>NC_056725.1:1272473867-1272628867 GCF_019279795.1 Protopterus annectens | reverse complement strand
AGCAGTGCCATGGCATGCAGACAAGTGATAGGCACACCACAGATACAGTCACACACAGTCAGTAACCCACCAGTTATGTCTTAGTATCTGTGAAAGAAAACAGCCTTTACTCAGAACACTGCTCTTAGTGATGGAGAAAAATGTTTAAAATAAATCTAAGTATCAAAATCAGTTTTAGCTCTAAATTCTTGCTATAAACCTTTGGGCTTTTCTGCCAACCCCCTGCTTCTCATTGCCTGAGATCTTCATGGGGGCAGTGCTATATGTCATTATAGCCCTGTCTGCTTTGCTGACCAGTATGTGAGTCCCCAGTGGCAACCTCAGCCAGTTTCAACCAGACAGCCACCTTATAAAATGGACCAACATAGTGTCCCAACAGCCACTGTCTGATCTAGCTGTGCAGGAGAAACAGCATTACCTTGGACTCCTTAGCACACCAGACAGGTGCTGTTCATAAGCCATTAGCACTGACAGCCTTTGTTGTGAATATCATGTAATGCAAGATAGTAGCTTGTGATTCATGTTGAAAATGTGATTTCTGAATTGGAAGCAGTGCAGCCTAGAGCCACGGCAAAGCATGATGTGCTCACATGAACAGGCAGAATGCACAAGTCTTTGAGTATGGCATATCAGCAATGTGTGGTGGAACCTAGCTGCAGGCCATATCACACATGTGCTTTATTCCAGACATATGTACAATGTGAGCCTCATTTAAATCGAAGCCAAAATAATGTGATTATACCTTTATCTTAAGTGGATGTGCCACCATTTTAAACTTGAAAACATGCACCATGCACAGCAATCTGTAGAGTGGTCACCTCTAATGTGTACCTTCATATAACCTATATGTAATGCATCCATCTGCATATCTCCACCATAGCTGTGGAAGGGCAGCCCACTATAATGACCACCTATCCTTATACTATCCTGTACATCCTAAACAACACACTTAGGTTCATATGTTCATAGGATGATACTAGGCTATTGGCCTGGAGGCCCTTATAAGCCTAGCCAAGAATTTCGTCCATGTTCCCTCAAAGTCAGCACCTGTTTCCCCTGTCCAGCAGGGACACAGGTGGCATCCCAGGGGTATATTATCTATTTCCCATCCAGTTGTCCAGGTTCCTCTTAAAGAGGGCTAGAGAGGTACTCTGCTTGACATGGAGAGGGAGTCTATTTCACAGATGGGGGAGTCTTTGGGACACAAATATATCCCACCAACAAGTTCTATTAATGTCACAGACCAGGTTAAAGCCTTGTGTGTGGGTTGTGCGAGCAGAGTTTGTCTTACAGATATGCAGCAACTCCATCAAGGCTGGGTCTGAAATGGCCTTGCATGCCAGACGCAGGTCACCTCTGAGCAGTCTGTATGTGACTGAGTAGAGGAACAGGGCATTCAGCCTATCTGTATAGGATAGGTGTTTGAGACCCTGGATTTTCCTGGTCAGGAACCTCTGTTGTCTCCAACTGCTGCATATGCTTGGGACGGTACATGCCGAAGGGGACATTGTACTCACTAATGGATCTGATAAGGAAGGAGTACAGGATTGTTATGACCTCCTTGTTCCTGGATGAAATACCCATATTTATGAGGTGGGCCATGTAGAAAGCCTTCCGTACAATGGAGGCAACGTGGTGGTCAAGAGTAAGGTTGCTATCAACCTGGCTGCCCAAGTCCCTTACGACTGATTGCATGCTTAGTACATTATTATTAATGTGATAATTAGTGGGGATGACATTTTCTCCAAAGGGGATAATGATGCATTTCTTGGCATTCAGTTTGAGGTCATGCTTCTGGCACCAGTCAATAGTTTGGGTGAGGCCCTCTTGGAGGATGTTCACATCACTAGGGGAATTTAAGACAGCACCCAACTTGCAGTCATCTGCAAACCTGGTCAGCCACAGACCACTGGTTTTGTCTTGCACCTCAGAAAAGTATATCCCAAACAGTAGAGGCCCCAAGACCGATCCTTGGGGTACACCAGTCATTACTGGTCTACTACTAGAGGTGGCTTCCCATACTTTGACTGAGTGGGATCTATCATTGAGACAGTTAGCTACACATCTGGTAACATATGAGTTGATGCATAGCTGGGAGAGTTTATCTAGTATGCCTGAGTGAGAATAGTGTCAAAGGCTTTGGCTAGGTCAAGGTAGGTGGTGTGCACTGTCTTCCGTTTGTCCGTGACTTTGGTGACTGTTTCAAAGAAGTCAACCAAGTTTAACAGGCATAATCTCCCTTTGACAAAACCAAACTGTGTGAGGTCAAGCATTTGGAGGTTGCCAATGTCCTTGTTTGTAAGGTGCATGACAATGCATTCCATGGTCTTGCAGATCAGGCTAGTTACGCTGATGGGCCTGTAATTGCCTGGGTCAGTGGATGGACCACTTTTAGGGTGGCCACGGTGGCACAGCGGTTAGTGTTGTCACCTCACAGCAAGATGTTCTCCGGTTTGATCCTCAGCTGGGGTGCCTTCTGTGCGGAGTCTACATGTCCTCCCTTGTGGTTGCGTGGGTTTCCTCCGGGTGCTTCGGTTTCCTCCCACATCCCAAAGATGTTCTGTAAGGGGATTGGACACTCTATATTGGCCCTAGGCATAAGTGTGTGCCTTCCATGGAAGTCTGGGCACTAGGCTGGCAACTTGACACCATAAAACACTACTGCCAGTCATGAGCATACAGGTGATCCACCATGGCAACCCCTAACTGGGAAAAGAAGAAGTGGATGCTCCACCTTTGTGAAGAGGTATGACAGTGGCTGTCATCCATTTAGCTGGGATGAAGCTCAGGCTTTGGTTGAATAGGGTATCAAACTGAGCTCAGAGCTCATGCCTGAGTTCATGTAGGATACAGCCAGGGATGTTATTGGGTCCCACGGAGACTGTAATTTTTGCCTTTGAGAGGGCATTAAGGACCTGCTCCCTGGTGATAAGGGGAGGTGGGCAGGTGCTAGGGATGTACTGATGGGGGGGACAGGGGGGTAAAGTTTTCACTGAACCTGTCTGCCAGCAGGTTGGCTCTATCTATGTCATTTTTGCATGTGGTGTTATTGACCACCAGTTCAGGGCAGATTTGGGTTGCCTTTGAGATTGCGGACATATGTGAAGAAGGCCTTGTGATTATCCTTGGTGGATGTGGCCAATTTGGACTCAAAGTTAGCCTTAGAGGATTTCACCAATGACCTTATTTTCTTGTTCACACAAAGGAGAGATTGTGTGTATGCTGTATAGACACCTGTAGTGGGCATCTTCTATGCAGCCCCAACATCATAGCCCATTAGCCCATTGTCACCTGTGACATCTTAGATGACACATACCCATGCTGCTTTTGAAGATCACATTTCTCCTTTGTATCACTGTGGGTCACTGTATGACAGGGATTCACCTATGTATGTGTACCTGTTTGTTCCTACCAATCTTCTGGGCTATTACAGGAGTTCCACACAGCCCATAGCTCAGAATATTAGCACCACCTACTGTATTCTTCTGTCTGCTCTCTGCTCACCCATCCTGGGACAGGATATTGGCAGTATCCATCCACAAGTGCATCATCCAGGATAAGGTGGAGGGTTGTAGAGCTTGCTTTAGAGACTTTGGGAACTGTTAGTCTGCCAGGAAATGCCCAGGCCCACTAGTCAAATTATGCAGATGTACATAAACATGTACTTACTTAAAGCCAGCATATTGGACATTGTACTGTGCTTTCCAGCTGACTGAAGGGGGTGGCGAAAACCAACACATTCCGGCTAGGCTAATGAATGCCTTCGGGCAGAAAGCCTAGTACCTACCTATGAACCTATGAACCTATGAAGAGTGGGAGAGAGGGAGGAAAAGATTAGGAACAATAAAAATCCCTATCACTAGGCAAAGGCTGCAATTCTCAGATCCCATTATTTTTGTAGGTGTTCTTGGATGCTAGATTATAGGAGAAATGAATAGGCTAGTAGAAAGTATGAGTGTGATGGTTCTGGGAGAGGAACTAGAAGTGGGGACAATTAAAAAAAAGGCTCCTTACAGCTGTTCCACATGGCTCCCCACTGAAATGTCAGCACTCATAATGCAGAGTGCTGACAAGCTGAAAAAAAGACCAAAAACATAGAAGAGTGAATTTTGAAAATTGCTTGTCTACATTAAACTTCTTTTTTTTTGGGGGGGGGGGGAATCTCCCATACAGCCCGAACTTGTATATAAATATATATATATATATATATATATATATATATATATATATATATATATATATATATATATACCAACTCCGAGATCACAATACCTTGGAGAAAGGGTAATATTTTGAGAAATGGTATCTCGAACATGGTATATGTAAGTCCATTTTTCAGCCACTCAGTCACCATATTCAGGGACTCGCTCTAGCAGGACCCAACTTTTTAAATGGTTACCATTCCATACTACTCAGTGAGGTCTCAGTAATTTAGCATAGCCATACTCTAAACAGATCTCAGTTTATAATAGCTGTCACTGAGAAAGCATTTTCAAAATGACCACTTTCTGTCTAGAATGACCTCCCTACAGTAATACTAAACTTATTAGTCCTCTGTAATTTTAGAACAGTGTTATGTGTTCATCTAAGACAAATATCAGTCTGATAAGGGTTCATCAGGATGTTAGGCTTCTCTCCTGTCATCACAATTAATTATATGATTTGAATTGATCCACACAGAGCTCAGTTCTAGCTTTCATGACCACAATATTCTGTATGTTATTAAAGTATAATCAACGTATCTCCTTAGCTCCCCTTTGGCTGTGCATACTCTCTATTACTATTTAACACTTACTACTATCTTTCCTACTTCCTTATGTAACCCAGTCCGATAATACTCTGTTAGAAGGAAAACACATTCATTTACTTTTACTGCTGAAACAACTACTTATCAGATTGCTTTGATTAGCAATCAATTAATATAACACAGGTTTGCACTGCACATCTCATCATCATGGGATCACCATTTCTTTACCACCATCTACTATAGTTTGTTTCTAGATGTAAAAGGGTGGATTTAAGACACTTTGGAACTTTTTACTGACATGGTTTCCATTGCACTCTGCTGTTTTGCAACATGTCTCTTTACTAACTCCTAGTGTTTAAGTGACTTCATTGATGGATGGGATTTACAAACAAGTGCTGCATAGGTGTGTAGTACTAATTTACCCTACTTCACTATATGAGGTGGCTCACAGCTATGCAGATGGTGTATGAAGTATTGTCTTTGAATTCCTTCACACCTTGTATAGCCACAAAGTAATGCTTTCCTATGTGCTTTGTGTCTAGGAATCTCAGCCTATATTTTAGTATGTTACCATTTAATGAAATGGATGAATTGTTTATTGTTTGAAGAATCTGAGACAAAACTGATGAACAGTATAAAGACTGTCAAATCTGATCATTAGCTGTTTTGGCCCTCAGCCCTGGTATTTCCCTGGTTAACAGACAATCACACAATCAAATAAACACCTGACTGTGTGTTGTAAAGGAATATAACTCTGACTGTGGCCCAGGTATCCAGAGTTTGATTACCCGATTGGGCAGCAGAAGACACATAGGTGGATGAGATTAGAAATGAGCAGCCTGCGCCAGCTTGTCCATCCTGGAGGGAGGAACTGATTTTGTATTCATCAGACGTCTCCTGTGCAAGAAGAGGGTTACATGTTACATGTTACAGTGGTCATCTTCTGAGGGGACATGGGCTTGGATCCTTCCAGCTCATAATAGTAACCCTCATATATGTCTATGTGCGTGAGCACACACAAGCTGGAGGATGCCATAGGAGGCCTCTGTGATGGTATGAGTACTTATAATAGCCATTAAGGTCTGTGTTAGGGACATAAGCAGTAAAGCCATGATGACTGCCTAAGGGATGGCCTCCATGATCGACACTTGCCATCTCAGCAAATGAATGGGCTTGGATTTTTTTCTTGCCTAGTGAGAAATGTTAGGGCTGATGGTCAGAAGTCTGCAGGAGAAAAAAAGAATTTGATGGTAAAGAATCCCTTTAACTGTTAGTGAGTGACATTATTCCTGCAGTGTATGTTATTTATGTGTACATTGTAAATAGGTATAAACATGACCATAGACTTCCTTAATTATTTTATTTATTTAACATGTTTACCAGGAAAGTCTAACTTGGAACAAAGCCAATTTTCAGTGAAGGCCCGGGGAGAAATGCTCTAGACATGTCTTTGCAACGTGGGAGGAAACTGGAGCACCAAGAGGAAACCCACGCAAACACAAGGAAAACATGCAGACTCTGCACAGAATTGAACCAGAGAACCTCTTGTTGTGAGGAGACAACACTACCAATGCACCACTGTGCTGTCCATTGGTATATCAAGTAAAAATGAAAAAAAAAAAAACAGATGACATGAACAGTGAGTATGAAATTCCTTAGCCATACTAAGTAACATGAATGTAGCATATTTGTAAAGCTTTGTGCTGCCCATCATTAAAAGCCATTCCTTACATCTAAGTATATTTTCAGGTTAGACAATTATTTAAAGTACAATTTCAAAAATTCTGAAATGATGTGGGTACAGGAGAATGACTAAAATGATTAAGAAATAAAGCATTCAAAATGCATAGAATAGAATTTGCTCAGCAAAGACATTTTGACATACAGTAACTGATAAGCTATATATATATATATATATATATATATATATATATATATATATATATATATATATATATATACTCCTTTCTGACTGAATTCAACAACAAAGTCCTAACAAATAACATTTTTGGAGTTGTACAGGGCAGAAGATAATTGCCATCTGATATTACAGTATTTTATCTATTGGCAGAAATGTGCACCTTACGCATGATATACTCTGAGATAATTGATTGTACCTTGTTCTCCTTTAGTGCAAGTTTTACCATCCTTCTCTAGGATGTACCCATCATGACACTGACATCTGTAGCTGCCAGGAGTGTTGATGCAGGCCTGTGAGCAGGGATTTGCAGTGCTGTTGGCACATTCATCGATATCTGTCAGCATAGGGCAAAACATTTCATTAAAAATGTTGTCATGGAATATCAGAACTAAAATAAATAATGGTATGTTTTTGGCAAATTTCAGACTACTAATACTAAACAATATGACTGAATTGATAATAATATTGCAAGTAAATCAAACAAAACGTTTGTCTTTATCATGCCACTACAGGGTGCAAAGAACAATTATTTGCAGTTTTCATTTCATAATTATAAATCAGAATAAAAGATTTTGTATGAAAATCTAAATTCATTCTCCCAATACAAACAATTATAAAGGCACAAGAAGAAATGAACCTTTTAACAGTACCGTCTTCCCTTCTGTGAACTGGCAGTATGTTAAAGGAGTTAAGGTAATAAGCTGTTAACAGGATATATTTGATGTATAGATAGTGATGTCAGAGCAAGATGGGACCGCATGAAGCAACCAGATGGGGTGGAATTACATCGGGGTGAGTTTTTTCAGAGTATGGTTATGAGGAAACTAACAAATAATTGGTCATATGCCACTGCACATAATAAATAGTCTTCTATTAGTAACCTTAGTCTTTAAACTACCCAGCAGAATAAATTTAGGAATGACGGTACACTTGAGACATATGTGGTGATCGTGCCTATAACATTATGTTCTAGTAGAGGGCTGTATCAATACCTCAAGAATGAAATGGAAGGTCAGTAGAGCTGACTATGGACACAAATAGGTTAACTGCTATACAGTGGGTTACTTTTGGCTCAGTTACGTCTTTGCCATATGCTGTTTCATTTTTTGCATCAGTATTACATGAGCAAGATGCATGTTTGACTTTATACTCAAACGGAACACAAAGTTTGTTTATAAAAAAGCATACTATACAGGGTTTCATGCTTTATTAATCTTACCAAGATATGCAAAACAGCTGAAGTATGTTATGGACAGACTTTGACAAAAGTATATTGTGGTTCTGCCCCCCACCCCGTATATGATTGGAAGCGTCATCTCTTGTGTATCCCATCTGTACTTTTTGATAAATATTTTTATTAAATTTCTATAACACATGCATTTTGTTACTTTAATATCTGTAATAAAAAGTATACGTGCACTCTTCACTGCTCAGAACATAGCCTACACAAAAGAAAATGGGTCCATAAAAGGCAAAACTGTAAAATAATCTTATAAACAATGTAGTGGTGCTGGGTTTGTATGTGAGTGAGTGTGTGTGTGTGTGTGTGTGTGTGTGTGCGGCTGTGTATCTGTATCTATGTGTGTGTGTGTGTGTGTGTGTGTGTGTGTGTGTGTGTGTGTGTTAGTGTGTGTGTCTGTGTGTGTGTGTATGTGTGTGTGTGTGAAAGTGTCTATGTATGCATGTGTGTGTCTGTGCCTATATATGTGCATGTGTTGTGTGTGTGTGTGGTGTGTATGGATGTGTGTGTGTGTGTGTGTGTGTGTGTGTGTGTGTGTGTGTGTGTGTGTATGCGCATGTGTATGTGTGCATGAGTGTGTGTGTAAGTGTCTATGTGTGCATGTGTGTGTCTGCATTTATATATGTGTGTGTGTGTGTGTGTGTGTGTGTGTGTGTGTGTGTGTGTGTGTGTGTGTGTGTGTGTATGTGCATTTGTATGTGTGCATGAGTGTGTGCGTAAGTGTCTATGTGTGCATGTGTGTGTCTGCATCTATATATGTCTGTGTGTGTGTGTGTGTGTGTGTGTGTGTGTGTGTGTGTGTGTGTGTCTGTGTGTGTGTTTGTGTGTGTGTGTGTGTGTGTGTGTGTGTATGAAAGTGTCTATGTATGCATGTGTGTGTCTGTGTCTATATATGTGCGTGTGTGTGTGTGTGTGTGTGTGCGTGTGTGCGTGTGTGTGTGTGTGTTTGGTTAGTAAGGTGGGGGTGGCATGAGGTGCAGCTTGTTCGTGACAGCCATGACAACCACTTTCTAGTTTAATTCAAAAAGTAAAACAAAGAGATACAGGACTGAAGTACATATTCTTGTCTGAAAATCACATTTGCATATTGATGACAAGGTTGTCCAAATCTCTGACAAAGTCCAATTACACTGGATTCTCTGAGAGAGGGAGAGAGGGGGGAAGAAAAAAAATCTCAAAAGATAAATGAAAAAATATAAAGCAAATACCTGCAAATATAATAAGCTTGAGCAGGATATGATGAAACATTGTAGCTTTCTCCTCACTAGTTATGAATTATCTTTACTCAATGTATTATGAACAAAACTGATTCCCTTGGACATTATTTCCAGCAGTATGCACCCATCAACCTTTATAAATGACTACTTCCTCATCTTTGTAACCAATAAAGTAAACATCAGTAGGGAGCCAATGCTAATATAAAAGAGCCCCAACATAACTTCCCTCATTGCAAACAGTAAGTCAAATAATTAGTCGACTCCCAACTAGATGCTCCTTGCAATAACCTTTAGTGTTCTACTGAAGTTTTATAATGATGTAGTTTATATGCCTCCACCAGTTACTTTTCAAACTTTTGCATCAACAATTCTTGATTTCCTTAAGAACTGCAACACTAAAATCAATGACAGTTCTTGATTTAAATCTAAATCTACTATCTTCTGTTGGCCATAAAATTGCCAGTTAATACACCCTTACATAGTTTATTATTGTCCCAACTAGTCCTACTCACACCTCTGAGAATAATTCAGTACTGGAACTAATCATAACAAATATACCAAGCAGATTCAGTTGCATTTTATTGCAACAAAATACACAAATTGTACCCACAAGATGCATGTGTTCTGAGTCAGGATATCTTCACATCTGGCTCTACAGGATTCCTTTTCAGGAAGTTTCCCAGGTCTCTACACAAATGCTTCATGAACATTGTTGACTTACCGATGACACTATAACATCTACATTCCTCATCCCAGGCAAAAAGTCCCTCAAGAGAGGTCAGCTTCTCAGAATCTATAGTGATTGAACCCTGTGTTTATACATCACAATGCATGTGTCATCAATTGCCTGAACTTGTATAATCATGCAGCTGCATTGGCTATACCATTTGCTTAAGCCAACAACCATCACTTAGACACCATTTTTGCAAGGCACAACATTCTGATCATACTCACATTCACCCCCAACCCCCTCACCACATACCATATTAGGAAATAGAACCGAGTCAAAATCTAAGGAAGATGGAGTGCTATCACTCCTTTATCACACATACTGGTTATCATTATACCAGGCCTCTGAAGTCACCACAACTCTGCACATTTTAAATAACCTCAGCAATACTATGCTTAACAAACATTTCCCACTATCAAAACAGAGGGTTAGAAGATAATAATGCATTTGATTAAATTAAAACTTATTGGAAGTCGCTGAGGATGGAGACAAAGGACTGGTACACTGGAAGATATCCCAAAACATGAGGTCCATTCCACCTTGCTAACATGAGGTCCATTCCACCTTGTTAAATGTAAAAAGAAGAAAACTGCATTATGTCCAAATTATGCAAATCAGTAACTTTGAAAGGTAATAATGGATATAGTTTACTTTGAAAACAAAACAGCAAAATTAATACAGTTCTCAGCTTTCACTAAGGCTGTACACTGAGTAACAGCTTAATTGAAACTCTGCCAGTGTGAAAACAGAAAGTCAGAACAGACTCATTGAATTTGCTTTTTGGGTAAATTTCAGTAACTGGCTAGTAAGTGCACTGCCTGGATACCGGCAAAGAAGACATTTAGAGAATATGAAAGAAAATCAACCGCAAATGTTGAGGAGAAAACATTGGCTGGGAAGAATCCTGCAGCTGTTCAGCAAAAAGCAGTTCAAGCTCCAGCTTTGGTGCAAAATATGACAGCTAGTAATCTAGAGATGATTAAAATAAATGAAACACTGGAGTATATCAACTGAAATAAAAGACTGGGAAAAATAGAAGTTTTAAGCGGATATTCAGATGAGCTGATAAAACTGCAAAAATCAGAGGCCAAAATTAAGAAAAGGCTGGCTGAGTATAAGACTGCTTAGGAAGAGATGTTTCAAAAAATGGTAGAATCAAAGGACAGAGCACATTGGGAAAACCTCAGATTTTCTGCTGTACCTGAGAAACTAGAAGGAATAGACTGTATTCATTTTATCAAAGCACAGATAAGCAACTGGTCTGGTATTCCACAGAAGGAGTTGGTAATTGAATGGGCACATAATGTGTATGCTCCAAACCTGGCCATGAGAAATCTGCCAAGACCTCTAATAGTAAAGATGCAATCCTACCAGCATAAAGAGTTGATTCTAACAAAATTGTGATAAAAGGACAATGTGTAAAAGTTGGAGAGAGTAGATTGTGGAAAACGATAACACATTGCACAACAAGCAGAAGAGGAGTACATTTATTCCAACAATCACAGAATGTCAGGAGGTAGGTATAAGAATCAAGGTGCTAAATTCAGCTATCTTTACAATATTTTTTCTTGAAAAATCAAAGTCATTTTGATGTAGAACATGCTAAAGAGGAAATGCAAAAGTTTGTCCAACAAAAAGTGAGCTATCTTCTTCTGGTAATAAAGCACATAGAGAGACTTTGCCAATGAAACCTTTTCTAGTGTTCCTAGCAAAAATGCTTAAGAGACATAGAAAAGCACAGGAGTTGACTAGATGAACCAGGAGTACATTGCAAATGAACCAGAGAAATTAATGAATAAAAGCTGGACTACAAAGCATCACTCACATTTGTGAAATATGTCTGAACAAGAAAAACTGGAAACATTGCACTTTTTTTACTTTGTTAAACTTTTAAGGGACTCCAAAGCATGCATCCTAGTTCATGTCATTAATGCTTGGAAGAACATTAAGGAGAGGGGAAGAGGAAGGAAAGAGTTAACTGTAAATAAAAGAATTTTTGTTCTTAATAGTATATTTATAAAACATGACATACACTGCATGTTATAATGTAAAGTAATTTCAGTTATTTTTGTGTGTTATATGGATACTAAAGTGGACAGCTGCCCTTTTTTCTCCTTTCTTTATTCCTTCTTGTTTAGTTTTAGGAAATGTTGGCACTGCAATGCATAAAGAGAAGGAAGCTTGGATAAAAACATGTTTAAGATAATAGGCTATAATCTTAGGTTGTTTGATGTGAGGGACAGGTTGTAAAAGTATACAGATCATGATACAAGTAAAACTGATATGTGTTTACTTACCTTTGTATAGACAAATGACTGGATTAAGCTCATTGGCTTGATCTAGCAACATGTTTTAAGTAGAAGCAAGTCAATAAGAGAATACTGAATGAAAGAGAAAATTTTATTGAGCAAATAAATGCTCACAGTGTAACATGAGAAGGTTGTAGCTTGAAGGCAACGGTGCATATGGATGTCATTTTTCTATTGAGACAAACTGATAAGAAGGCAATAGATACAGAATACTTGTTTCTTTCAATGGCTAAAAGATAATTTTTTCTGAAGTTTTCTACTTCTGGGAGTGGAATAAAGAGAAAAACAGATGGCACTTAGTATAAGTAGAAGCATCGACTGTACCATGCAACTTATCTTGGATAACCTTAATTAAAGGTCAAGTGAAGTTGTGAGTGCAGCTATTAATCTAGGATAATTATTCCTATTAGTATGATTACATTTCATAATTTAAAGATGTACACAGGTTTGTATGCTTATATTAGGTTAATATGTTATGGGGGTATACTGGGTGTGTGTATTTTTTGACAGTTTTCATTAAAACAAAAAATCTTGTAAGATGTGACATATGTTCAAAGGGATATGACAATAAACAACTGTATAAAATATCAACCTGCCAAAAATTAACATATGCAGGCAACACAAAAAGCAATTATACATAGCAGGTGATAATAATAAATTCTTATCATAATGGCAACATTTTCCATATTATCTTTGAACGTCAGTGGTTTTGCAGGTATATATAAAAAGGAAGAGTAGTGAACTATATTAAGAAAAGCAGAGCGCATGTAGTTATGTTACAGGAGACACATTTGGAAACAAATGATCATATGAATTTGATAAAGAAAGGATTTCAGGGTGGTTATTCAGTAGAATATCTGGGACAAATGAAAAGGGGGCATACTTATATTAATTGTTAGAGTAGCTCCAATAGTGCTAGAAGAGGGAAACAAGATAATAATGGTAGATTTATAGTAGTAAGGGGCTATTGGCAGGGGAAGAAGATGATGATGGCATGTACTTATATTCCAACTAAAACTGCTACAATGGAGATTATAAAAATTCTGGGAGCAATAATGAGCTTTCAGCAGGGAATATTACTTATAGGTCAGAGGTGTAATTTGATTTGCAATAGTGGGGATGTATCTGTTGGGCCTAGAAGGGAAAATATAACAAAAGAGGGTAGTTTTGAAAAAATTTATGAAACTATATGGTATGAAAGATGTGAATTCGGTAGTGAGAGCTAGGACAGAATTTACATATGCCCAGAGGTACAGAAAATGAGCTAGACAGAAATTATATTTCACAGGAACATTTGCATTTAATTCAAAATGAGGATGATAGTCACAAATAACAGACCACAGGCTGTAATTCCACACAAATTTCATTTTATTGGGCCACACTCCGCTTTGTATTATTGATCATTTTGGATTTGCTGAAGATGCAACTTTCAAACAATGGTATTTGGCATCAGTAAATACTGCAGTGAAACAGGTGGAGTTGTACTCTTTTATACTGGCAATGAAGATGATATAATATGGTTCTGCAATAATATGGTTTCAGCAAGTCTTCTTTTTTTGGCTTTTCCCAGTCAGGGGTCGCCGCAGCAGATCATCTGTCCGTTCATGATTGGCAGTGGAATTTTACAGTGTCAACTTGCCAGCCTGGCGGCAACTTTCCACAGAAGGAACATACATGCACACACTCACACCTAGGGCCAAATTAGAGTGTCCAATCCACCTACTGCATGTCTTTGGGATGTGGGAGGAAACCGGAGCATCCAGAGGAAACTCATGCGACCACAGGGAGGACATGCAGATTCCACACAGAAGGCACCCTAGCTGAGAATCGAACCAGAAAACCTCTTGCTATGAGGCAGCAACACTAACCGCTGCACCACCATGGCTGCCCAATACGGTTTCAGCAAGTAATCAAGGTAAATGGCTGTGGCTTCAGTAAGGGAACCTCCACTTGCTACCACCGGTCTATAAGCTTGTATCTGATGAAGTTCCCTAGTAATTGTGACTGGAACAAGTTCTTACATGTGTGGACCAATAAAATGAATTTTGTGTGGAATTACAGCCTGTGGTCTGCTATTTGTGACTATCATCCTCGTTTTGTGTTTCTTTCCAGGTTTGCTTGAATTTTGATTAATTTAATTCAAAGTTTTGATATGCATCCAATAACTATTTCAGATCATGTGCCAATAATATCTAAAATAAAAATGCAGGGTAATGAAATAAAAATGACACACTGGCACTTCTCGACATATCTGCTAACCAGAGAGGAATTTAAGGAATGGATAGTGAAAATTATTCAGGTGTTAGTAGAGAAGGTAGAGATTTCTTCAGAAAATATAGCTAGGAAATGGGATATAAGGCAAGTGGAGTTTAAAAATAAGATAGCCATAAAAGAAAAAGAGATATGGTTAAGAAGTTTTTTTTTTTTTTTTTTTTTAATAATAACTCCAGAGCACAAAAGGTAGGCAACAGAAAGTAGAAAGGGTTGATGCCAAGCTTAGGAAGCCTATAACAAAAAAATAACCAGAGATACTGTAGAGGTATTGGATATATTTCAGAAATATTGTGAAAATCTGTATAAAGCAGAGAAATGTGGAAATCAAGAAGAAGTACAAATGGAAATATTTATGGAAGAGTTAAATATGCCAATATCAGGGGTAGATGAGGTTTGATTATTAACAGGATAGGAGGAGATAAGATAAAGTGGCAGTGTATAACCAGTCTACAAGAAAGTCTCCAGGAACAGCTGGTATTCCTGTGCAAGGTTGGAAGCTAGGAGGGAAGAAAGTGACAATGCTCTGGAAGGTTTTAGTTTAAATGAGGTTTGGAACAGACCATTTTGTCCAGGGACAACTTCAAGTGGGGTTAGATAAATAGAGTAGTGGGAATTAGCAGGATAGGGTTAAATAGGAATGAAAAATGTTTGGGAGGAACTGAGGTATGGGTAGGAGGGGCTTAAAGGATTTTAGGCAAATATAACTGAGTAGGAGTCACATTTATGGTGTGAACTTGCTACAGTGCAGGTTTACGTCCAAGATTACCTTGGGTACTGTGGCTATGGTCAGGTAGGCCTTGTGGCAGGGCAGAGGTAGGTAAAGTTAGTTAGTCATGGTTTGGGAGATGTGCTAGGATTTGTGGCTGTTAATGTCATTGTCTGTGGTTGTTAGATGGTTTGGTGCACTGGTGGTCCAGTTTGAAGGATTTATGGTTAGGGACTGTGGAGGTGGTCTTTTAGTCTAAGATCCGAGGGTGAGGCTTTGTTGTTTGTAATATTTTCTTGCATACTGTCAGCAGCATTGGGAGGAGGGGACCTTCATCTAGCTGAGAGCTTTCTTATAAGATTAAAAAGTTTGGTCTGCATTACTGGCTTGTTGAAATATTTAGAAGTATGTGAAAATTGTTGTGGTCGGGTGGTCTCAGTATAAATATCGGGGGGCAGTTGTTGGTTGGCTGTTTGTCATTTTGGGGATCTGGCTTAGCGTGTCCCTTTTTTTTTCTACTTCCTTCTCTGAAGGGTTGTTGTGCTCTGCTCCGTGGGGCAAGTTCAGGGGAAAGGTGTTCAGCTTGGAGGGTTATTGCTGGTGTCCAGATTGTGTGTCTCATGTCTTGCTTGCCAGACTTGCAGGCGACACTTAGTGGTTTTTCACGACTTGCCAGTGCAGTATTGCACTTTGCGCATGGATGTCTGCCATTGTCTTATTCTAGTTGTTACCTCTCAAGCAGGGGTAGCTGTACAGATTTTTGCAGTATGTTCAGATTTTTGGCTGATAATTCCTCATCTTGAGTTTCAGACTTGATATCCTTCAGTAAATGCATGCTAATGGTGGCAGGGGTAGGGCAGAGGCAAATCCTGTTATTCTAGCAATGTTCTAAGTTTATAAGAGCATATTTAAAATGTGTGCCTATTTTGTTGCTTTATCCCCCCATCATGTCAGCCTTTGTCCAGTTTCTTGCACTGAGGTTGAAGGGTTTGAGTGTAGTGACTCCTTCAGAGGTGACATCCATCCCCCTTTTGAGTTTACCTTTGGGTGTTCCTTTTGAACAGCATAGCGGATGGTGGCTAAAATGCTGCTGTCAACGGGAAGTGAAGGGCTTGGTTGCTGGCTACGTCTTTCATCCTGTATGCTGCTTCAAACTGCACTTTATTTATGCTGCACATGGAACTGACTGAATTGCAATTCTGTGTTACAGTTTCTGAGCTGGTTACTGTTTGAGGAGATTAGCACAGCAAAACATTCTGGAAGAGCGACAGTAACTACATAGAGCAATACACCTTGAAACCGTATTCTCCTTAATTGCTGCACTGTATTTGCTCAGTGTTGAATGATACAGTCAAAGAATAAATATGCATGTCAGGTAGGATGGTAGGATGGTAGGACACAAATAATTAAGGTGTATGCCAATGGTCATGTTAATTACAGGGCAATGAACGTATCTTTGGGATGACAGGAGTAAATGTATAGAGTAAGAAATCGCAGTGTTTTTTTTATTTTTTTGGGGACAAATTTCAACTTGAGCAAACCTAATGCCACCATATTAAAATTGTTTGAGTTCCTTGGCATTTGCCATTTTTGAAGGAAAGAATGTGTTTGTATGTTGGAAGTTTAACAAATGTAAATCAGTTTAATGTAATAAAGGAAATGCATGTAACTGTTCACTGATGTGTATGCTGCATTACAGATGGTGGAGTGGTGTAGCGCTTGCATTGCTGCCTCATAGTAAGAGGTTCTGTGGTTTGATTTGAGAGGTAAGGTGTGAGTGTGTTTCGCTGGTAAAAGATATCAGCTTGGGAACAGTTTAGTCATACATGCACATAACACAGTTAATGGTGAATTCTTTCACACACCGAACACTGGCAGTGGGCAGAGACAGTTAAGGTTGTGATCTGTTTCTTGTTTCTTTTGTGAGGGTATTTCAGTCTGTTGCTGTTGTAGATTAGTCTGTTGCAGATTCTGAGGAGTTGGTCTGTTGTAGTTGCAAATTTCGAGGAGGGAAGTTTAAAAAAAAAGTAAGCATTTCAGATTCACACTATTTTCTAAGTTTGTAAGAGTAATAGTTAAAATTCTTTTCATGTTGAGCTTTCAGTATGAAGACAATAAGCTTACAGTATTACACACATTCACTATTCACATCTATTCATCGGTGAAAATCTTAGATGAGAATTTGAAAGTGTTAGTCATAATCCTCCACTTCAAAAACTTCATGTCATAACATGTAGTCAAAACCCAGTAAACTGATTTAAAAATTGCTTAAAATTGAGAATTCATGGTTTAAATGGGGAAAATGTCATATAAGGCACCTTCTCTGCACGAGTATTGCAGGTGACTAAACCCAAACAATGTTCTGTCTTCATCGATGACATCCCCCAAAACAATAATATCCTCTTACAGATGGCATAGTTCTATATAAGGCCAGCTTCCCTCAGTTATTGTAAGAGAAATCTGTAATGAAACTACTAAAACTCTGTGTTGTTGGCGTGCAGAAAACCTACTTAAAGTAAATTCAACTAAACCATCTGCCAAGCATAAGACACACACACACACACACACACACACACACACACACACACACACACACACACACACACACACACACACACACACACTCACACACCATTAATACTAAGCACTGCCAACAATAGTCACATATACATGATACAGTGGTAGAAACATCTTGGCCTTATCTTAGATTCTAATTTAACTTTTAAAACTCATACAGAAATTTAACCTCAGAAGTCAACAATCAACAAAAAGCAGTCTATGTCATCTGAAATCATCTCACTTGTGAAACCCATAAGGCCATTGGCTAAGAAAATGTACTGTTGCCAAGAATAGAATTGAATATGCCATTCCTATAAATCTGGTCAATTTTAAAAACTTTACAAAACAGCACTCTGTCCAAAAAAAAATGACAGCATGTCATCAGATGCCGAAGTACTCTTTCTAGCATGAGATTTTAAGCTTGTTGATGTTTTCAATTTTTTTTACTTTCATTAGTTTGCCAGGGAATAAAAGGGCCAAACAACATAAACTTGGAAAATCATGAAGAAAACAGAGTAAATGTGAATGAGAACTAAAACAAAACAAACAAACAACCCCCCCCCCCAAAAAAAAATGTAGGCACATGACACTTAACCGGTTAAATAAGTTATAAAAGTTGGCATACCTGATTATAATAACGATAACTAAGTATGTGTAAACATCATATAAACATACCTCATGGAAGAAAAGTTGGCTGACAAGGATATAAAACCGGAGAAATATAGAGTAAGGTAGACAACTGACAGCTGTGGTTTAGTTTTAGAATATATGAGGGTTGTATACAGTTATGAGGCGTTTAAAGGATTTGAACCCGATACTGATAGTAACAGTAGTAGAATGACATTCAGTGGTTGGAGGAGAGTAACAGGAGCATGACCATACATCTTGGAAGTATTACATCAGTAATGATTTAAATACTTAATCACTTTTCTTGTTGTTTAAGAGGTGTAGAAACTGAGTTCCAGATCTTCGAAACAGAATTAAATTATAAACATTCCCAACTGTGATGTGGGCTTTGGTTGTAATAAGTAATAGTTTGCCTTTATGTGTATATACCTGTTGTGAGAGTATTTTTATATTACATTTGGTAGAGTCGAACAAAGGAGTGGTTTGTATAGAATTTTGTTTAGAACTGCCAGTCGGGTGGAGAACAAATAATGTGAGAAATCGATCCAGTGTAGCTGTACTCAGGCAGTGATGAGATTTAGCTTTCTGGCTGGCTACAAATCTAGCTGCTTTATTGAAGCACTGTTCTACTTTAATTAGCACTGAAGTTTGTACAGTAGTGAAAATTGGGGACTGCATATAATAATGTGGGAATCAAATAAGAGGAGGCAATATTTTTTTCTCCTCCCGTTTGTTAAATACTGCTTTCTTCTGTATAGAAGGCTAAGTGTCTGGTGAGTTTATTTTGATAGCTTGCTGTGAATAAAGGTCAAATTTCATGTTTTCATATGTTGTGACTCCTAATAACTTAATCTGGGTAACTATTTCCAAACTTGTATTGTTGGTTGTGGTGAGAGAGAACATATTTTCTCATTATTAATTGCGCTATGAGTGAGTAGCATTCATTTTTTGTAGCATTTAAAATTAAGTGATTCCTCAAGCAATGATTACATGGAGGAGAAAGAGTCTTGGGTCACTGTTATAGTTCAGATAAAGTATTGGTAGAGCAGTCAAGTGTGGAATCTTATGCATATTGCATAATGGTGGTATGTTTAGCTGCTAAGTGTGCCTCCATTATAAATATATTGATAAGAATCAAACCTATTATATATCCTTCTGGAACTCTTCTGGAGATAGAAGGTTGCTGTATTCATTGTGGCATGGAACAGCTTTAGAACTGTTTGATAGATAGCTGTAAAACCAAGAGTGAGGTGAGTCAGTGATTGAAGTAAGGGTAGCCAGTTTGTCTAAGAGATTTTGGTGTTGGAGAACATAGAATATTTTAGATAAGTCAAGGAAGAATGATGAAACTATGTCACCAGAGCTTGTATGGAGACTGACTGCATTCATAAATGTGAGAAGGGCTGTAGGGGTCCTGTGAAGAGGTCCCAAACTGTGTTTGGCTAGACAGATGAGTTATTGTCAGTATGGTGTTTAAAAGGTTGCTTCTAACCATTTCTTGAGGGTTTTGAAAAGGGTGATAATATGGCTATGGGTCGAACACTGGATAATTCACTATACAAAGGATGAATGTATGACATTTTTCAGATGGTTGGGATATAATTTATTAGAACAGCTATATTTATTAAGCTGGAAATAGAGTATGCAAGTGTATCTCTGACCATTTTAAGATACTGTGTGTGTGGAGACTGCCAGCAGCAAGTGTTGTGGGTTTTACTTTGAGGTAGAGTTTTTTAATAGCACATGTAAGTACCCGTTTAATGCAGACAGTATAAGAGTATAACTGATGAGGGAGAATTTGTAATTTAGTGGCTATGTGGTTGTAATAAGAGTAGTTATAGATTTGATAACTTGCAACTTAAATTGGTTGGCACTGCTCTGTGTTTGGTTTTGTCTGGTTGGGGTTGGCTTAGTACATTTAGGATTCTGAAGACTGCATAGGAAGAATCAGAATAGTTTTGAATTATGTTGGTGGGACTCTTAGAGGAGGCATGATAGGTTTTTCTCAGATTTTATTGTACATTTAGTTTGATTTTTGCAATTGCCTGAACAGTTAAAAGATGTGGTGTATTTTTGTTTTGTTTTTTTTTTTTTTTTTTTTTTTTAGCAATGTTTTCCAGGCTTTGTCCCTCTATCTCATAAATTGTTTAATGCCCTAGTATGACTAAGTGCAGGATTGTATCTGACTATTTTGTGTCTTATAGGTGCTTATGGAACTGTGTTACGGCATCATCAAATGAAACAGATGTTTGTGTAGTTATAATCTTCTAATAAACATTTCTTTGTGTTTCTTGAACTAGACTGCATTTCTGCCACAGAGACCTGTGTTATGGTTTAGGATTCCATTGTCTCGATATTCTGAGAGGACTGTGTTATGGTTCAGGATTTCATTATCTTAATATACTGCTCCTAAACTTCTGTATTAAAAGACAGCCCAGAAACATTTTTTTCACAGCTGATCACACATTCAGTAGGAAATTTGCTAGTGCTAGCTGTGTGACTGACTGCTGGACCAGCAGTGAAACGATATAATTATAAAAGTACATTTTACATAAAAAAATTAATTGTTTTCTTGAAAACTTGGAGGGGCTGAAGTCCTGCCATCCAACAGTAACATCTACCCCTTCACTCAAGTTTGGATTCAACATGCTTAGTTTGCATACTGTAAATCTGAGCTACTCAGTAACCCAAACCAAGGATCCCATCGTGGGCTGTACTAATTTTAGGGTATTAAATAAGTGACAATAACATTTAGGAACACTAGCTTTTATCTTGTCTCTTGTACTTGAGACTTGTAATGTCAGGTAAGTTTTAATACTTGGTTATATTGCCCAAATTATATGGAGATAGTGCAAAGGACTAAAGCTCTGAGATGTTAACAAACTGCTTCCCATGCCCACCTTAATTTGCTCACTGTGCAACTATGCAACTCTGAGCAAGTCACTTAACTACACATTGCTCTTAGCTTTCCCCTGAAAAGGGAGAATTGTGTCCAGTCAGCTGTTTTGTCAAATAAGCTGGTTTTATGTTCAATACTGATTCTGAGGTTGAGTAACGTAGAATAAAGAGAAAAGATTGAGTTTTTTTTTTTTTTTTTTTTTTTACTTTTCTCTTTATCCAGAATTTGTGAAACTTCAGATGTTGTATTTTTAGGGAAAAGGAGTATGGGGTGACACCAGTACACAGGGCTGCAAAAACTATGGGCCGGATTTACTAAGGCTTGCATGGAGTCTAAGAGTAGTGTAAGACTCCAGACACCAATATGTCTGCCGAGCGATCCAGGAACAGCCGGCAGGGTCGTGCATGAGAGCTCCTAAAACTACTCTTGCACAGACAGCATTAGGTTATGCAAATTACTTCATTTGCTGCTGAAAGCTATGCAAATGAGGTAAATTTGTGAGCCAGGAAACACTAACCTGTCCGAGTAAGAGTAGTGTTATTTGCAGAAATGTACTCGGTTGGTAACTGAGTATCGATCTGCAAACAGCAAAATGGTGCAATGACAGCTCCAAATAAAGGATGCATCCAGTTGAGGAAGCATGCCAATGGCCAAATATAAGGCCATTGGCATTTATATGTGTTGCAAAAAAAAATTAATAATTTTTTTCCCCGCTCCCCGTGGTTTAAGTGTAGCTCAGCGTCGCGCAAACTTGCGGTGCTCTAAAAACCAAAAAATAAATAAACAAAAGCCAAAAATAGGCATTTTATTACAAATATCCATCTGCAATGCAAGTGAATGGCAGGCTGAAGACAACATGGCTACTGAGTAGTAGTTGCGAAGGGGGGAAGCTCAGTGTGAGAGATGTAAACAAGCATTAGTAGGCAATCCTATGCAAATGAGTATAAGGATAGTGAATCCCAATTTTCCCTGCTATGTGAACCATGTCCCTGGAGTATAAGAGTAGGATTAGGGGAGTATCAGAGTAGCAGATAGGTGACATCATGAGGGGGTATGTATCAAAGACTGTAAGCTTATTGGAGCAGAGTGGCATGTGTTTGCTGTGAGTTACTCAGGACTGGAAGAGGCATGTCTACAGTTGTCTGAACTGAAACCCAGAAACCGAAGGTGTACGCTGTGGCTACAACAAAAGTTTCTTGCAAATATGCTTACACTGTGTGCGCATGTGTGCGCACATGTAAACCCGTGTAAGCCTGTGTGCGCGTGTGCACCTGTGTAAGCCTGTGTAAGGCTGTGTAAGCCTGTGTGTGTGGATGTGCACCCGCCTAAGCCTGTGTAAGCCTGTGTAAGGCTGTGTGCATGCGTGTACGCTTGTGTGCATGTGTTTGCACTTGTTTGTGTGGCACCGCCCCCTGTGGAAACAGAAAAGGGAAAAGGAAGGAAAAGTAGTAGTAGGAAGTTAACCAAGGAGAACTAGCAGAGCTGCCAGGTGAAATCAATCAGAATCAGCCAATTACACAGGCAGTACACTAACCCAGCCCAGCACTTAAAACTCTGCAAACAACATTCCCCCATGTTTTATTCAGAAACACTGCAACACTGCAGTATACAAAGAGAAGTGAAAACTTAAAAAGCTTAACTGAGAAAAAAAATGTTAGGGGCTGCCATTGCTATTATAAGGCAACATGTGCAAGATGCTGAGGGTGGTGCCATTGAGGATGTTGCTGAGCAACCCACAGTGAGGAGACGGAGAAGAGTGTACAGACCCAGGGTAACCTACCAGGGGCTACATGAGCTGGAGATTGTGGAGCGCTATAGATTGGACAGATAGCTCCTGCAGCAAATTGTTGAGCTGTGCAGGCCACGTCTCACACACAGAACCAACAGAGGGGAACCCATCCCAGTGGAAACCAAGGTATGTGTTGGCCTAAGAATACTAGCAACAGGTACCTTCCAGAGACCAACAGGTGATATGATGGGGATTTCACAGGCATCAGCATCCAGGGTACTGCACAAGTTCCTGAATGCCATGTCAGCACATGTCGGTGATCATGTATATTTCCCCAATTCCCATGAGGTATTGGCCAGCAATATGTGTCTCTTCCAGCAAATAGTGGAATACCCTGAGGTAGTGGGTGCAATTGACTGCACGCACATACACATCAAAGCACCAGCCAGTGAGCGGGGTAGGGCCTACATCAACCACAAGGGCTTCCACTTCATCAACTGCCAGGTTGTGTATGATGCCCAGGGCATAATACTGAATGTGTGTGCTGGCTTC
The DNA here is from genome assembly GCF_019279795.1 of Protopterus annectens. Taxonomy (NCBI): domain Eukaryota; kingdom Metazoa; phylum Chordata; order Ceratodontiformes; family Protopteridae; genus Protopterus; species Protopterus annectens. The sequence continues at coordinate 1,272,605,357 of NC_056725.1, read as the reverse complement.
CCTGGAAGCTACCACAATTCCTATATCTGGCATCTGATGCAGCTGTACCAGACATTTGCCAATGGGGACAACCCTGATGGTCACCTAGTGGGGGATGCTGGATACACACTCGAGCTGTGGCTGATGACACCCATCAGAAATGCACACACACCTGAACAAGAACTCCATAATGAGGCACACGCACAAACATGAAATGTAATCAAGCATGTGTTTGGGATGCTCAAGTCATGGTTCCAGTGCCTGGACACATCCGGTGGAGCCTTGCAGTATTCACCAACTACATGTACCCAAATTGTCATGGTATGTGCCATGCTACACAATATGATCCTGTGAAAACAGCTGCAGCAGGAACAGCATGGGGCAGGGCCAAACAGCCCCCCACCATTGCCAAGGCCTGTACAGGGACAGCGTGACTCGGAGGAGGAACAACCTGAGCCTGCCCCAGTAGGCAGAAGGAGGCATGCCTAGTATGCCTTGGCCTTGACAAAGAGGCAATGCATAGCACATACACTGGCTCAGTAGGAACCCTGGAAATGATACCTCTCTCTGACTCGCACATAAAAATAAAAGGGATGCCTAACTTGACACTACCTGTTTCCAAACATGTATAAGGAGTGTAGTATGTGCATCCAACATAGGCAGCCCTGCAGCACCACCGGAGGCATGATTGCCATGTTTTAAGCAATACAAAGCAGTGCTAAGCAGCTTCTAACAATATTTAGTATATGTAAACAAAATTGACCGTGCTAACTAGTGCAATGTTGGGCAACGTTGAGCAATGTTGGCCAAGGCTGGCCAAAGTCGTGCAAAGTTGAGCAAAGTCAGGTAAATATGCTCATATTTGCTTTACTGTTCCTTAAGCAATCTTCTCTGGCCAGCATGAAAATAAAAAGCAGTGACAGGGCTCAAACCCAGGATACTGTGCACTATAGTTACAGTACTGAACCACTAAGCCATGATAGCATTTCAGTGGCACAGACACAGCAGGAAAATTGTACAGTAATGCAAACACAAAGAAATGCTGTATCATGTCCCTAAAGAGGCATATGGGTAACCTCCCCCACAGGTCTATGCAGACGGAGAACATCAGGCCAGGTGGTGTGATGTGGGTTGTGTAGGCTATGAAGTCGCAATCTAATATATGTGACATTGGATGCTAGGATCTGTAGCACAGTACTATGCCTCAAGCCAGTACGATAGGCAACAGTAAAGACTGAAATGGTGTACAGTACATAGCAGTGCAGGCATAGCAAATGTGTATAAGTGTCAGGTGAAACCCTCATCCTATGTACACCCGCAGTAACAATCAAGTGTGCCCCTGGGTAGAAATGTACAAAGATTAGCTGTCCCCCCTGTATGTAGAAATGTTGATAAGTCTATGCAAAGTGTCTCATGGAAGCCTTGCAGGCACAGCATGATCCCTGTTGATCTATGACACAAAGGTGAGCCCTGCTGTAAAGATACAGCTTGACATTCCATACACATATAGTATAAATGTCTATACTGGGTATGCTCACACACTCCAACAAATGTAGTGGATTTCATTCAGCGTCACACTGAAAGGTCATACTGGGCATGCTCACACACTTAGAAAATGAAGCAAATATCAGGCAACAACATACTGAAAGGTCATACTGGGCATGCTAACACACATGCCAAATACGGAGGTGATAATAAGGGATCTATGGACAAATGTGGATAGACATCTCTACTTCCAGAAACACGTTCACAAAGTTGTCAGAAAATCATGCTATGTGTTCACATAAACTGCCAAGGTCTGTGCATGTAGGTCAAAGGAGGTTCCCAGTACTCATCAGTCATCAGACCCATCAGAGAGTACCACAACACATTTGTGATGAATCAGACTAGGCATGTTCAACAGCCAGAAAGACCACTGAAGAACCCTAACAAGAGGATTACTGGCCTCAAACAGTTGACCCATGCAACAAGACTGAATGTAACCCAATCTGTACTCTGTTGCATACTGTCTACTCAGGAGATCTCTGCCCAACAGACAGGTCCATGTCATGGCTACACTCAGATCTATACTGAGTCACAGCTCAATGGCACTAAATATACAGACCCAACTGATATTGCCAACATCCTGGCAGATAGGATCACTGTTAACTGTACCCCCCTCTCACCCATGAAAGAGCACACCTTTATAATGGAAGACTGCAAGGTTGCTGTCATCACAGCTGCCCAGGTAAAAAACACTCTCCAAAGCCAGTATCACAGCAGCCATGGGACCAGATAACTTCACAGGCTGTGTTCCACACAAACCACAGAACTAACAGGCACCACACTGATGTACCATGTGCAGTCATAGCCTCACCTTGAATGGTGCACAGTGATGGTTATCCCACTACACAAGGGTGGAGACACCACGGACCCCAGGAACTAGTGCCCCATCAGCCTGATGAGCCCTCTCTTCAAGGCCATGGAATGTATCATACAACATATAAACAATTACATTTGTAATCCCCAAACCCTGGACCACAAACATGTTGGGTTTGTAAAATGCAGATCATGTCACCTAAACCTGATAGATGACATTGAAGCAGTCAACAGAACCGTTGACAAGGGTAAGGTGGTTCACACAGCCTATGTTGATCCTGCCATGGCTTACAACACCACCCCACACTCTGGAAATATTGATAAACCCACTAAACTAGGTATAAATTACTATGTCACAAGATGGGTTGCCAACAGGCTTACTGATAGAACACACACTGTGAAAGTAGCAGACTCCAAGTATGACTTTGGACCAGTGATGAGTGCAGTACCACAAGGTCCAGTCCTGTGTCTTGTCCTGTTTAGTATCTACTTCCGTGAAGTACACTTTAACATTGAAGGTCTGTTGGTACAGAAGTTACCAGAGGACTGCAAACTAGGAGCCATAATTGTAAACACTAAAGATGTGGACATCCTACAAAAGGGCCTCACTGAGACAGATGACTGTTGTCAAAGCCATGGGCTCTAGCTCAATGGCAAAAGGTGCATTGTCATCCCCTTTGTTCAAACCTCTGTAGCCAAGAACTACAACATAGGCAGTAGTATACTTAACACTGAAAGTGTGACAAGGGACCTTGGGTCACAGGTGTACACTGGACACAAGTGTGATAATCACATCCCCACAGTAGTCAGGAAACCCTGCTATGTGGCACACCTCATCACAAAATGTGTCTCATGCAGGATTGAAGAGGACATTGTTCCCCACTACTCATCACTCACTAGAACTATAATAGAGTACAACACCACTTTTGCTATGTACCTCACAAGACAACTACAACAACTGTAAAGCCTGCAGCAATACCTCACAAAGAGCATTAGCGGCCAGAAATACATGCCATACACAGACCATCTCAAAATGCTCCATCTGTACTCCCTTGCATATCACCTACTCAGATGTGTTCACTGCCTAACATACAAAGCTATGTCAAATGCAGAGCTGTTCAACATGCTCCACGTAAAACACTCACAATTCCCCTGACTGCTGGACCTAAAACCATGAGTGAAATACAAAAGGAAGGGGTGTACCCATTTACCATATGGATACCCACACCTTCAGGTTAGTGGCACAGCATGAGGCCTTGGAGACCATGCAAGTGCAACTAACATTGGGCAAAGATGCTCATCAGATTGTAGCCTGCTACAGATCACCTACCTTGTCACAGGAACCTCACTCAGTATTCCTGAGAACAGTGGAAAATATAGAGGTCCTATCAAACACCATTATATGAGGTGATTACAACTACCCAAACAGTGAGTGTGAGAATTACTTGTGTACAATGTCATTTGGCCAATATTTCCTAGAGTTTAAAAGCTCTAACACCCTGGAACAGCTGGTCACCATGCCCACTAGAGGTGACACCATACTGGACATGATCATCACCAACATGGGGTACCAGTGTTCCACAACAGAGATAAAGGCCTCGCTGGTAATATCAGATCATAAAGTAATCACACTGGACATCCACATCCCGCCCCCTCACCCAGTCAATGAACCCACCTTGAAGACATTTTCAAAAGCAAACTGCACACATCCCAAGACCAAAGTGGAAAGTTCCAAAGACTACTTGCTGTAGGATAATGGTATACAATCTGCCGAATCAGTTACAAGTGAATCCTATGAGCATCTACAGGGATGCATGGATCGAGACATCACAAATAAAAACAAGATGCGCTTCTCCAAAAATAAGAAAACAATCTGGTGGTCGTTGCCCATAAACAAGCTAGACAACAGAAGGAGGAAACTAACACCTGACAGAGTCAACTTCACTAAAGGAAAGGCATCACTGATCATTATTAGGAAGAAGCAATGATCGCTCATAAAATAATTCAAGGACACTTTCAAAAGACAAATTGCCAGGGACTGTAAGAATGACAACCACAAAGCCTGCGATAGCTATACCACACACGTAGGTGTCAACTTCCAAATATGCTGTCAGCTACTGATAAATGGCAAGGAATAAACTGAACCAACTTTCATTGTCCACATCCTGGGGCACAAGTTCAGTGCAAATTTCCCCCCATCACCCCCATAAGGGCTTGTGTCCATCACAGAAGGATGCAGAGCCCCAGACGTCATGGACATGCAGGTAAGGACAGCCGTCTCCAAAGCCGAGAACACAGCATCAATGAGACTGGATGGTGTCCCAGGCTGCATCTTACACTAGGCACAAAAGGAATCACACCCTCACCTACATTCACTGGCCAGAATCAATCATACCACAGGGTATGTACCCAAAGAATGGCATACACCAACAGTCATCCAACCACACAAAGGGGGTGCCACAACAGAATCTGGAAACCATTGCCCTATATGTCTACTCAGCAAAATGTCATGGAACCCATAAACAGTGACATTGGGGACCTTCAGACACTGGACTCTACACAACCCTGCCTTGTTAAAGGCAGACCCTGCCTCCCAGACATAGTTGACTTACAGCAAACAGTTACCAAGGACATAGATGGAGGTGAAAGTAGTCCACACAGTCCACCTGGACCTCACTAAGGACTTTTTACACCATTCCCCACTCCGTCATCATGGACACACTTCCCAGCCTGAACATCAACAGCTATGTCACAGGATGTGTGGCCAAGTGGCTCACAGATCCAACACACATGTTCAGAGTTGCAGGTGCCATGTCCGACTCTAAGACAGTCACAAATGGCATCCCACAGGTCCTGGCCCTGGGACCCCACCTGTTCTGTAGACACTGCTCAGAGGTACAGGCAAGCATGGGAGGAGTATGACTGAACAGGTTTGCAAATGACTGCTAACTGTGGTCCATAATCGACTCTATGACTGACACACACATCCTCTAGGACGGGCTTACTGAGACAGATACCTGGTGTCAAAACAATGCCCCAAGAAGAATGGCAAAGAATGCATAGACATCTCCTTTGGCTAAAACAAAGTGCAAACAAATTACCACATAGGTGGTACTCCAGTATGTATGGAGAAAGTCATGAAGGCCCTGGGGACACAGTTAGATAGTACACTCTGCTGTGATGATCACATGGCCAAAGTGTTTAGGCACTCCTTCTATGTAGCCCATCCAATGTCACCTAATGTAACCCACTTTGTCTAGTCTGATGATGTCACCAACCTACAAATATACCTGTGGAAAGTGTAGCTCACAGTAGTGTGTATAGCACTTTGTGTAAATGCGTACTCCTGTAGTATCATAAACCAGTTAGATAGGGGTTTGAATCTTGCACTTGACAAGTGTTTGTGTGTAATCTCCTTGGAGAGGAGCAACCTTTTTGGAGAGTACTCATACACCTTTAAAGTGTTATACCAATCTTTGTCAGGTCTGATGATGTCGTCATCCTTCAAACATACCTGTGGAAAAAAGAGCTCACAGTAATGTGTATAGCGCGTTGTGTACATGCGTACTCCTGTAATATCATAAACCAGTTGGGTAGGGGTTTGAATCCTGCACTTGCCAAGTGTGTGTGTGATCTCCTTGGAGAAAAACAACCTTTTTGGAGAGTACTCATACACCTTAAAAGTGTTATACCAATCTTTGTCAGATCTGATGATGTCACCATCCTTCAAACATACCTGTGGAAAAGAGAACTCACAGTAATGTGTATAGTGTGTCATGTAAATGCATACTCCTGTAGTATCATTAAACCAGTTAGGTAGGGGTTTGAATCCTCCACATGACACCTGTGTGGTTGTGTATAATAACCTTGGGGAGGAGAAACCTTTGAACACCTTACAAGTGGTATACTTATCTTTGTCAAGTCCGATGATGTCACCATCTTGCAAAAATACCTGTGGAAAAGAGATATCCTAGTAATGTGTATAGCACGCCATGTTAACGCGTACTGCTCTTGTATCATGAAGTAGTTAGGTAGGGGTTTGAATCCTGCACTCGGTGAGTGTGTGTGCTCTATGTGTGTGGCACTGTTGGTCAATGTGTAGTGGGTTTTGCTTTTACTACTGTATGACATGTCAGTATGCATTGCACATGTGAGGTAGCTGTGTGGCAAATACATATACATACATGTTACCTCAATTATTGCATGTGTGTGAACCCTGCTGTCTCCAAGGACACAACTGTCAACTTTGCCAGATTGTGCTGCTGCTTCCCAGACATTAGGTCACATCTGTATGATTGTGACAAGGCCAGCCACTGCAGTGATCCCTGGCCTAGGTCATCCGTGTCACACACACTCATTATGGTTACTATTGAATTGTGTGAGTGAGGATTTATGGCCGAGGTATATATTAGACCAGTTCTAACGTAGCAAAGTCTGTCAATGATGGCTATTCATTATAGGCGTTGTTGTACACAACAACCTTTGTGGATATGCATGCAAACCCCTTATTGTTTATGTGATCCACCGAGGTATTTCAAACAATCTTAGGAAATGTGATTATTAAAGGAGAGATGACGTAACAATTGGTTGCATGTTCACATCAGTACCTGTTCAACATGTTGGTGGCTACTACCTATGTGGTACTGTGGGGATACTATGTTCCGTAAAGGTGGATGACTATGCTTAGTCTGGATAATAGCTTTACAGCATGGGTTTGACAACAGTTATCTGTCTGTATGGTACCCTTGTGGAGGATGTGTGTGTCATCTGGAGAATGCATTATAGGCCACAGTATGCATTACCGGATGTGGACGGACATATCCCTACTGTGATTTCTCGTACCTAAGAGAGCTATATGCCAGACAGGAGTGGTCTCAGTAATGGGTGCAGGTGAATACCACTCGTTACTGGCATAGTATAGTACCTGAAGGATGCAAATTTTGCTGTATGTCCTACAGCTGTGTGTCAGTTGTGAAGACATCATCTAATGATTGGTTATGGTCGGGCTGTTGAAGTTATGTATACTACCAGAATGCAGAACAATGACACTAACAGTATCACCCAAAGCACAGTGTCAAACCATGTCATAAACACATGTGTAGTCAGGTTCCGAAATGTGTGTAGTACAATGCATACTGGCCACCAATACAAACTATGTAGTGTTACTGTGTAATACAGGGCATGTCACCCTGCCCATGTGTCCACTATGCACGTACATGCAGACAGTGCACCTCCACCATGTTCACAGATGTACACCTGCAAATCTGTGCTACACACATCCCACACATACTGTCCACTCTCTAACACATGCTGCCAATACTACACACATCAGCCAAGTGGCACGTGGGCGGACAATACACTATTTTAACTAACACTGGTGTCTACAATACTACAATGACATTCATAGCTTTAATGCATCATGCCTGCTCAGTTACACCTTCAAGCATATCATTACACTTGACTGCTGACAACATGGTAACATTGCTGTACTGCTATAAAGTCACCCTGTGCATCAGCACCATGGTAGCCTGTTCCTGCATCGATGTTACAGATGACAGGAGGTGCACAGGTTTCATCATATGCACAGGGTGTGTTGTCGGTTTGCCAGAGGCCTACAGTGAGCCATCCAATCGACATGTATGTGTGTGTGTGTGTGTGTGTGTGTGTGTGTGTGTGTGTGTGTGTGTGTGTGTGTGTGTGTGTGTGTGTGTGTGTGTGTGAGGGGCAAGAGTAGTGCTATGGGCCAATGTTGATGTAATGTGTGCGGGTATGTGTTAGCCCTAGGTGTCTGGTTCCTGTATGTGTGTGTCTGCATGCACACAGTTCCACCATGTGGCTGCCATATATGGGTATTTGTGGGACAGCCACAGACTGTACCTGCCAGGCTTTACAGATCACCGTCTCTGGCCATGGATACAGTACCTGTGCCTCGCAGGGGTGCTACTGACACTATCAGGTACTAAGCCAGACTGGGTACTATCCCCAGAGATAGATGGATGTACACTGGACCCAGGTCCCTGCTGGGACTGTCCAGAGCCATGTGCATGTGGTCTTCTAGGAAGTTCTATCGACAGCCCACCCCCAACAGAGCTGGGGCTGGTACTGGCACTATGGGAGCGGCTGTGACTTGTGGGACGTCTGTGGCAGCTGCCAGCTGCTGATGTTGCTGGCATACATCCACATCGATGACTCAACTGTCCCGCACTGTCCTGACAGATGGACATGACATTGCAGAGTACATCTAATGTCTCTCCCAAACGTCTATCTGTGACCTCAGTGTAATGACAGATGGCACCTGTTAGGTCACGGATACTGTCAATTACAACGGTGTTGTGTGCCCTTAGTCCCTGTCTGGTGTACCGTTCCATACGTGCCTGTGCCTCTATGACAGCCTGGAACATGTGTGACATTGTCAGACCTGAGGCACGTCTGCAGTGGCATGATGATCAGCAGTGCTCTGTCATGAACCCCTGGACATCTGCCTATGTGGTATCCTTCCAGACATCTGGGTATTGCTGCTGTGTTGGGATGCATGTGCCATGGATACCACACTGTCCTGGCCAATGCTGGCTGTATGCTGTCCCTCAGCTAAGGGCATTGGTGATGGATGTATTGGCAGTATGACTGTGTGCATGGATGGTGTGGACACTTGTGTACTGTCGATTGGTGGCCCAATGACAGACCCTGGCAAACATGCCTGTGCCTCAACACACCTATCATCATCATCACTAGTTTGCTCAGTTACATTGGTTTGCCCGCTGCATTGAACCAGCCCAAAGTCAGCACCTGTGAGATGAAGACAGGAAACACACTTTACGATCTGTACATGATGTTGGCACACATGCACACATGCACACATGCACACATGAACACATGAACACATGCACACATACACACATGAACACATGCACACATGCACACATGCACACATGCAGACAAATGCACTCCTCACTAAAACAGACACACACACCACCAGCAACCTAGAACATACTCAATAGCGGGTGATGGTGGGGTACAGTATCGCAAGGCAAACAGTTATATCACACGTGTCAGCATGCAGGACATGTGTTGCTTAACAGCATGCAGTGAGTGTGTAGACAGCCCTTGCTAATAACAGTATACATGGCTTTGATGCATGTGTGTTGTTGTTCAGTGATCAGCCTCATCCTGGAACACAATGTGTACATGGACACAACATTGCTGTGCAAGTCTTAAAAGCTCTGCAATGTCTTGTGCACCATCACTCATAGGTATACATACCATGGCTGGATGTGTATCTGTGTGTCACATAGCTATCTATTTCTGATTAGTGCATCTGTGTCTTTAGCAGATGATTGTGGACACAGGTTTAGCACATGCATGCTATGTATGCACACAGGATGAGTGGTGCATGTATATCTGATGGAATACCATTGCTCAACATTGCCATTGTACAGTGGTTATGGTGAGTGTAGAACATATTGTGGACATGCCAGTGCCAGCCATGACATGGTGTGCTACAACACAACTGCACCGTTAAACTTCACACATACACAGTGTGTGTCATGTGACCTGCACACTCAATAGCATTACATGACATATATGTGCCACTTTGTACAAATGGTGATTGCTATGCATAATGTGTATTGGTGCATATGTTTGCACACACACAACACTGAGGTGCACAGCAGTTAATGCTATGTGTGGTACTGTGGTCACTGTAACTGGATGGGGTGTAGTACCATGAGCCATCATCATGCAGCATCATGTGGTCACTCAAGGCTACTAATGTGTGCCAGACCGGCACATACCATGCTGTACTGGAACTGCAGTACCATGGCTACATTCACCATTTCACAGCCACTTGTTACATGGGTTTGTAAGGTGCCCAATAGGGAGCATTGCCTAACATGAATGTTTTGCATATTGGAGAGTGTCGCACTGCCCCATGATAGGCCTCTATCCCTCAGGTATATTATGTGTGCTGTGTGGATGACATTTGGGATACTGGAGTGTGACCTTACAGCGTGTGTCTGAATATGCCATGTGTAGCATATTAACATGTACTGTGTATGACGGAGTTGTGTATGTCATGTGCATGTGTATTGACTGCCTATCCAATGTCCACTATAGTGTAGCCACAATTGTTTGGGATGTTCTGTGTATTGCATGTGTTTGAGGCAGCCACTCACATTACTGAGATGTGCATAGTCTCACAGCAAACATGCACAGCATGCATTATGCGTAGGTGTGTTACATGTGTACATGGCCTAGACCTCACCTATGACATGCACATTTTATTAGCAATATTAAATGTAGAACACACTCACCAGCATGGATCTGCTGCCTTGCTGTCACACCAGGGGGACCTGCAAGGATATGAAACAGTTTGTCAGTGGCAACAACCGTGGCATTGCTACTGTGGCTTTGCAATCTTACAGTAGCACAATGGTTGATGGTCACAGGCCTACACATCATGTTCCAAATTATTAGTATTGAACAACACCTGGCTCCACATCTTCTAACTACACAGTACACATCTCACATATGCATGATCTAACAATAGAGGTAACAGTAGTCTACAGATAAGCCAACTTACCTGCGCGCTCCATGTGAACTTGCTGGTGGGCTCCAGCCTCCATGATGATGCATGTGTGCTGTTGTTGTCGTTGTTGGCCGGGAGCCCCCAGGCTCTAGAGCAGCTCCTCCACTCTGGTGAGGGGGGGGGTGAGTGGCAACCCCAAAACCTGTGGCAAGCTGTTGCCTACGGACATCAGACGCACGCTGATGGACATGTCTGAGTAAATCACTGCAGTGATGTCGTGCCTGCTCATAAGTCCGGTTATGCATGCCTATGTCATTTATCCTATGGACAACATCTTGACACAGCACAGTCTGCTCATGCTGGTCCTGGCTGGTTCTTGAAAAGAGCAGGTTGTACTGTTCGATTAGACAGTTTGTTAGAATCTCATCCTCTGCACGGCTGTATGCAGGATTGCGATGGTGGGACATGGCCCTGGAAGACAAGAAGACAATATGTGTGAGCAAGTCATGTGGCACACTTTACATTCTACAGTACATATATCACTGAACTGCCATAATTAGCAAACTATTGTCTGTCAGAGGATACACACTTTCAATAACACATATCACTGCTCACCCACAACTGACTGACACTGCCTGACATGCTGTATATATTAAAACATTTTCTGCACAGCAACAAAGATAAACCACTATGTAAGACCATGCAACAGTACATGGCACACTGTATGTGGCACAATGCACCACCTAGCTACAGTAGGTATATATCCAACTAATGCATAACGAAATATGTAATCCATTGCAATGATTGTGAAGTCCAGTTACAGTATTACCAGTATACCACACTAGTTGTTGATGGAAAACTCCTGCCTACAATATGTGTGCATTCATGAATTTAGGAGGCATACTGCTGTACTAGACTATACATGTTGCTAGATACACACTTATATCCTGTAACACACATATGACCGGGGCATGTTACAGGCATACCCACACACACATCAGACATACATACAGGACACAGAGGTATGACAACCCAGATGAGCTTTACCTGTGTACCATACAGTACTGTGTGTCAGTACTTACAAACCCTTATGCTTGAGGTATGTAATCTGTGAGGACTACAGGGAACACACAGAACAGTGTTTCCAAGCAATGTGGACATCCACCATACTGTGCTGTTTAGGCCTACAGCTTCAGGTAGTACTACAGTTCATACAGGGGTTTGATTCACCAGCAGTACCAATCAATGTGCCTACATGTACTGCTTCATCCTCCAATGGCATACCCCAGTTAACACAAGGGGACTACATCGGACCGTATGCCATACTGTTTTTTCTGGCTAGCATTAGCATACACATCTTTTGCTGGGATCAGTGCTAGGACACATTATACCATGACAGAAACAATTCCCCAATAAGCTATCCCACATATACACAACTGTGACACATTCACCAACACATTCACCATCACACTCAGTCAACATCACATAGCAATTATTGCAACAAGTACATGTGGATGTGTATTGGTTCATAGGTAGGTTATAGGCTATTGGCCCTAGGGCCTATAGAAGCCTAGCCAGATGGTACCCTGGTCTTTGACACCCAAGTAATTTCGTTCCATGTGTCCCTGTTAAGCAGAGCCACAGTGGTGATTCCCGGGGTGTAATTCCTAGCTCACATCAAATCATCAAGACTATTCATGACGGGTGCTACTGAGGAGCTTTGTTTGCTATTGCTAGGTAGTTTGTTCCACAGTATGGGATGTCTCTGAGATAGGAATCTATCCCTCCAGCATGTTCTGTCTATTGTGGTGACAAGCTTTAGGTCCCTAGAGCATGTAGCTCATAGGGATAGTGATCTGTTTACGTGGAGCATGTACAACAGCTCTGGGTTTCACATAGCTTTGTATATTAGGCAGGGGTCACCTCTGGGTTGCCGGTATGCAACACAGTTTAACTGTGGTTTGGTGAGATGGTATGCATAGGGTACCTGTTTGAGGACAGTATTACTTTTTGTGAGACATGTCTGTGGCCTTTCCAGTTGCTGTAGATGTCTTGTGAGGTACATACCAGAAGGGACATTGTACTCTATAATGGGTTTTGTGAGTGATGAGTAGAGGGGAACACTATTTTTCCCGGGATGACACAACTTTTGTGATGAGGTGTGCCATGTGGACAGATTACATGACTAGTGTGGCACTGTGATTATCAAGGGTGAAACTACTGTCCACCTGTGTGCCATGGTCTCTTATCACACTGTCGGTGTTATGTTGACTACCACCTATGTGGTAGTTCATGGGTACAGAGTTTTTAGCCAAAGGGATGAAAATGTATTTCAGACATTGAGCTTGAGGCCATGGCTTTGTCACCAGGCATCTGTCACAGTAAATGTGACTCTGTCTCTCCCTGCCTATATGTATATATATATATATATATATATATATATATATATATATATATATATATATACACACACATACATATAAACATCCATTGGTGTACATATAGATATACATATAGGCACATATACAGTCCACCTGTCATGGTGGGGATATCAATTAAGTGACGTTTGGGAGGTATACAGTTATGTAATGATATTGCACAGTCTTGTGCGAAATGCATTGATGGTGTCCTCAGCCCATGTGGCTTTAGCAGGCCTCACTGGCTGCGACACTGCAAACCTGACAAATCACACCCACAGCGTTTAACCACCACATGTCATGTACCAGCAAACAGCCATTGTCCACACTATTGTACAAAACATAGATGACATGGTTCAGATGTTTGACATTTAATGCTGAGCTACATATATCACAGTTATGTCCCACTGCACACAGCTACACACTGATTTGTCCATGGCAGTAGTTATGCAGGGCATCTGTGCATAGGTACGTACTGCTGCCACATATTGATGTTTCAAAGTATGTAAAGTAGTCTTCAAATACATCTACTACATACCAGTAAATACATATCTGTTACATACCTTTCCTTTGTATGTGTTTGTACTTTTCACTTTGTTGTATCTTTGGCTTTATTTTAGATGTTTATTGTTTTAATTTTTTTTTCCACTGGTGTGGGTGGGGGTGTGCGGCTCTCTCTCTCTCTCTCTCTGACTCTGTCTCTGTGTCTCTCTCTCTCTCTCTCTCTCTCTCAGTGTCTGCAATGTGATGATTGCATGTGTGGCCAGCAGGTACAGCCTGCATTTATAGGTATCTGCACATGTGCATGTGATGGCCTCTGCACCAATTTGTGGCCACCATTTTGTAATTGCATGCAGCCTGCTGTGTGGTAATTGCAGTACTCACTGTCATAGCAACCCAATGCTATAAATTGTTATGTCAGGTAGGTGTAGCCCTTTCGGCTTTCCAAAATGGGGCCCATTCTTGTTTGCTGTGGACACTGTTGTGTAAGTCAGAAGGTTGGTATACTTCTTATATGTGAAGCTAGGGGTGTAGCCAGAGATTTAAATGTTGTACTCAGACCTGAATGTTGCCACTTCCGCTACAAAGTTGTCAGTGTAGATTTGTAATCACCCCTATAAATACTAACGCAAGATACATGGGTTTATGTGGTTTCTTTTCTACTTATACAATTAACTGCCATACAAAAGTAGTTATTGAGATGTATTCATTTGGCACATTAACTGTTTGTGAACTGCTATACTGTGAATATTAATTTAGCCACTTTTGAACCGTTTCTGCTTTTTTAGTGTTGACATTAGCACAGACTGATCAAGAAAGATGGACAAATTTCCGTACTGAGTATGCCTACCTACATCCTTGGTAGACCCTGAACACACAGGTTTATTGTACATTTGGGTAGGGGTGCAGAAGGACAGAGAGCATTATGTATTAATGTGTGAACTTTATCTTGCTGGACTTAAAGGGTTGCTGTGTACCTGTTAGTTTACCAAGGCAAGTAGTCTGTCTGCATAGCTCACAAATGTGGGCCTATCCAGATGGTAGCCAGAGGTTAGCCTGTTATTCTTTGTCTGTGCACCACACTGGTCTTTTCAGCACTGGAACAATGACATTGTCACAGTTGTTTGCTACCAGTACATGGCTACATCCCTTGGTATTTCACTTTTGTACACCTACATAAGGGTATGCTTCTGGAACTCCTTCCAATGCTATTTACACAGTGTGTAACAGCAGAATAGCTGATATGCCTGTGTGTTTCTGCCTCTGCCAGGACTCTCAAACACTCATGTACATATTTGAACAGACTCAGGGAAAAGTAGGTAGAAGTGAGGTACACCTTTACAATAGAGACATTAAGTTGGGACTTTGAGAGAAACAGAGCATATGGATTAATACACATTTCCTGAAGTTCAAGCGGTGTCCAACTCTTACTTATTGTCATTATTCATTAAGGGTAATTCACCACCTTTCTGACTAACATCAGTAGCTTTCAGAGGGATTCAGAGTGACACAGCTAAAACCTGTCTCACAATCAGGGACATGCCTGAAATGTAGTCACAGTTGCAAAGTATGGCCTCTGCCCTAATCAGATATGCTAGTGTGTGTCCTACTATGATACTGTGTGGGGGTTGTTAAATGCTGCTGTAACTTTATTTCCTGCTAGTATGGCTGATTCTCTTTTCACAGTCATGTAATGCAATTCCACAAGAACTGCTTGTAAGGATCCACAGAACAGGATTTGTGTTATGGCATTCATATTTGTCCTTTACAATCACTCATTCTGATGCATGATATATTGATTGCAGCACCAATTTGTTGTATGTTTACCATGGCTCAGTGGTACTTCATGCAGTCTAGTGTGTCCAAGGTCCGGGGTTCGAGTCTGACAGAGGTATTTTATTTTGCTGCTGAGCAGAACAAGGGCCCTGACATGCAGAGTGACTAAGGCACTTTTAAGCAGTTGTAAGTGGGTTTGCATGGGTTTGCTCGATGCTTAGCTAAGCGCACGCAAGTGCACACTCGCGCAAACCCGCTAACTACTGCTTAAAAGTGCTTACTCCCGCTAACCCCTGCATTCATTTCTTTGAAAGAAAAGAAAATGGGGAGATAGGAAAGTGGTAAAAAAGGGTCACAAAGAGGGAAAGACAGTAGGGAAAACAACTCAGGATGTGCAGGACGGGTGTAGGGAAGGTCCATAGCTGCTCATTTCTTTAACAGCAACAGCTGTGCATATACTAATAATTTGGATGGAAATTTGAAACCTTCCACCCCTGAGAGAGGGGTGAGGACAACAAAGTATGTTGTACTGCCAATTAAATTTCAGTTTGTGTCCAGTGGACATGTGTGCAAAATGGGCAGCTATGTATGGGGCGTAATTTTTTTGTGGGAGCAGATTGGCCATTTTTTTTTTTCAGGTGAGAGTAGAATGTGGGGTAGGGGAAGTAGGTATATTTGGGGAGGTAGGTTGGGGAGTTAAACAGGCAAGACAAACAAGACGCATACAGGGGCAGAATATGACACATGGGGTGGGTGAACACCATTGACGGGGAAGGGTGTTTGGAAATTGCAAGCCTATGAGCCCACAGATGGCAACAGTGGAACTGAGATCCCCACCCATGGGCAGTCACCACTGCACCTTCACAGCCTGGTGGGTGGCTGTGCTGGGGGCTGCGTAGGAGGGGCAGGCTCACCCATGAGTCATGCCACTCTTGCCTTGAGCTGGCATAGAGGATCAGCGACTGAACACTCGATCTCCCTACTCACCACAGCCTGGACCGTTCAGAGGGTGATAGGTGGCCCTCCTCCAGCCACGCTTACATGGGGGGACGAGCCCCATCCCCTGCAGCACTTCCACCCAAAGGTGGCACAGGACCAATGGAGGAGGGGGGTCCTGGGCTGGGCACCGGACCTGCTGGTGCCAGGTGCCATCGCCAGCTGAGGTGGGGCAGGTGGGTCCGCTGGGACCGGCCTTCCCATACGTTCTATATTTAGGAAGATTTAATGACAATATGGGTTAGTAATAGCCAATAGCATTCCAATTTAGTTGTAACAGCATACAGTAGTATTCCCATTAACCCAACACAGCAGAGTTCCAACAGTTGAACAGCAAGCATAACACATGCATATATAGAACAACAGTGGACATTTCAACAGCATGCAGGATTGATTCGTGGCAACAGGCCACCAAGATTGTGGTATGTGAACAGGGCACATGCATCAAAGTAAATGCAGATATTTATAAACCAATAGGACATGTGTCCCAACAAATTTTAGGAGATTAGACATACCCATTGAGGTGTGGAATTGCATTGTTTAGGCACATACAGTAGGGTGTAAAAAGATACCTCCATTAACAACTTATATATACTTGTAGTTTACACTACATTCCTATTGACTGCAGTTATATATCCCCTACATGTATTATTACACTGGGCAATGTCTGTTAAATTGTAAAATGGGTTTTGCTAGTTCTTGATATACCTGACCTGTATATGACATACAAACTGTCCAGAATGCAGATGTTACTGCTACATAATACATATTCATTTATATTTAAATATCTACATGTCTGTATGTGTTCAGGTGACATTATCAGGTATATGTTGACAGCATCCTACATTTCTAGCAACACACTGATATTTCTGGAGAACAGAATAACAAGCTACCCATGTGCCAGATTAACCTGTACATGCCAGCCATGAACCGACAGTTGAGGACTATATATATGCTTAACAGCTACTGGCACTCCCTTCATCCACTTTATATGGGCCTACCCATGTGTAGGTTGACTGCGCTTACTACAACAGTACTATTTCTATAATGCAAGGGTACAACAACATATCGAAGAAAGTGACATGGACACACTCCAGGAATTATACCTTTATTTATTACATTACACACTTTTCTAGTGGCTCTCTCATTTATTTGATATATCATTGCATGCAGAGGTCTTTTATTCAAGACATATTATACCTTTATTAATGGGTTACCACACCTTTTCATGCTGTCTCACTTATTTTATATAACAGTACATGCAGAGAAGTTATTCAACACTCATTATACCTTTATTAATGGGTTACAACACTCTTTTTCAGGCTCTCTCACTTCTTTTATATGACAACACATGCAGAATAATTACTAACCTGCCTGGTGGTGCAGCCATAGCAGCCTATCTGCATAGGCTTGCTGATTCGCAGAACAGACACCTGCAGCTGTGAAGTAAATGAAGGGATATTGAGACATACCTATCCATAACATGGACTACTATAGCAATTCTTACATACTTCATTCCATGGCTACATAGTCAGTAGTGGGGCATTTTCCATTTGATGGGCCTCCTGTATCCACTGGCTCAGTCGGTCCTCCTTGCGTCTCTTCAGGTCTGAAAAGTGGTGGCTGACCTGCTCACCAGTCCGAGGGATGCCTGTGGCACTGGTGAGATCATGTGCTAGATGGTTCCAGGCTTCCGCTTTGTATTCAGTGCCCTGAAATTGGCCCTGCAGGAGTCTTGCATCATGATGATGGATGAGAAGCCAAACCATAACTTTTGACTCCTCAATGCCCAACCTTTGCACTCGAAAATGAGAGCCCTCTCCAACACAGGCCATACTGTCTGCAGATGGGAGCTACAACCAGTTATGGCAATTATTCCCGCCTATGGAGCTTAAATATGCCTCATTTCCGGCACTTATTTGTGATTGGCCGGGTTTTGAAAATTCTCAGCTGAGAGGAAACCTGCTTAGCAATGGGTAAACTTCCATTGATATATATGAGTGTTCTGGAAATGCATCAATATTTAAAGCTGTCATGGAATAGCGGGTTAGTACTGTGATTATGGTCCACAGTATCCCGGGTTCGAGGCCTGCCATTGCTTTTTATTTTATTACTAGCCAGATCAGCTTGGAGGTGTGGCTGTGTTCAGCCGACTTTGCTCAACTTTGCTCAACTTTGCCCAACGTTGCTCGACATTGCTCTACGTTGCTCTATGCTGCCCGAAGTTGCCCAACATTGCTCTAGTTAGCGCGGTGCGCAGCTCCATGCAAATATGTTTTGTTTGCCCTAGTTGGCACGATGCGCAGCTCCACGCAAAGCTATTGCGCTAGTTATAGCACTGCTAAGCTATGAGCTATTGTACTTAACTGCGCTTAATACTAGTAAACTTTGCTTAGTAGTGCTTCACATTGCTTAAGATACGTTACTTATGCATTTTTCAGTATGCATGACCATTCCACATGCTTATATATATATATATATATATATATATATATATATATATATATATATATATATATTAAATATCGTTCACTACCACATAGGCCATTTCAATGCATTTTATTGTGATTTATAAGTTAAATTCAGGAATTCTATTTATGCACACATTTCCGACAGAAAATAGGTAGGGGAGTGGTGGGACTCGAACCGTGAATGCCTTCTCTTTGTGCGAGGGCTCTACCACTACGCTATTGCGATTTGGCTTAATTTGCATATAAACAGTTTATTATCCTCTTCGATGTCTACACTGCTAACTGTAGCTAAGCAATGGGCAAACACGCGCAAATACGGGCAGCTATATCGGGAATAATAAAAAAAAAAAAGGAAACCTTTACATTTTAGACTTGTACAGGGATTTAGAATGTGGGGGAGTGTAGTGTTGGGTATGCGGACATTTGAGCGTACTCGCTCATTTCAGTTGACATTTGCAGTTTAGGCACTTGCAGGGGCATGGATATTTAGACTGCTCGGCAGTCTGACACGCCCCCTGCACTCGTGCATGCTCCGTGTAAGCCTTAGAGATGAGTCCGTGCACACTCATGAATATGCATGACGTGCTGACATCAGACTCTTACACTGCAGTGTCCGTGTAAGACTTAGTTAGTCTTACACGGAGGATTAGTGAATCCCGGCCTATGTTTAAAAATTGCCTTACTTGTACAGTATTTTGCTGTTTAGATATTACATGTAAAACATTTGACATGTCAATGGTACAAGACTGTTTCAATGTTAACTCTAAAATCCATATGTCTGAGCACCAAAGGAAGAGTTTTCAAACATAGATTAATGATAAACATAGATTATTAATGATACATTTAACTGAACTTTATCAAGACTCCTGGAATAAAAAAAATGGTCAAATTTCTGAACATGTTTCATGTTTAACACTCAAAAGTGTGCACACGTGGTGTGGACAAAGGTGCTGGAAGCTGTTGAAGACTGGGGGGATGGAGGGTGAGAGGGGCACTTAGTGATCTAAAAAGGGCAATTTTTTATAACTATTTACTACCACAACATAGATTCACTTGGAGAGCTTTTTAAGCTTAGCCAATTCCCTTTTGGTGCTTGATTCTTGAATTAACATTTTCTGATTGGTCTTACCTATCCCATGGCTGATAATTGTATATTAGCCCTAGTGAGAATAACTGTGATCATTCCATAGATGATTTGAGAGGACCCATATAAGGGATTCAGCATTTAGGAACTGCCTCTATCCATTAGTGGCATGAGGGGCAATCCTGGAGTACATTTTCTATTGCCCATCCTTAAATCCAAGTTGCATTTCTGGAATTTTTTTTTTTTACATTTTATAGCACAATGCACAAACACTAACATATCTGCTAAACAAAGCAATACTGTCTCAGAATGAAAATAGACTTGGCATTAAAACTTCTCTGCCCTTGAAACTCACATTCACTGAAACGGCATTAAAACCCACACCACATCCAAAGAAAATGCATCTGGCCAGTGGTGGATAAAGATTATCTTTGGGCTGTTTTCAAATCAGAGGCCCTTTGCGCACAAAACAAGAAACATACATGTGTTCTTTGTTACACCTTCCTGACTTTATTAAATTATATTCCTTGTAAAATGCAGCACACTTATTAGACTTAAGTTAGAGCGCATTTTAAATTTATTGTTTGAACATTTGTCCAGTAGGCAATGAAACAAAATGCATGCACCAATAATGACAAAACTGCCCTATTCAGAACATTTCCATGATAACAATTTACTGTTTGAACATTTTTCCAGTAGGCAATGAAGCAAAATGCATGTACCAATAATGACAAAACTGCCCTATTCAGAACATTTCCATGATAATTTATTGTTTGATCATTTTTCCAGTAGGCAATGAAGCAAAATGCACATTTCCATAATAACAGCCTACGTCTACACACACTATATATATATATTTTATATATTTTATATAGGCATGTTGCACAGCTTCTTGGATTTATTTTCAATTGGAGGGGGGCAAAAGGCCAAACACCAGGAACACATTTTAAACATTGCTTGTATAATTTTGGAAAGTTTCTTGCATAAAATGTCATGTTACGACTGTACATTTCACTGCCAAGTCTTGAACCCACATCACTGTACACTACATTCAGAGCAACATGCCACTAAGCTAAATCAGCAGTTGCCTGAAAGACAGGAAGACAAACTTAAATGGCTATCATTTAGTGAATTCAATTCTCACTCATCATCATAGCGCTCAACCTCCTAGCACAAAAATACAGAACAAAGCCAGTAATGGGGGAATACAGCCTCAAAATAGGGACACATTTCAAATACTGATCTTATAAACTTAGAAAATTCCTAGCATAAAAGGTTTGGTTTTACTACTCCTGAAAACCAGAGATTTAATAAGGAACAGAACAAAACAAAAATGTGAGGCATACATTCACAGGTGATGGTAGCTAGGAACGTTTGGCTCTTTTTACCTGCACCCAAGGTGCAGAGTTTGAACCTGTGTACCTCTAGCCATCAGATGTATCCTTTTGGGGGCATTTTCACACAATCACACACACACACACACACACACACACACACACACACACACACACACACACACACACACACACACCAGTACCTTCAGCCCGAAGGGCTGTGCCATAAAGAAATCCACCTGCCCGCCTGAATATCTGCAGTTAAAGGAATCTGACTCTGTGGCTATGCTCGGCTCGGCTCTGCAGTTAACAAATCCTCCTGCTGTATTCAAACGGCAGCTCGGCTCTGCAGTTAACAAATCCTCCTGCTGTATTCAAATGGCGTAGTAGCCTCTAGTTGAACTTGCAGACATTTCAAACTGTTACGGTAGGGATCGTTAGCTGATTACCAAACTTTCACAGCAATATTAGGCTGCAGCATTGATGGTCTTTCTTGGAACAGAATTATTTGGAAGAGAATACTTTACATTGAATGCGGTACAGTAGGTGCAAACAATTTTATGACCAAGGCTCTAAAGGTATCTGTTCTGAGTTAAATAATGATCAAATTTAATGACCATGATATGTTTATATAGGATTTTAGTGCAATAAGTGCATACAAGTTAAAGAAAAAGTAATGAGGCAGCAATGTATTTATAGTTAGCACATATATGGGCTAATCATAAAAAAGAAATAATTCACAGTTTGATATTGGTTTACATGTGTATTGCACAGTAATCATGAGTCAAAACTGAAATGTTTGATTATGTCATTGGGGGTGGGCATGAACAAGGTCACAGTAATCATGGGTCAAAGCTAAAATGATTGAATATTTCATGGGGGGCATTACCAAGAGTATGTTGCTAGTGCAATTTATGCCTGGTGACATCAATATTCCCTGACAGTGCTCAAAAAGAGAAACATTTATTTTATGAATCTTTCAATCAAGTCTGTACTACTGCTATCTTGTTAGATGGGGAAATTAAATAATTTCAAGGGAAGGCTTTACTACATGTAAAGCTGCTAAAGCCATAGCTTCTATTGTTAATATACTTAAGAAGATGAAGTCAATGAAGCTCAGTTACTATCTAAGCTGCTGCCTTTTTATATTTAAATTCTTGCCAGTGATGATTGCAGAGTTTCAGTGGAGTATCACTAGCAGATGACAACCATCTAGTGCTCCTGGACAGCTAGCCTATTGCCTCAGCGATGTTTGCTTGGTAGTGACACATGAGACAGTAGAAGATAAAAGCTACTGAGCTAAAACAGGATTTAAGGATTATATTAATCTCTTTTTTAGGATATGTATGTTTTGAATATAAAATTAAAATCCATATAAGCAAATTAGGTAGGGGTTAGAAGAATGTTGTGGACTGAATGTGAAGGTAAGGTTCAAGCAGAAGTCATACAATTTTAAGGGGAACAAGAGAATGAGTACAGTAACTGGAGAGTAGCAGAGATAGGTGTGGTTAAGTGTCGTGCACGACAGCACCTCCGCTGAGCTTATTGATGAAGATGTACCTTTAACGGGTGTCTGACGTTAGAGTAGGATGAGAAGCTTTGTAGCTTTGCCTGGAGGGTTTCTCAGAGTTTGGGGGCTAGCATTGAAAAAGTATGGTTAGTGCATTGTAGCTTTGTTCTTGAGGGTTGTAGAACTGTGGACATTTCAGAGTAACTTCTTAGGCAGTAGGTGGAGTTTTTACTTAAGAGCTTTGCTGCCAGTGGTGTAAAAGAATGAGGAAGAGTTGGAAGAGAAGTGGCAATTGTTTAATTACTAACCAACTGGCCTTTCTGAGAGGGAAGCAGTGGTGTTCCTTGGGGGAGGGGAGACGAAGTGTTAATAGAGATTATCTGAAATATTGAAAAGTTTCTTTAGAAGGCTGTAGTTATGGAGGGTTGGCCATACTCACCTTGTGCTAGAAGTACTCCTTTGACAATGGCTTCTGCACTAGTTTTGGGAGGAAGGGAGAATTTTTTTAGCCTAAAATAGTAAGGAGTTCACTTTCTTGTCTATGTGGATTTGGAGGTTGAGTGTCTGCTTGCACCAAAAGAAGTTTCGGGGTGTGTGTTTTAACAGAGCATTAGCTGCTGTTTGGCATGTACAGAAAATAATGATTTTTGTTTGGTTCAGAGTTAAGTAGGAGTCTGTGTTGTTTTTTTAGCTGTTGAGGGAGTGGAGGTTGTGTTCGAACTGGGTTTGGATGACTGCATGAGAGGGTTTAGAACATAATATAACTGTAACATCAGCATATAAAACAAGAGGTATGTGGGAAGGTCATATGGTAATTAACTGACAATAATGGAGAAGAACAGTTGTGCAAGTATGTACCCCTGTGTGACTCCTTTAATTAGTGGAATATAGTCAGGGAGTTGTTATAACTGTGATGAAAGCCTGTGAGAGTGGGCATAGTTTGATAAGTTCTTTAAGAAAGTCAGAGGGTGAAAAGTCTGCTTGTGCACAATGGATGGTGGTTGGGCAAGATTTGTCTTGCAGGGTTTTATCTGCTGTTAGGAGATTAACCTCATGCCAGTAAAGTTTTGGTTTCTGTAGAAGAGAGGCCTGTTTTGATTTTGGAGGTTAGGTCTGTGTCTCCTAGCAGTTCATTTTGTAAAGTGTCTAAGGGTTTTGAGCTGGTCTGAGGGGGGGACTTTCATTTGTGCCATTAATCATTTCTAGGATGTACAAGCTGTTTCACCTCTTTTGTTATCCAATTACGTTTACCAAGTCTTTGGGTAAGGGGAGAAGAATTTGTGTTAAAGTAGTAGTAGAGTTTGGGTGAAGGCGTTTGCAGCAATATTGGGGTTGTAACTATGGGAGCCCAGTCTATAGGTGTGATATGAGTTTGTCAATACTGAATTCAGACTTTGGCCAGTGTTATTAGTTTTAGAAGGAGTTCTATAGCTTGCGTCTTTACAGTCAAACTGATGGGACAGTGGTCACTACGAGTGGGTGTAATATTGCTATGATAAAGATCAGAAAAGAAGAATCGATTATAAGAAGATCACTAAGAGAATTCTTATCTGAGAGCCAGATGTGTGAGGTAGGGTCAGCTATGAGCTGAATAGGGTCATGATTAATAAGGATTTTGGTCATGCCTTTAACACAGGAGCCAAGAAAATTAAGGACAAGGCATCATAAAATGAGTATATTGTCATTCTTTGGAATATCTGACATGATAGCCAGAATAAGAGTCCTGAACTTGTTAATGGTGACAGGTGGGGGATGAGAGGCTAAATCTAGGAAGAGTGAAGAGACGCAAGCTAAGCTTCTGGTGTCATTCAAAGGGGATCCAGTCTCTGTCTGCCTGGGATGACATGATTGACAAACCACAATGCTTTGTCAGAGATGGTCTGCACATGTTGCCTCTGGGATTCAGGTTACTGGCTAAGGTTCTTTCCACCCCCATAGTGCCTTTTTTTGACAAAACTACCGCCATAACAGATAAAAGCATGCAAAATCTGAAGGTAATGCTACTCAATGCTAGAAGTCTAAACCTCAAAATGCACTCTCTCGAGGCACTCTTAAAAATGGAGAACATTGATATCTGTGCAGTAACTGAGACCTGGTTCAAGGCTCCAGAGAGCACCCATGCAATACCAGGCTACAATTCTTACCACACTTTTCATCCAAGATTCTCACTACACCTTTGTAAACATAATGGAAAATATTAAGATACAACCTAACATCCTAATACTGGGTGATATCAACTACCCTGCCATTAATTGGGAAAACTACTTAGGTACCAACACCTTTGTCCAACGGTTCTCGGAATTCATAAATTCCAATGACCTGGATCAACTAATCCATAGTCCCACCAGGGGCTCACATATCCTTGACCTGGTCATTACCAACATGGGAGATCGATGCTCCATACCAGTGGTCACCCCCTTGTTGGTCAGGTCTGACCATAAGCTAATCACCCTTGACATCCACATCCCAGCCCCACCCCCCAGTAGGGAAACCTCCATAAAAAACTTCTCCAAAGCCAACTTCATGCTGCTCAAGTCAGAAGTGACAAACTTCATGACACCCATGCAGATGGGAACTGAAAGTTCAACTGCCGAATCCTACACTAAGGCACTGTATGAGCATATCCACTCGTGCATAAATTGTGCCATTCCAAATAGAACCAAGATGCTGTCCTCCAAAAAAAGGATGGTGGTCCCCTGCCATAAACAATTTATACAACAGAAAGAAGAAACTGTTGCAGAAAAGAGGAAAATCCCAGGATACAAAAAACTCCCTTACCAGCCTCAGTAAGAAGCTGAGTTCCCTCATAAAATCTTCCAAAGCTAGTTATGAAAATAAAATTGCCAAAGATTCTAAGGACAACCACAAGGCATTTTATACTTATGTCAAGAATCTAAATGATAATGCTCAGATATGCTCTGAGCTACAACAGAATGGCATTAAATATACTCATCCCAAGGATATTTCCAATATCCTGGCAGATCGATTCAGTGCCAACTTCACCCCCCTCACCCCCTAAAGGCCTCATCTCAATACCAAAGGATTGCCAAATACTGGCAATCACAGCCACACAGGTAAAAAACGCACTCTCCAAAGCTAAAAATACAGCATCCATGGAACCAGATGACATTCTGGGCTGTGTACTACATGAACTACAAAATGAACTGGCACCTCACCTAAGTGCTATGTTTAATCATAGCCTTACCTCAGGCTTTGTGCCTAATGAGTGGTGCACAGCTACAGTTATCCCACTCCACAAGGAGGGATCAACCTTGGACCCCAGGAACTATCGTCCCATCAGCCTGACGAACCTGATCTGCAAAGCCATGGAATGCATTATCATGGAACTTATAAACAAAGACATTGGCAACCTTCAAACACTGGACTACACCCAGTTTGGTTTTGTGAAGGGCCAATCTTGTCTCCTCAACCTGATTGACTTCTTCGAATCAGTCTCCAGAGCTGTGGATGAGGGTAAGATGGTCCACACAGCCTATCTGGACCTTGCCAAGGCCTTTGACACCATCCCCCACTCTGGAATCATAGATAAACTTACTAAGCTGGGCATTAATCCCTACGTTACTTGATGGGTCGCAAGCTGGCTTACTGGCAGAACGCACACTGTAAAAGTAGCCTACTCCAAATCCAGCTCAAGACAAGTGACAAGTGGAGTACCACAGGGTTCAGTCCTGGGACCGCTTTTGTTTGGCATTTACTTCTCAGAAGTACAGGCCAACACCAAGGGACTCTGGCTAACAAAGTACGCAGATGACGGCAAACTGGAAGCCATTACTGAATCCCCAAATGATGTGGATATTCTACAAAAGGGCCTTACAAAGACAGATGCTTGGTGCCAGAGCCATGGTCTCAAGCTCAATGCCAAGAAATGTATAGTTATCCCCTTTGGGAAAAACCATGTACCCATGAATTACCACATAAGTGGCAGTACACTAAACACCAAAAGTATGATAAGGGACTTAGGGGCACAGGTGAACAGTGGTCTCACCTTCGATAACCACATCACTACAACAGTCAGGAAATCATTCTATGTGGCACATCTCATCACTAAGGGCTTTTCCTCCAGAAAAAAACAAGGTAATTGTCCCACTGTACTCATCCCTCATTAGACCCATTATAGAGTACAACACCCCATTTGGTATGTACCTCACAAGACACCTGCAACAGTTGGAAAGGCCGCAGAAATACCTCACTAAAAGAATCACAGGCCTAAAGCAGATGCCTTATGCTGACCATCTAAAAAAACTCCAGGTATACTCTTTCATATATTGTCTACTCAGAGGCGATCTCTGCTTAACATACAAGGCCATGTCAAACCCTGAGCTGTTGGACATGCTACACTTAAAGAAATCCCAATCCCTCAGAGTCATGCACTCCAGGGATCTAAACATGGTCATCACAATGAACAAAACATGCTGGAGAGATAAGTTCCTGTCCCAGAGACTCCCCATACTCTGAAATAGACTGCCCATACATGTCAAGCAGAGAGCCTCTTTGGCCCTCTTCAAAAGGAACCTTGACAACTGGATTGGAGATAGGAAATTCACCCCAGGGATCACATCAGTCGCCTTGCTAGACAGGGGACCAGGGAAGTAAATTTCATGGGAAGAAATAGCTGAGTAACTGTTATGGCTAGGCTTGTATAGGCCCTGGGGCCGATAGCCTAGTACAAACCTATGAACCTATGGGAGGGGAATTTTAGTAGTAGCTAGTCAGAGTCTGAATCAGATGAGTCATTTACATGTACATTAGTTGAGGAGTTAAGGTGTGACTTAATAGAATTCCTCTTCCTGTTGTTTTCCTAGGATTGACACTGAATGCATAGTTAAAGAAGGGTAGAAGATGGTTAAAACTGAGAGAGCTAGATTTTAACCATGACTCATTTATGACAGCAATGTCAGGAGAGTTAGTGGTAAGGAAGGTATGAAGTTCACCCAGCGGTTAGTCATATTATGTGCATTTAGAATAGTAAAGATACAAAGCGTTGTTTTTCGCAGGAGTGAGTGCAGTGGATATACAGTGAACTTTGATTGACATATATATTGCCTGATAAGAGCAGGACAATGATTATAGGCTGCTACTTTTACATGAGTTTGGAGATGTCATTTGAATGGGAATCATGCTTTCTACCATTTGCTGTGATGAAGAGGATGGACAGAAGGACAGTAAGGCTGTTAAGAAGAATGGTTAAGTGTATTGTGAGAAGGTAGGAGCCAGAAAGGGGGTGGGATGAGTGGGGGAAGTGGTGTTATTGTAAACTGTGGATCTGGAAAACAGTGGACTGGTTGGTGGGTAATGAAACTCGGAAGGGGTGGAAGTGAAAAAAAAAACGAAAACAAAAAAAACAGGTGAAGTGTCTGTTCTCACACTCAGTTGCAATTGCATTGAAAAGACTGGTCAGCATTCTGTGGATGCTGCTGAAATTATGTGTTAGAACAAGCACTATGAAACAGTGTTAACCAAGGTAGGGGGAATGAGTAAAGAGATACGGGATGAGGCAGGGAGCAATCTTTCAAGTGTTCCGTACATGACAGGTAGGTAGTTAGGGCTACTGTTTAAATAAATCTACAGAAAAACTTAGATGCACTAATACTGCACAAAGGAAGGTAATTTTATAAATGTGAGAACAGCAGATACTATAACTATACATATGGGGCAGCTAAAAACTTAATTAAAGATGGAAGTTGTTTCCCAGAAAGACAACTCGCTATGGTATAGATTGGTTCCACTCCAGTATGGTAGGTACATGGTCACAGCCACTGACAACTGTAAAAGAGTAATAAACAGAAGTCAGGATAGAAGGTGTGATGATGCAAAGTACAAACACAAGAAAATGGGGAAACAGATTAGTGATTTCAGCAACAGAAAATAAAATAGACTGCAGGGCATCAGAGTGTGGTACTTTGAAAACAAGGGGCTAAGATCGAAGGAGGGCAAGGTTAAAGAAAAAAAAATGATTTTTAAAGAAAATTATCTTAACACATTTGTAAATATATTTACAGAAGAAATATTTGACTTGGGAGGTCAGAACCATTGTTTGTTTTTAAGCTTGCCCATTGGGTTTTTGGAGAAAGGAAGCAGTCTCTGATCAAACAAAAAATCCAAACCAAAAGATAAGAAGGTCATAAATACATACCAGTCAGTAAAAACTATAAGAAAGACCCAGCTAAGTTAGGGTCTTCACTGTGTAAAACCTTAAACCTCCTGCAGTGGAGGCCCATAGAATACATTCAAATGGCCCCTCTAAGGACATACCAGAGTTTCAGGTAGATGGCTTCTGAATGTACACAACTTCTTACTGTACTTATGCCGTACTGACATTGTCAAAAACAGACTGAAACATGCATGTATACATCTAGTGTGGTTTGGTGTTATTGGCTTGAATATACCCATAAAGACTTAAAGAATAAAATGACATTGGCATAAATAACAGAAACACACATGAACTATTTACAGTATAACAAGCTGATGAAATATGTAAAATAGGAGACAACACATTGCTACTGTAAGTAAATAAAATTAGCATAATAAAGACGTACCCTAAGCAGGGAAACTGTTAGATACCATTCAAGATTTACAGAATAATAGAGTTCTGAAACAAGTAAGAACTAGGAATAAAAACACACACATACAAGGAAACTACTTGAAACAAGAGCCTCCATGAACTGTTCCAATAATTAAAAAAAAAACTTTTAAATGTAGGTATTAGATTACTGGCTCTCAGGAATTTCAATGCCATTAGCCATTATAGGAAACTATTCAAATTAACATGGGTTACTGACAGCCACTGAATAGAAGTATACAGTATGACCGAGGCAAATTGTACTGTCAACAATACTAAATTTTCATTTACAGTAATAGAATTAGTTTGATGTAAAACCTGACACTGCTAAGTAAGATCTCTGTATGCAAGGTTTAATTGATTTCATTTATTATTTAGATCAAGTCAGATATTTCAGGCCAAGACCAAAAGCATGTAGAATATCTGGATTGTTTATTTACAATTATACAATGACCCCCCGATCAATATTCCAAAACGTGCACGCTGACTGGTCAGCGTGCCCGTTGTAAATTAGACTTATACTAATGGAAAAAGTTTTGTTTTTTTTGTGTTTTTGGTAGAAGAACGGAGAACAGAAGAGCTCCACTGCTGTAATCTCGCTATGTTAAATGAGTTTAACATAGTGAGATATCTTAAAAAAAAAAGCAATGGAGATTTTCCTTTCTCCGTTGCTTTTTTTAAAGATATCGCGCTATGTTAAACTCGTTTAACTGCAAGACAGCTTTAAAAAAGGGAATGGAGATCTTCCTTTCTCCGTTGCTTTTTTTAAAGCTATCTCACTATGTTAAACTCTTTTAACATAGCGAGACACATTTAAAAAAGCAATGGAGATCTTCCTTTCTCCGTTGCTTCCACACACAGCTCTGATGCACTGCGTAAGCATACACATGCGCAATACATCAGAACTGCCGCAGAATACTGGATAGCTGCGGAAGGGCAGCAAGGAGGCATTATACAGTGCCTTTATTTAAGAAAAGTAAGTATTTTTTTTCTTAAATAATGTCATTGTATAATCGCAACAACCCATGCCTGGGTGTGGGTAATGCTGGATTTACCCACGGTTGCCTTTGTTTGGCCACTCGGGCTTCACCCTTGTGACCAAACCACACCAACCATGGGTAAATCTAGCATTACCCACACCCAGGCGTGGGTTATTGCTTAACTACTGCATGTCACAGGATAGGCAGAATTTTTTTGTGAGATCTGAGAGTAGATAAGCATTCCTATAAAACAGTAACATTTCTTGAACGTTATAGATCTTAAAGAAATATGCCATTTGCATCACTTGGTAACATTCTGAAGGGAAACATTTTAGTTAGTTCATATGAATAAATGATGGGTTTGTGAGCTTAGTATTAGTAAAAAATAGGAGAGACAATTACAAATAACTACCCCCCAAAAAAACAAAAAAACAAACAAACCATAGGAATCATAGAGAAGAATAAATCCTTTAATAAGCACTTTTGTCCTAGTATACCAGGACTTCTTCAGATAATCACATTTAATTTAAACAACCCTTTAAATATAATAATATAAAAATAGTCATGTGGTAAAAACATCCAATGTAATAGCAAAATACCATAACCAAGACTAATAAAATAATTAAAGTTCCAAATCTTAAACACTAGTCTGGTAAGGATTTAACAATATTGTGTTCTAACACATATTTGCATATATGTGTGCATAATTCAAAATGCAATAAATAAATAAATAAATAAATAATATATATATCTAAATATGTATAAAAATTCAAAATGCCAATGTTAAAACCTAACTTATATATCCATGGATTTTAATGACAAGAATCCATTAAGGTATATGTTGTCATTAAGCCCTGGGGAATGGCATTTAACTTTATCTGTCATTGCAGATTATCATTAAATGGCCGAAAGTGTATGATTAGTTAATGCACTCAAACAAAGCTATGTACTCCCTGTTTAACAAAGGTGATCCACATTTTGTGTTTAAAACCTGACTTTGAAAAAGAATATATAAAATGAACTCTGTCCTAATCTGTAGGGGTAGTATATAGGATGCAATGGATGTGTTAAAATGCAGACATTTATATTTGGAATACAGTATCTGATTTTTATCCACAGATCTATTTCAACCAAAAATGCAAAGTAGAAGCTTTTATTTTAGTGGTAACAATGACGTGTGTTGCAGTCCTAATACCTTAGACCATTATACTCATGAAGGATATGCTATTATGTATTGAAATGTTAACGTTAATATTTTTAAGTCAGGTAGCGAGACCTAAATAAAACGTATCAAGCTAAGGGAATGTCAAGGAAGAGACAGTGAGATGATTTGTTGATACAGTTGTTTGCTAATTGTGCTCTCTTTGTTGTTGTCTTTCTTCCCCCAAAAGGTGCCTATTTATGTTTTAAAATAAGACATCACCAGCATTCATCATATAGCTAAACAAACTGCACCACTTGCTGATAAATAATTTCTGGTGAGCTTCAACATTTTACTTTTTCCCATCTCAGAATGCAGCCCTTTGTCATTGTTGGCCAAAACATGTATTTGTTTATTTATTTATTTATTGTTAACAATATTGCTAACTAGGTAGCTGGACTGTTTCATAGACTTTTTTCTGCCACAAGTAAAACCAGTTGGTAGCAGCAGTTTGGAAAAAACTACCGAGCATTAGACATCATTGTTACATACAATTTCAAGGCACAGTTGAAAGACGTCTTATAAGTGAAATAAATCTTGTGTTACTGGATCAATTACATTAAGTATACATTTGAAAGATGTCTTAAGAATTAATTTTTCTTCTTTATATTCCATTATATATGCATACTCATCAGGTGAGACAACAAATTCCTAAAAATAATGGAGAGGGTCAAACAAACCTACAATCCTTTCCTAGTTCCACAACCATCAAACAAAAAAGCAAACTGCTGATCTTGGATTTCTTTGCCAGTCTGGAAATGTGACTTCAGGCAGGCTGATGATTATTCTGACAGATTATTGTGTAGCTAAGTATGACATGCTCCTCAGTGTCATCTTTCACTGTGTACTTTTAAATGAATTTGAAAATACTAATCCCACGAGGTTCAAAGTCCTGTTTAAATTACTGTTGTTCCCATTTTTCAGTGCTGATTTTGAAACTGGGCTTCCTATTATAGGGAAAACCAAATCCCCTTTCCGTATACAGAAGTATAATCATTTTCTTTTTTATCAAAAGACAAGTGTCAGACATACATTAAGGTATCGCTTCATGCATAGCCCTTTAAGGTGATTTGTTAAAAGCATATCCAGTCATACTTTCCTTTCATGCTGATTTCTATTTTCCATTTACATTACTAGCTTATGAGTTTGTTATAACTATTACTGCGTTTTTGAGCACTTATCCAGGTAATATACATTTTCTTGAATAAGTAAACATTTATATCAAACTATTTTATTAGTTAACGAACATATAGAATAAACATCATACATGTTAGTTATTTGCAGTTCCTACAAAAATCACCTACCCATGCAGTATGGCTTCTCTCCATTCCTGTGTCGCTCACGGTCATAACGATATCCTGTGTAACAAGTACAGAGAACGCGTCCAAAGTTATCGGTACACTGCTGCTCACAAGGAGCTCCAGCACAGACATCATAGTCTGGAATTAAAAAGAAAACAGATATCTCTAAATACTTAGTGCAATCACCAATCAAGATAAGGAAAGGAATACACAGAAACCGATGCCTACCAGGCAGTATGGTTATCATGTATATAGTATAATGAGCACATTCTTACCTTTGTCAGACTGTAATGCATATTACTTTTGTTTGGCTGTATTACAATTTATGTAGTATGTAGAACACAATGACTATGTTCCAAATTCAGGAAAAAGGCAACTTTGATGGTTCTAACAACATTTTGTTAAGCACCTTTCAGTGCTGTTAAGTAATCAGCTCATGCTGGTGCAAAATTTCAGCCACCACTGAACAGAATGCAAAGTGTCTTCCCAACTTTAAGAACTATTACACACTTCATTGTTTCACACACACACACATACACACACACACACACACACACACACACACACACACACACACACACACACACACACACACACACACACACCAAGTGGCAGTGTGAAGTTTCTAACAGCTTTTAAAGCCATTTGTTCATTAGATAGACACCACTTCTGCCCACAGTCTCTGTGGATATTGTAAGTGCTTAATAACTTTCTAAGCTGTAAATCACTTTGGAGTCTTGCAGTCTTTTTTTTCTATAACTTAAGTGTTATATGACTTTCCAAGCTGTAAATCACTTTGCACTCCTAGAGTTCTTTTCTATAACTTGTAGTACATGGAACAGGTAAAGAGCCACACATTACAAAGAATTATGATAATGTCTCTCTGATCATAACCAACTTATCATGTGTTCTCAACATGGATGTCAAGATTTGCTTCCTGAAGTTCACTGTACTCCACTCTCAAGGTGAATTTTTTGGCAGACGTCTCAAACACAAAATATGTTGATAAAGGTCAGACCCCACTTATAATCCTCTATAGTGGTAGTCACCCATTGTTATATCTGTAGTACAAAGCAAAGCACTAAACAGTTACTTATACAGTGTATATATATATATATATATATATATATATATATATATATATATGTATATATATATATATATATATATATATATATATATATATGTATATATATATATATATATATATATATATATATATATATATATATTTATATATGAGATGACAACATGTTATGGTGTATAAACCTTTCAACTCTTTTGTAACATCAGCTGACAATATGTGATTTCTGCCTTCTAATATTAGTAGGTCCTCCTATACTTATCATTTGTACTTTTAAAGGGTTATGCTGGCTTCATTATTTAATAAGTGCAATAATCAACAGTTGCCAGTTCAGGCCATCTTAATTAACTTTTTACTCTTCATTTTGAAGGATTTCTTATGAATTTTGCAATCAGGGTTTATTTTAGTTTGGCTTAGGCATGACATCTCGTTACTTGAATGAAAGAATAATACCTTTAGTATTATAGGCAATAATGGAATTAATCAATTCTTAAAGAAAATGTGTACAGAAAGGTAAAAAGTAAGGCAATATGATCATGTACCTATTTTAAGTCATTTTTCCAAACCCAAAGTCCAATATACTATATACAAGGGTACAGCTAGACATACACCATGTATACCAAAGCATATTCATTTTAAAAATCATGCAAATCAGTTGTTTATTTACTTTTTTTCTATAAATAACTGAGTCCTGTGTTACCTTAGCATACAGCACCAGTGCTGTACTGATGTTATATTAGGTGCTGAGATAATGAGACAACTCAGTTCTGACCCAAGGCACATTTTCAATGATTTTTAATGCTATAAACCTATCAGCTCAGCTTTTCTTTTCTTTTTAAACTATTTCATAGAATTAGCTAAAGCCTTTACCTAGAAGTTAAAAAAAGCCCAAATAGGTTTGTAAGCAGGCCTGCATTGCCAACTTCCAGCACTGCAGTCCTTCTTGCAGGTATGACTGTGCAGGAGTAAGTAATTCACGTTGGACACATTGCTTGTTACTGTATGTCCCACTACCACAAATGACTGAGACTCAGCACGCAGGGTGGCTGCACTAGACTGAGCTGGGTGCAGGATCACAGCAGTTCCTACCAAATACAGACGCATTTTATTTCTGCCGTTTTACAAATGTGTTTGAGTGGTGGGGGAAATTTTCCCTATACCACCAGTGTAATCACAGTTAAAGAGTAGTGGGGTGAGGCGGGTCTTTTACTGAATTAAAGTGGTGGTCAAAATTACTTTGTGTAGAATTTTGTGACTTTGACATGAAACTTTTGAGATTGCTGTCACTTGATCAAAGTTAAATGATCAAG
Organism: Protopterus annectens; assembly: GCF_019279795.1. NCBI lineage: Eukaryota > Metazoa > Chordata > Ceratodontiformes > Protopteridae > Protopterus > Protopterus annectens. The sequence goes on along the minus strand of NC_056725.1, from coordinate 1,272,569,951 downwards.
GGTTGGGAGAAGGAAAACATGTGCATTATACAGACTGAATAAACTACTATTTATTTGTATCACATTATTTAGCCATTATTCTACCCTTTGTTTATCCCTAAATGTCTGCTATTGCAGTCCAAATATTTCCAAGTTTAACTCATCATCAACATTGAATTTATTCTATTTATATTTGCTTTTCACACTTACAAGCATTCTATTTACATTATGGAGACAGTCATAATGGAGCTTATCCAAAAAGACACAGAGAATCTATTTCTGTCATATGTAAAAAAAAGTACTGGATTGTTAAGAGAAAATTTTGTCTCTTCATTCCTGAACCATTCTTTAAGGAGAAAGTAACGGCAGTATTATGACAGTGTATACGGTTTCTCTTCACCTTGCTAAGGCATTAGAAACTGTTCCACTTAAGGGAATAATTAACAAGTTAAAAGTATTAAATGGTAATGCTTTCATAATTTAAGCAATAAGACATCAGCTGATGCTAGGGGGTTGACAGTTTATCCTCACATGGGTTACCATTCAGAACACACATTTGGTGTACTAGCACTGGCCTCACCATTAATGTCCATAAATGTATTCTTGTGAGATTTGGTAAAAAGGTCAGAAGTATGATAACAAAACAAATGGCGGTGATCAAGTTTGAGGCAGAAAAGGATGCAAGGACATGTCTAGTAACAGTTACTTAAAATTTGAGATTATTAATCATAAGGGGTAAGCTATCAGATCGAGTAGACTAGCAAAGGATGAGCCTACTAACAGTACAGGAAGTGTTTATTTGTATTGCAGGGTTATTGCAAATGGGTATTCTGAAAATATGGTTTCAAACAACATACAGCTAGTTAACACCTCTACTGGTGACCGAGCTTAAATCTCTTGACGACCAAATTGGCCAAGAGAGGAACCCACTCTAAAGTCAGTCATCTCTGTGGTTGACATTGTGTACAAGCTCCACAGCTGAAGCTTGACAGATGGGGCCAGCCAGTTGTGTGAGTCAGTAAGTTACATTAGGGGACACTCCAGCAAGCCATTGCAAGTATCATCAGCTGCTTGATCCAGGAGGCCTACCCCTGTCCAAGCCACCCTCAGATGAGGCGCTTTGGCCTTCACCGCAACCCCAAGAAAGAGCAACAGAGGTCATGAGAGAGCCCTCTGTCAACTTTCTCACAGTGAACTTTATCACAATGCAGAGGCAGTCCTCAAGAAACTTAAATATCCAAGTCTAGCCCAGTGGCTTGTACATTTTGTGATGAATGCCACGTCACCTCTGCCTGTACCCCATTTAAGACTACAGACAAAGAAAATAAAAGAAAGCAATGAAAACAGAGAGTAACAGTGTGAGCGAGAGACAGAGAACTACTACTGATTAGTTTGGTGGTGTACAGTGTATTAAAGTATTACTGACAGCAGTATACTATTCCTACCCCACCAGCTGGGGAGTCTGTCCCCCTTCTTCTGTAAGGCAGTCCTATTTTTCTCTATTGTTAGATTTTATTAATATTAGTCTGAAATTAATTATGTTGTAAATATGCTGAAAGAAAAGGCTTGCTTAAATGCAGAAACAGAGTTTAGTAATATGTGATCAGCAGTCATACTAAATGAGTGGCTTGGAAAAGGAATCTGCTGAATGGACATTTTTCCCTTACAGACTTAAAAACCGGATGTATGCAAGAGCAAAAATACAAAATCTGCTTTTAAAGAATGGACATTTTTCCCTTACAGACTTAAAAACAGGATGTATGCAAGAGCAAAAATACAAAATCTGCTTTTAAAGAATGGACATTTTTCCCTTACAGACTTAAAAACAGGATGTATGCAAGAGCAAAAATGCAAAATCTGCTTTTAAAGAACACTGACATGTTTTTCTGCATATAAAAAATGGACACAATATGTTTCCTAAAATAACAGGATGGACACAATATGTTTCCTAAAACAACAGGATATGTTTATGACACTGTGACAATGTGTTTTCTCAAAAATATGTTTTTCTGCATGGAAAACAGGATATGGCACAAGAACAGATGTTCTTATACACAGATCCAAATAGAATACAGAACAATGTGTTTCCTCAAAATATGTTTTTCTACATGGACATCAGGACACTGTTACAGGATATTCACACTGTCAGAAAAGCTGGTCTCTTACAAGACATTGTTAAACAAGGAAGCTTAGTATTGTTTCTACAGGATAAGCAATTCTCCAAAATAGAATACCAAGAGGACTAAAACTGTATATAAAGAGCTGTATAAATCCAGTTATGTTAGAGGTATGGTAGGGACTCATTTGTCCTAAGGTAAATGTTATATCTCTCACATCATCTGTACTATATGAGAAGTAAAGTTGGAACAGTACTTTTAAGCTGCAACATTGTTCCGTTTGGTTTATTATAAAAAGTTATTTGTTACTGCTCTCTAAAGTTGATGCTGCAAAGTATATTCTCGCATCAGTGTATATTCTGCAAGTTTCTGTATGCAACAGACTGTGAATGCAAATATAACCAGACTTTGAATTTTAGCAGAATCCAGTCAGCAAGACTGAGTGTCTTAAGAACACTTCAAATCCATCACACCAAGCAGTAAGCAGCTCCATGTAATTTTTTCATCTATTTATGGCTGCAGACTCTTCAGTGATGGTGTGGATTGTGACATAGAACATCATCTATATTGTCCCCTCAAGGGGGACACTAACACTTGCTGATCAGCCATGGCAGATGCTACTATTAACATCTTTGGAAAAGTGCAATCACAGAGGAAGAATATCTCACCCTTGCATCACAAACTTCAGAAAATACAATAGGATAAGCAGTGTCCACAAAACCAAGGTTCTTCAAGAAATAAATCCAAATCAGCCAGTCTACACCACAGAAAACAAATTTATTTAGCGCTTTCGTCTTGGTTAATACCAAGACTTCATCAGAATAAAAAAACACACCAAGCAAGAGCTTAAATATACTTGATCAGTTAACCACTTAATCAATTAAATAATTAGAAAAAAGTATGTTCTTTTAAAAAGACAAACCTCATTTTATACAATAAATTCATCTGGTCAAAGCCCTATACTTTAAAACAGGGGCTATAGACAAGGTTTCATTAAGACCAGGTTCAAGGAATGAACAAAGTAAAAATTACTATTTTAATTCACATAATTCTATATCCAATTCCCACCAGCCCCTCTTGAAGATCTATGTACAACTTCTAAAATACCAAATCTGAACTTTTTAAAATCTACACATTCCAATGAGTGTCTAAACAAAGCATTTTTGTTATTTTTATGTAGGATTGCATAAACATGTTCATAAATACATTTACAAAGTTGTCTCTCTGTTTTCCCTACATAAAATGTTTACATGAATCACACACAGCTAAGTAAACTAAATATTTTGTTGTACAATTCCCTGGTTTAAAAAACACCAGGTGAGCCCTATTTGGTAAACAGATTATTTTTTCATCCAAAATATATTTGCAGTATGAGCAACAACCACATTTATTAGTTCCTTTCTCAAATGGATTATGTAAAATGATGTTACGCTCAAACAAATATTTCAGTTTCTTACCCATTTTGTTCACAAATTTCGGCTCTTCCCCAAAAATTTTAAATAAATCAGGGTTACTCCTAAAAATAGTCCAGTATTTTAGCATTATAGCTTTAACTTCTTTGGAACCTTCACCAAATGGAAGCACCATACTACTTGAATCTGGTCTTAATGAAACCTTGTCTATAGCCCCTGTTTTAAAGTATAGGGCTTTGACCAGATGAATTTATTGTATAAAATGAGGTCTGTCTTTTTAAAAGAACATACTTTTTTCTAATTATTTAATTGATTAAGTGGTTAACTGATCAAGTATATTTAAGCTCTTGCTTGGTATGTTTTTTATTCGGATGAAGTCTTGGTATTAACCAAGATGAAAGCTCTAAATAAGTTTGTTTTCAGTGGTGTAGACTGGCTGATTTGGATTTATTTCTTGAAGAACCTTGGTTTTGTGGACACTGCTTATCCCGTTGTATTTTCTGATCTTTGGAAAAGTGATATTCTGGTACACCAGAAAATTATGGTGCTCACAATAGCACCATTGTGCTAATTTTTCATGTTTCTGAATCACTCCACCATGTTTGATTTTGGTACTTGTATTATGTTAACATTCATTAGCATGTCATTACGTGGTCATTTGCTTGTGATGCATACTGCACTATTTTTCCTCTAAAGTAGTTAAGTGCATCTCTGAATCAGTCTCTCCATGTGTGCCATTATTCATCATTTCATGTAATTTGTTCATAGGTTCATAGGTGTGTACTAGGCTAATGGCTCTGGAGCCTTTACAAGCCTAGCCTATAGAAGTGTCCTGGCATCATGCTGCTTGACGTTAGTTCCCAGTGCCTCTATCAAGTAGAACCACTGGCGTGATCCCCGGGGTGAACTTTCTATTTCCCATCCATTCATCAAGATTTCTCTTGAAGAGGGACAGTGAGGTACTCTGCTTGACATGTATGGGAAATCTATTCTAGAGCATGGGCAGTCTCTGGGTTATGAACCTGTCCCTCCAGCATGTTCTGTTGATTGTGGTAATGAGGTTGAGGTCTCTGAAACATGTGGTTTGGAGGGACTGGGATTTCTTTAGATGTAGCATTTCAAACAGAGCTAGGTCACACATGACTTTGTAAGTCAAGCAGAGATCATCTCTTAGTAGATGATATGAGACAGAGAATAGTTGAAGTTTTTTGAGTCTGTCCATGTAGGATATGTGTTTAAACCCTAGGATCCTCTTCCTGAGGTACTTTTGTGGCCTTTCCAGCTGTTGCATGTGTCTAGTGAGGCACATGCCAAATGGGGCATTATACTCGATGACTGGTCTAATGAGGGAAGAGTAGAGAGAGATGATGACCTCTTTCTTCCTGGATGCAAAACCCTTGGTAATGAGATGTGCCACATAGAAGGACTTTCTGACCACAGTGGCAATGTGGTAGCCAAAGAAAAGGTTGCTGTCAACCTGTGTTCCCAGATCTCTTATAATGCCTTCAGTGTTCAGTGAGCTCCCATTGATGTGATAATTAGTGGGAACTGAGTTTTTCCCAAAGGGGATGATGATGCATTTTTTGGCATTAAGCTTAAGGCCATGGTTTCGACACCAGTCATTGGTCTCACTGAGGCCTTTCTGTAGGATGTCTAAATCACTTGGGGAGTTAATAATGACTCCCAGCTTGCAGTCGTCTATGAACTTGGTCAGCCAGAGTCCCTCCTTGTTGGCCTGGATTTCTGAGAAGTAGATGCCAAACAGGAGAGGACCCAGGACAAATCCCTGAGGGACTACACTTGTGACTGGTCGGCAGTCTGACTTGGAATCCACTACTACTTTCACACTGTGGGTTCTGTCTGTGAGCCAATTTACAACCTATCTAGTGATATAAGGGTTGCTGCCTAGTTTGGCGAGTTTATCAATAATTCCTTAGTGGGCAATGGTATCAAAGGCCTTGGCCAGATCAAGGTAGACTGTATTAACTGCCTTGCCCTCATCCACAGCTCTGGCGACTAACACAACAAAGTCAACCAGGTTCAGCAGGCATGATCTACCTTTCACAAAGCCAAATTGCATCAGATCTAGAGTTTGGAGATTCCCTATATCCCTGTTAATTACGTCCATGATGATGCGCTCCATAGTCTTACATATCAGACTCATCAGGCTAATGGGGCAAACATTCCCAGGGTCTGTAGTTGCTCCTCCTTTATGGCGAGGGATGACTGTAGCAGTGCGCCATTTGGTAGGGACAAAGCCTGAGGTGAGGCTGTGATTGAACAGGGCACACAGATGTGGTGCCAGTTCACTTTGTAGTATGTGCTATATACCTGCAGAGGTGTTGTTTGTAGAAACTGTTTGTTTCTGAATACCTGTTCATTGTTAAATTTTCTTCTGTGATGGTGTGATTATAAGTCCCGGGCATGTTCATTGGCCTTCCAGCAGTGCATAGAATGCACATGGTAAACACTCTAGTACAGGCATTGCTAATAAGTAGGAATAGTATGCAGACATGAAGTATGCTGTGCAAATAAACTGCAGGTTCCTCAGTAAACAGTAGCATACATGCAGACTGCCACAATGTGCACTTGCACACACACACACACACACACACACACACACACACACACACACACACACACAGTAGATATGCACTATGCAGCTAATATACTTAGTCAAATCTGCACACATTATAATAACAGCAGTAGTATGTTTTGAATTGACACTGGCTTTAGACATCATGAACCAGACCACTGTCCCAACACTACTGCAGGTATATAGCACATACTAAGTGGTCCACAGCTGGATAATTAGTAATGACTGCCATATGGAGCCAATAGCATGCCCGTTATGTGGCGATATAACAGGTATGCCCATTACATAGATATATAACAGGCATGCCCGTTACATGGAGATATAACAGACATGCCCATTATGTGGAGATATAACAGGCATGTACATTATGTGCCGATATAACAGGCATGCCCATTATGAAGAGATATAAGAGGCACGCCCATTATCTGGTGATATAACAGGCAGGCCCGTTATGTGGAGATACAACAGGCATGGCCATTATGCAGAGACGTAGTGTATTAAGATCCATGAATGTGCAAAGAAACAGAGACACTGGACAGACAAATCAAGAAATACAGTTTAATCTACAGAAGACATCTTACATGTCTTGTTTCAGTTTTTTGGGTTCATATGCAGTTGTCATTTAGACAGAAATATTTCTTGCTAGAAGAAGGTCATGGCTGTTTGACAGACATGTCAACTGTTCATACCTTATACAATACTCTATATGTGTATTATTTGCATTTTCACCTCACATTTCATTATTTTGTAACAGACTCTACCAGTGAGAAAGGCTGGTCACAATGCCTGTCAGTGATGATGATCATAATTCTCAGCTGTCCCTGACTTTGGAAAATGTCCTTGATTTTGCCTCATATTTTTGCCCTGTCCTTTGTGACATATTTTATTTTCTGGTAAGTCACTGAGAATTGTAGTCAGTCAACAATGCCAGACATTAGTTTCATCCTTTTTCACCCTCTTATTCTTTACAAAATGCATTTTGATGTAAAACAAGCTCTGTTTACTTTATAAGTGAATTAAAGTAATATTTAAAAATTGCCCCCAGTTTTAGCATTTTTGTACCCATCATTTTGTCCTTGTCCCTGATTCTTGCATAAAGAATATGAGAACAATGATGACAATGACATTGCCATATGTGAGCACTTTGGGGGGGGGGTGTGGCCTAAGGTGACTGTCAGCTGTTTGAGGGCATAATGGTCCCAAGACATGGTTGATCTAGTTGGTCAGGCATGCCATGACACTGCCATGGTATGGCTCCTGACAGAAGCTGACCATCTTCTCCTTGGGACAGATTGCTAGGAACATGAGGATTAGTTGCAGGGCCCCACCATGCAACCATTGGCTGAGATACATTGAATAGTACAAAACCTGGCTAGTTGTGCTAAATTGTTGACAACACTTTCTGTCAGCTTGTGACATGTGTTTGTCTGCAGTATATTTCGCTTGGATAATGTGCGTTCATATTCAGCTCAGCATTTCACAGGCCTCTTAACAGAGTGGCATGCAAAGATGATGTGTTCACTCTACTAGCACTGTGATTAGTTACAGCATCATTGACTACTTGGCTAATTACTCAGTTGCAGCATTACCAGGTACATGGCTACACTGATGACATGCCAGATATTTTGTAGAAAAATTAAGTTCAGGCATCTTCCCCTGTCACTCCCCATCCTGTCTCCAAGACAAATTATCTAATTTGATCACCTGACAATGTGCTAAGGTGTCTCATTTCAATTTTGTATACTATTTCACAGACCCACATCTATTCAGACTCAGCCTCTCAAATGGCTTTATGTCAGAGGTATGGAGACAAGTGCTGGTCACCCCCTTCATGAAGGTGGCTCTACCACTGATCCCAGTAGCTACAGCTCAGTCACAATGGAATGTATCATTATTGATCTTTTAAAGATATTGACAGCCTAAAATCCCCCAAAACAAACTATTTTGGGTTTGTGAACAGTATAGACCCTACCTACATAACCCAATGAACATCTTTCAAAAAGTCACTAAAGCCTTGGATAAAGGCAAAACAGTAGATACATCATATGTTGATCTGACTAAGGCCTTTAATAATATCACTCACTCAGGCATTATAGACCAGCTAATCAAACTAATGTAAACCTGCATGTAACCTACTAGAGAACTAATTGGTCAGGTCAAGCTTGTGTGCACTCTCTCCAACAAAAGACACATTGTCTTATATTCATAGATTGTTATTAGGCTAACAACCCGAGGGGGGAGGGGCGCTTTCTAAGCTTAGCCATGCTTTCCTGAAAGCATAATGATATCCTGTATCCAAATAAGACATTGAGAGCCAGGAATTTATAAGCTGCCTCTGTCCATAAGGGACATGGGAGCTAGGCCCGATGTAAATTTCCATTTCCCCATCCACTGGTTTAGGTAGCACTTAAACTGGGTGCACATATCTGTCTCTCCAGCATGTTCTGTTTAAGTCACAAACAAAATTCAGGACCCTAGACCTTGTATTTCAGTACTGTTTGACTTACAAATATGTAGGAAGTTCATACGTATGGGGATTGCAGATGCCTTGTCAATCAGGCATAGATAACCCATCAGCAATCTATAGGAGACTGAGTAGATAGAAAGGGGTGTAATGTGCTCTGCACAAGCCAGGTTTGTTACACCTTGTATCCTTTTTGTAAATAATCTCTATATGTTCACTCTTGTTGCTGCATATGCCTGGTCAGGTACATACCAAAAGGAGCATTGTACTCTATGATGGGTCTGATAAGGTTGGAGTACAGTGGGATAATGACTTGTTTGGACCTAGATGTCATCCCCTTACTTATGAGTTGTGCAACATAAAAAGATTTCCTCACCACTGCGGCCATGAGGTGGTCAAATGTAATGCTGCTGTCTGTCTATGTACCCAGATCCCTGACCACTGGGTTGACTCTTAGGGGTGTATTACCAACATGGTTATTAGCTAGGATGGTTGGCTTCCCAAATGGTACAATTATGCTTTTCTTAACACTGAGTTTAAGATCATGGGTTTGGCACTATTTGTTAGTCAGAAACAGATCTTCTTGAAAAAGGCTAATTTCTGCAGGGGAGTTTATGCTAAACCCCAGCTTGCAATCATCTGCAAAATTTGTCAGCCATAAGTGGTCAGCATTTTCTTCTATTTCAGAGAAATAGATGCCAAAAAGGAGAGTGGGGTTCCAAAGGGATCTGTGCTATGGCTGCAGCTATTTGGCATTTATTTCTCTGATGTCAAGTCTGACATCAAATGTCTCAGGATGACCACATCTGCAGATGTCTGGATACTTTGAGCTATCATGAATTCTCCCGAAGACTCCCAAATCTCTCAGGGGGTTCTATCACATAAGAACGCATGGTGACAAAACCACTGCCTAAGGATAAATAGAAAAAAAAGAGTAGTATATGCCAGTTGATAAACCCATGTACCCTAGTACCTTCCACAGTGTAGGTCCTCTCAAAACTGAGCTAATTATTAAATACTTTGTTGAGAGTGAGTTCTCCTTTAACTATCACATTTCAATGATAATTAGAAAGTCCTTCTACTTAGCAGATTGCCAAGATTTAGGGATGTTATCATCCCAGTCTAGTGTTGTCTTAGTAGGCCCATAAAGGAATATAATGCACCTTTTGACATGTGCCTAACCCTGTTAGCATTTAATAAGTACTTTTGTCTTAACTTGCTGATATATAGATGCTAGCTGTTTATAAATATATAATTCTTTAATATATTTTGCTTATCAAAGCTCAACTTCCTAAAACAAACCTACTACACATAAAAAGACCTCTGGATAGGATGTTGTCAAAAAATATGTAAAGGAATATTTCTAAGCAACTCATTCCTTGATGTGGTGAGAGCCTTACCCCATGCCACCACACCTCTGAGCTCTCACCAGCTCAATGAAAAAGTCATATACACAGATTTCTCTTTTCTTTGAAATAGTTTGACTTCAATGACAATATTTCTTAGAAATAAAAAGGTACAAACAGAGGTGCAGGGATATTTATTCCCTTTCAAAAAAAAAAAAACATTGAATTTACTTACTGTATTGTCCTTTTTACTATTGCCTCAGTTTATACTCTGGATGCATAAGTGCTATGGAGCTCAGGTTTTAGTTAAAAAAAAAATCCTTGTTATAAACTGAAGCAAACTGATTGCTACAAATGTAGCAAACAGTTGCTACAGTTTATACCCAGCCTGCAAGGTCCACTACAGCACTCAGGTACTGTATCAAACTGCTTTTTGCAATGCATCCTGTAGTTTTATTTAACATTTGTTTACCAGGAAAGTCTAACTGGGACAGAGCACATTTTCAGCAGAGGCTAAAGGCAAAATACTCCAGACACACATCTTTGGAATGTGGGAAGAAACTAGAGCACCCAGATGAAACCCACATGAACACAGGGCAGACATGAAAATGCTGCACAGAAGGCACCCCAGCCAAGAATCAAACCAGAGAACCTCTTGCTGTGAGGCAACAATGCTAACCATTGCACTACCTCTAGTGCTGCTATACTTTAGGCCACACATGGAGCTCTACAGCACTCAGATTTGACCACAAATGCAATACTGGCTATTAAAAGCAAGTATTGCATTAAAGAAAGATCAGGATCTGCTGATCACACCTCCAACATTTTTCACCCAGAGGAGTTGCCACTCTTCCCCCACCCTATCTGCTCTACTGACTCTATCACATGATCTTTAGTCATGTGACCTACTCTGCACGTATCTAAGAAAGACAGTAAGTAGCAAACTAGACTATAAAGTCTATTACAATTTTCTAGATGAAAAATGCTTAATCTTGTTTATTAAAGTATTTATTGTGTGAATTGCTGCCATGGTACAATGTTTTTATCAAATGAATGGTTAATAATACGCAGATACCTGCAACCATTAGCAATATCCAACTTCCTAAAAAAATCTGACTGTACACAGCTACATAAGAAGTGTTTATAAATGCTTCACTTGCACAGCAGTAATGGCACAGAAGGATGTAAAAGGAGCATTTACAGCCTGTCATTTTTTAAGACCTCAAGGACATGGTTGAATCATTCATTTCACACGCAGTGCTCTGTCAGAGCAAAGAATTAAGCTGTATTCTATCCTCTGGAGGAGTTCTGGTTTATGCAGTCAAGGCATAGTCTTTATTCTGTGACCTCCTGCATAGCTGAGAAAATAAAATCACTAAAATAGAACTGGCTAGTGATGAAAGACTCAGTATCTGTTAAATTGTTCACATTATGTTTACTTCTATGATGACTAACAACTTTAACCCTTTGTACAGAGACTCATTGTCTTCTGTGAGACTCAACATTAAAGAGGTTCATACCACAATTTGTCCAATGCAGTCTTCAACGGCTACTGACGTTCCTAAAAGTCTAAAAAATGTAATTAGTTGTAACTTGCTTTACATTTAGCATCTGCTCTGTATAACCCATATAGCCCCTTGCAAGAAATCTGGACAAAGCCAGAAATAATGGGGGGGGGGGGGTACAAAGGACTAAAAATATGAATCAGTTTTTTAATTATTGCTCATATAAACCTGGTGTGTGTGTGTGTGTGTGTGTGTGTGTGTGTGTGTGTGTGTGTGTGTGTGTGTGTGCGTGTGTGCGTGTGTGTGTGTGTGTGTGTGTGTGTGTGTGTGTGTGTGTGTGTGTGTGTGTGTGTGTGCATTGCAAAAAAAATGTTAAGCATTTTTTGAAAGTAGTAAGCTCCCTTCACCCCAACAGCCCCGCTAATTAAATATACCAACTCTGAGATTGTACTACAGTGGAAAAAGTGCAAATTCCCCGATCCTTACTGTACTGTGATCTTGCACAGAAAAAAGTTACAAATATTTATCTAGGAAAAGGATCATCATTGTCGGTAAGGATATAGGGCAGTACCTGTAATCTCTTAATTTACAGAACCAGAGATATATGTATAATTAGTGTGCACTCTCAGTTTAAAGCAAGTCGAGGATGTTCTTAAATATAACATTTGTTATGGCACTTATCGTTTTCGAATAAGCTACTATCAAATTAAATCAAATTAATATTTATCAAGATTTCTCTTTCCAGAGGTGAGGCTTAACCCTTCATTGTCTAGCATCTTATCTTGTATATTCCAAATTTCAGAAAAAGTAGATTATTATTATTATTATTACTGTTAAATATACTATATATTTTAACTAGATTATAAATTAAAACTTTTAACTGATCCACATCCAGATGATGAAAAATAACTTTGAAAAGCTCACTGTACTTACATTCCAGATCTTATCAATGAATAAATGACTCCAGACTGCAAGCCACATGGTACTTTGAAGTAGACAGTACCTAAAGCATAGATTTATATTTGCTATGTCTTTTGTACACAGCTTCTACATAATGCAGCATTACACATACACACACACAAAAAAAAAATAATAATAAAAATAAAGACACTGTGGTCTGGAGATACTCACAAGCATGCTGCTCAAGTATACCTCATTATGAGGAATGTATCTCATTTAGGGTCTTAAAAAGTTCACGTTCCTCAAATTCCACATTGGAATGGTCTGGGAATATTTTTAATTGATATCCATGGTAAATAGAACTGAAATATAATTAATTAATTAATTAATTAATTAAAACATCTTTTTACAATTAAAACCAGCATATTTTAATCATCCTATGAGCTTCCTATTTTAAGACGTTAGTAAGCCATTAGTATGTGTTCCACATTTTGCCCATTTGTTCCACATTATGAGAGGCAGTATTCCTCATTTTGGAGATGGAAAGTTGAGAGCTATGCTCACAAGAGATATTTAACTATTCTAACAAACTTTCCAACGCTGTACTTCATTATTTATTTACTTGTTTATTTATTTACTATTTGGAAAGCAGATGGATGAACTGATCCAAATAGTCTTTTCAGACAGGCTTGTTCAAGGCTGGAAGAGGTACAGTGATACACTGCAATTCTGAATACATTGCAATATCTAATGTCGTAGGATCATAGGAGCTTACTAGGCTAATGGCCCCATGGCCCTTACAAGCCTATTCAAGTTCAACCCATGTTCCCAAGGGTGTCTGGTGCAAGCAGACACTAAATTCAATACCTACTGCCCCTGTCCAAGAGGGTCACTAGTGGAACCACCAGGGTGAATTTCTGGTTACCCATCCAATCGTCCAAATTACACTTAAATAGGGCCAATGAGGGGCTTTGTTTAACATGAATAGGAAGCTTGTTCCAAAGGTGGGCAACATCTGTTAGATAAATCTGTCTCTTCAGCAAGTTCTTTTGATGTCACATATCAGGTTAAGGCCCTTTAAGAGAGTAACCTTGTACCATTTGACTTGCAAATGTGCAGCATTTCCATTAAAGCTAGGTCAGAGATTGTTCTATATGCAAGGCACAGGCTTCCTCTGAGCAGTCTGTATGACACAGAGTAAAATGGCAATGATTTCAGTCTGTCCACATAAGACAGAACTTGAAGACCCTGAATTATTTTGTAAGGAACCTTTGTGGTCTTTCCAATTGGTGCAAGTGTTTGGAAAGGAACATACTAAAGGGAGCAGTGTACTCTATTATTGGCCTGATGAAGGAAGAGTACAGGGGGGCTTATAATCTCTTTTTTTCTCGAGGTAATTCCCTTACTTATGAGATGAGCAATACAAAATGCCCTTTGTACCAGTGTGGAGACATGGTGACCAAAGTTAAGGTTCCTGTCAACCTGTGTGACCAGATCTCTCACCACTGACTATGTGCTTAGGGTATTGCTAATGTATCTGGAGTCATACATTAATTGCTGAAATTTGGAATGTGACAAAGTGTCATCTTTCGGCTTTTCCCAGTTAGGGGTCGCCACAGCGGAACTCCCGTTCGCTAATGATTGGCAGTGGATTTTTACAGTGTCGAGTTGCCAGCCTGACAGCCAACCTTCAGAGAAGGCACTGTAATGTGTGACAAAGTGTACACCAAAGTATTGTTTCTCAAAATGCTAATGTGAAGAAAATGAAAAAGTGCTTAATGCAAGAAATGAAGCTAACACCTGTTAAACTATGCAGATTACTTTTTTAAAGTCATCTGTTTTTAATATGTGTTATTACAGATGGTCTGGTTACCCTAATCAATTATATTACTATTTCTAACATTAAATACTAATTGGAAAGGCTTTCAGCAGAATCTGTTAAGGCTTTATTCAAATAACTGTTTCAGTGACTGAAATAATGAATGATTCCCACAATCAATCTAGGAAAATCATTTGAGCAGGCTGAAATTAGGCTTCTATACCAAAACAAATAAGGAAACACATTATGGAGTACATACTTCAGTTTAATCTACTACCATGTGTGACAGAAGTAATGTGCAACAACAAACTTGCTTGAACAAATATGCAAAATTGGCAATCAGGCCAGCAAGTAACTGAACATTTTTAGCTTTATGATTTGTAGCTTCTAGCTTTATCTCAGCCTATCTTTGTTTGCACCATGGAATGTAATATATTTTCTAAAATGGCTTCTGGTATAATAAATATATGTGCCCCGTCTCTGAAGGATGTAAGTTAGGAGTATTTGTCTGTCTTATATTAATTGCTGAGATAAATAAGGAAAGAAAGGAGAAACTATGTTAAATGGATTATAAGCAGATAAATACGCAAAATGTCTTCCAGGTATATTAAGAACAACATGATACTTATTTTAGTAAGACACTCTTGTGCTGTGACTCTTGTGATGTGAATGGCAACTACATCATCTTTCAATGTGCACTTAGTTTGAGCAGGAAACACATTAACATTAGGATGTAGCAGTTTAGCACTGAGAGTTTAAGTTTATGAACCACTAATGAACTTCATCCAGACATTGTGGGTTTGATTCCCACACTTTCTGTTTGCAGCCTATGTGATTCTGAACAAGTCACTTAACCAAACTATATTTCTAGGTCAGAATGATAAGGTGCTCTTGTGTTTATTAAGTGTACCAGGTTAACAAATAAATAAAATACAGGTTTCATTACTAGGGGAGTTCAATATTAAGTAAATTAATTATTTGGGGGCTATCAGTTTCATCACAAGGTTTGCAAAACGTCTTGTGTGCATACAGTGTTTATAGGATATAGTATGTGGTTGCTCAGAAGAATCTGTTTTGAGGGAGAGAATGCAGTTGATCTATTCTTACCACAGGAGGACAGACAATAAATCCATTCTTAAAATATAGTTTCTGCCTTTGTATGGTACTGTACAGAATGATAAGCCATACATGGTACTGACATTACTGAATCAACTCATGATGTAACAGATAACAGCTGACTGCTTTTGCTGGATTATAGCACTGATAAAGCACTAAAATCTATGAAGTGTCCATAGCTTTGAGTTCTGTATGACTTATATAATCAGGAAGATTGTCAGTTTATTTCTGTGTCTCTGTGAATTTTATTTGTGCTATCTTTTGCTTCTGAAAACCTTTGTAGTTGCTATTTATGCCCTTCTAAATTAAGTGCATATGTGAGTGATAACTTCTGTGAGATCTGTTTCATATCAGATCTCACAGAAGTTATTACTCACATACATGAGATCTGTTTCATATCAGAAGATATATATATATATATATATATATATATATATATATATATATATATATATATATATACTGATAAATGCTATTGCACTTTTTCAAACTGTGCCAGAAGAAGTTTCATGTTTTATAAACCTACTTGCTCAATTTACAAACACTTACGTAAATAACTAAATACATATATATTCATAACCAAACTGATTACCAGAGAATGTAGGGGAACAGAATTCTTCTGTGTGTTCTGAGAGGTAGCCCTAAATAAGTGATATGTATTTGGAAGGTTGTTTAATACTGTTATGATATTTATAAACTAGTCAATCTAGCCTTTGTCATTAAATATAATGACTTTATTAGAGAAACAGAATTTGATGAGCAAGCAATACTATAATTATCCTGGAAGGTATGGCTTTGTAAGCTGGCATTTCACCTCAGGCATAGATCACTCTTGCGCATTAATTCTAGGGAATAATATTGCAATCACTAGACTGAATACCCTTTCCACATTAAACAGCACTTTCCTAGTTACATGGAAGCTGAGCATCATTCAGGGTCCCAGAACAGTAACATTTGTATAAGGAAAGTTGGAGCTTCTCCCTAGGTGTGCAATTCAGTGTAGTAAGCATGTATTTTAGTATGTTCTGGAGGACGGTCAGCAGTACAGTGACTGTTTGAAAAGAAATATAAATAGATATTATCTTCCCTCTAAGCAGCTCAGATGAAGGAGAATTACGAAGGAAAATTATAGAAAAAGAATCATGTTCTAGCTGTTTAGAAAGGACACAGACATATGACAGAAAGCATATATGATACAGTCTGCAAAACTGTCAAGCAACTACTTTTGCCAGCATGGTTTTAAAAAAAAACATAAATGCTGTTTGATAGTATTCCTTCCTAATATTCCACAAACAGTGCAGTAAGCATTTTATTTTCTAAACAGACAAACATCTTTTAAGTTTTTCATGATGATTTAATATAGAAACTGACAAAGTAGGAGTAAATGTCATCATTTTATAGTGAAAGGCAAGACAATTTAACAGACAGGAAGGAACCAGACAGTAAGAACACATAAAAGAATGTTAAATCCTGTGAGAGTAAAGTGAGGTATCTCAAAGCTTTCTCCTCATCATCTTGTTTATCCTGGGAAGTAAAAAAATGTCAGCAGTAAATAAACACATTGCTGGGTTCACAAGTGATGTTAATTAAGACCAGCTATCAGTGCAATCAAACTTAGTAGAATAAAACTGCCTGGGGATGCACCACCATAAAATCAATCTATTTTTATATGTGTACAAAATGCATTGGTATCCATAAATCTGCATTTCATAAGTTTGTTTAGATGCAGGTCATGAAAATACAGTTAGGAAATGCTGTCTTGGTGGTTAAATATAATTCAACAATTTATGTTATAAATGTTTAAGTGAGGCTTAATTAAACAAATGTTAATAAGTATGTGTTAGTACTGGTTATTGTCACGGCTTAGTAATGCTTTTAAGCAAGATGCACAGTATGTCATACATTTAGAGTGGGATGCAGTAGGCATTATCCATTTCCTAATGATAAGTACCTTGAAATGTATTACATTGTCAGCAAAATATATCTTTGATCTGTGTGTAAAATACTCCAAAAATGAACATAAGCAGTTTAGTTACCTTTAAAAGTACTTGTTCACATCAGTAAAAGAGCTGTAATACACTGAGAGTACAATCCTAAAATTTATCCCCAATGCTGGCATTGCAGCCTTCCAAGAATGCATAGTTTCATTGTAACCTCATAGTAATATGTCATGCTTATTACCTATCACTTTGCTTAGAAATAATCCCCTTTCTGCTACAGCAGTTATCTTGTCCTCTAAAAATGCATATGTGTTTTTATATCCTCATTACTATATTTCTTTAAGGTCCTGTAATTTGTAAACACCCTCCATTTTTGTATCCACGTGACTGACTAGACACGTGCTTGTAAGCCATTGCTACTCCATTTTTGTACACACTATCAGCCCAAACTGAAGTTTACTCAGCATGCTGGTGGCACAGCAGTACATAAATAAATGTCGATGCTCAGCGGTAGTGTCTGCCCAAGAGTGAGCATCACTATAACAAGTAGTTTAAGAGAACCTTTTCAACTGTATTTCAAAATTCTAGTTTCCATGAGAAAATTTTAAATGCACTGCTATCTCTGCAGCAGACTTGTTTGCTGTTGTGCAAATCTGAGAAATGGGCAATTAGTTAATAGGAACAATTTCATTTATTAATTGAAAATTGATTACTGGGAATGTCCGACTGGATAGGTTCCCATTTTCAGGAGAAGCCCAGGGAGAAAAGCACCAAAATATTAGAAAAACTTTTTAAGAAGACGCTAGATCGGTAACTGTTTAAAATGAGCAAACAAGAAAGTAAAGTTACTCTCTTCCACACAGAGTGATCCCACTCTTCCCCAATAGTTATTGATACTTCTGTTTGCATTTCATGAGTTTGATTGTGGTAAAAATGATATCCACATAGTATTTTCAACTTTGTCTCACACATTAAGGTATTCTAATTTGCTTCAAACAAATCACATTAATAATGCAAAGTCAAAATAATGAGTAACCAGCAGTTAGCCATTTTCCTCTAGACAGCCCCAGCAACTATAGTTAAAGTCTGATGTCTAACTTTTATTTAAAATTCTCTCTCAATCAGGGACAAAGCCAACAAAATATTGTTCAAACAAAGGTCCAAGATCAAGGACCAAATTTTAAATATTTCTCTCACATACTTGTAAAATTGATAGAATAAACAGGTTTGAGTAGTATTCATGGAAACACAAATGTCTGTCATTATTTGGTTACTGTGGCCATCAGCAATTTGCCAGAACATTTCACAAGTAGTAGACTAAAAATATGAGGCAAATCAGGGACATTCTACACAATCATGGGCAGTTGACAGAATGTACCATGAACGGTAGCATAAAGAATGGAATGGGTCACCCTTAAGAATAGTTATCTTTCAGATAATGGTACTTAAAAAATGTTAGCCTCCCAGCTATTTATAACAGATGTCAGAAACAAACTGCTAAATGCACATAACCCAAACATCTTACCACCAAAACACTCAGTGGGATGAAACTTGTTTAAGTGAACAGTGCTATGAAACAAACAAGGGTGTAACCATTATTTTTCAATTTGTACTCCAAGACCCAGCATTGTTATAGAATTTTACTTTGTCTCTCACAAATTCTGTCACTTTCTGACAAATCATGGGTGTTTGAGGTCCTTAATGTCAAACACGGCACACCTCTGTATACATATGCACATTTAAAATATGTCACTGATTCAGAGTCTTTATGTCTGTTGTTGGTTTTGTCCTTGATTCCTGAACTAAGACGTTGTCATTTATGGACAACGCTACTACTTGGCACCATTTATTTTTAATTGTAAAGTTAATGCCTGATGGATGTCATTTTATTCAGTTTTCTTAACTGTAGGGAATTGCCTGGATTAGTATGTGTTTCAGCATGGTGACACAGTTTGATAAAGATTGTTGATGTCCCTCCAGTCAGTATGACCAGATGTTATCTAAAACAAAGAGTTGGGGAGCAAATTTGGAGGCTTAAAGTGAGATGGTTTCACTGGCCAAAAGGCTTTTTAGTTGATTTATAAAATAAAATGCAAAAAACCATAACAGATATACTAAACCCATGTTCAATAACCCGTACCTGGAGTACACTAGTAGTCATCCCTACTACCAGAAGAAAAGTATTGTGAAAGGGCAACTAGTGCGGATTACTTGAATGACATCGAAGACAGGTGCTGTTGATAGGGAGTTGCAAAAGGTAGCTGAAATGTTTTATGAGACAGGTTACCCCACTAGTTTGGTGGAGAAGAACTTGAATTATGTAAAAAGTGAGTGGGGTAAAATATAGGCCATTATTAGGCTGTGTATTGCAAAAAAGGGAAGTCCTGGTTGAGGAAAATAACTTTGAGAGAGCTACGGTTATACATATTGGGGAAGAGCTCACCCAGTTAGGAACATTACTGAAGACAATTGGGCTATTTTAAAAAGTAACCCCACAATAGTGTCTACCACAGGAGTTAAGCCTAGTTTTGTATTTAAAATAGGTATTAATCTCAAGAAAAGCTTGGAACAAAACCTAGGAAGTTGGAATTTAGATAAATTAGGAACTACCAGATGTGGTAGGTGCTCACAATGTACATTTATGATACAAAGACACTAACTCTGGAGAATATGTTAAGGTCCAAAGTGAGTTTTGTAAATGGGAACTAGCAGACAGTTGGGGTTATATATCTTGAAAAATGTAAATCCTGTCCAGCATACTATATTGGAAAAAACGAGAGACGGTTAAGGGACAGGATGTATGAACATCAGTACTAGATTTTAACAAAAAACACAAATAATGCATTATATAAACACTCTGCAAATTGCCACTGTTTTAATAATTTCTTGTTTGGCATTTTAGAACGTGTTATGCCAAACCCTAAGAGGGGTGATAATAGATCTTACATTGAAGAAAGAGAGATTAAATGGCAAATTAGATTGCAAGCCATACAAACACCAGGTTTAAATGAAATTATTTCCCTCAAACCTATACTAACTAGAAAAGCCACTACCTGAGGGCATTGTGTTTTAAAATGCATTTTAATTCTTTTAAATGTGTTTTAAATGTTTTTTAATGTACATTTCTTAATGTACTTTAGATTTTCTTGTGCAGTATAGTCCAACAGATGCTGTGATTAAGCATGTCTGTTATAGTTTTTTAAATTGTATTTATTATAAGGGGAATTTTTCATAGAGTGATACCTTTAAGGATTTTATTAACTGTTGTGAGATCATTAATTATTTGTTATTTAAATGAGCTGGTTGAATTGCCTTTTATTCTGATGAAGTCCCAGTTGATGGGGATGAAAGCGCTCAATCCATATAAGTTTTTAAGTTATTGAACATTTAACTTCCATTTTTCTTATATTTCAAGATTGGCCTGCTACTTCCTGCTGTTTCACGGTGTTTTTTATATTTTTCATTGTCATGGTTGAACACTGTGGTTGCTTTTGTCACTTATTTATAGTTGATTTAGTCACTTTTCCTTGAGTCTATAAATATGGAGCATTTGCATGACTCTTGGCTTAATTCTACAGAGCTCAAACACTTGGCATACTCACCTATGCTCCCAAAATGCTTGGCTTGTACTTGGTGACATTCAAGCTAAGATAACATAGCATATTGCACTTTTCTAAGTTATTTCTGAGGACTACTGCTGTATTTTCAAATTTATTGTATTTTCTGCATTTTATCACTACAAAATGTTTATGCTTTTCCCTGATCTAGCTCCTGCTAGTGTGCTTTGAAATCACCTTGAAGTGTGTGTTCCCCATTGTTAGCTTATCTGCTTTAAAATAGCCTTCTACTTACATGTTGTAGTTAATTCGTTTTGGGTACCGTTTCAATTTTGGCTAATTAAAGAGTGATTTTACATCAGTTCATTCAAACCTATAATACTTCCAGTTCACACAAATACCTTCTTATGGCATCTAGAACTTTTTGTTCCTGGCTTCTTTAACTAAGTAATGTACCAGCTAAAAATAGGCAGTATAACAAAGGACAATACGTAATTAAGAAAATGGCACTAAGATTGTTGGTCGAGGATGTCTTGCAGTGGGGAAATTAATCTTTGTTTGCTACTTATTATTCACATTGTCATATTTATGCTCATATTTTCATAACTTAGATACATACATTTATTGAGGTATACAATGTGAAACCATTGTGGAAGACAGGAAAATTCACTAAAACTGCTGGTGTAAAACTCACTATACTGGAAATATTGCTAGTTACCTGTTTGTAATTATAAAAATAAGCAATGTTTTCATATGTTCTTTATACTTAAAACAAGTGGGTTACAAACGGTTGCATGACACTGGGTAAAACCTTAGATGTTGTTGAAAAACTGTCTTTTATATTTGAGCTGTACATCTTAAGAGATATCCACTATTATTCGTATTGGTAATTATACCATTAAACATAGGTTTTAATATTTATAGGTTCATAGGTTCATAGGTTCATACTAGGCTATCTGCCCAAGGGCATTTATAAGCCTAGCCCATAGTTATGTGGCTTTCGCCACCCCTTTAGTTTGAATAAAAACTATGCCTATCATTTTTCTGTGCCTCTGTCAAGCAGTGACACTGAAGTAATCCCTGGGGTATATCTGCGATCTCCCATCCATTGGTCAAGATTCCTCTTGAACAAGGCCAGCGAGGTGCTCTGCCTCACATGTACCGGGATTTTGTTCCACAGCATAGGGAGTCTCTGGGTGATGAATCTGTCCCTCCAGCACCTTCTATTTATAACCGTGTCAAGGTTTAAGTCTCCCGCCCTTGTGGTTCTGAGGGATCTAGATTTTTTGAGGTGAAGCATATTCATCAAATCTGGGTTTGACATGGCCTTATATGTCAGGCACAGGTCACCTCTGAGCAAGCGGTATGAGACTGAATAGAGCTGGAGTTCTTTCAGTCGGGCAGCATAAGACATATTTTTGAGACCCTTTATCCTTTTGGTGAGGAACTTTTGGGGCCTTTCAAGCTGCATCAGGTGTCTGGTCAGATACATTCCGAACGGGGCATTGTACTCAATCATAGGTCTAATGAGTGATGAGTACAGGGGAAACATCCCAATAAACTTGGACTTACATCGGAATTTCTTCCTGTCATGTGAAAACTTATGTCTGGTTAACAGAAAAAGTTCTAACAATCAATATATGTCTAGGCTGAACAGTTTTCAAGATATGAAAATTTGTTTGTGAAAGTTCAGGAAATATAGTTTTGGGTTGTGTGCATTAAACTATATTACAGTATTTATGAAAAAGACTATGAATGCACTATTATTACTGAAAAAAATACTTCTTATTGATAAAATTGCTATTTGTACAGGATTAACAGCTTTTACCATTCACAAATTATTTACATTTGTTTTTCTTAAGCTCTTTAAGTTTATTTTTCAGAAAATGCTCTAGAATACAAGATGTGTATAGG
The DNA here is from genome assembly GCF_019279795.1 of Protopterus annectens. Classification (NCBI taxonomy): domain Eukaryota; kingdom Metazoa; phylum Chordata; order Ceratodontiformes; family Protopteridae; genus Protopterus; species Protopterus annectens. Next base: position 1,272,547,286 of record NC_056725.1, on the reverse strand, counting down.
CTGCTAGATGTATAGCATTCTATACCACATAGATGTTAATGTAGCAGGAGAAAGGTAGCCTGATCTTTCCAAGTTGGGCAATGCACAGATAAGCTTAAAGTAAGATTGTTTCATAGGCAAGAGGAATTTTTAGTTGATTTATTAACGTTTTTGAGTCAATAAATTGGGAGCATTTGTGAGGCTCTTCACTCAATTCCCTAGAGCTTGCCTGTATTTTCAGAGTGTTTGGCTTGCATCTGATGCCATCCAGGCTAAGATATATGCTTTAAATTGGAACATTGTACTTTTCTAAGCTATTTCTGAAGACTTTTACAATAGTTTCAAATTATTTATTACATTTTTCTACATTTCATTACTGTAAAGCATATTTGCATTTGCTTGGAATAGTTAGTATACTTTGAAATTGCCTTAAAATGTGTATTCCTCATTGCAGGCTCGTCTGCCTAAGAATTGCCTCATAAACTTACTTATTGCAGATAGCTGTTTGATTTGTTTCTGGTACCTTTCTACTTTTGTCAAACTGAAATGTGTTATTGCATTAAGAAGAATTGGATTGCAAGTCTAGTGGCAGTAGAAAGGTAGCCTGGTCTGTCTGCTTGGAAAACACACAGAGTAGCTTAAAGTAAGATTGTTTCATTGGCCAGAGAGCATTTTAGTTGGTTTAGTCACTTTTCATACTGCATCCTGAGACAATGTAGGCATTGTCACACGTTCACTGAAAACAAACTACTCCTTAGAAAAATGAATACAATATCTGAGAGATTCAATTACACAGTGTCACTGGAGGCAAGAAAGTCACACAAAAGCACTCAAAATAACAATCAGGTAGTCAGTAACATAAGAATTACAACCACTACACACAGTACTGAACCAACACATAGACAAACATATGCAGAAGCACTTGTAACCTTTTTATACTCTAAAGACCTCAGAGACATTCATCCTACAAAGAGAGTCCTCAGCAACCCCCAAAGCACTCCACTAAAACAATACCCAGCACAATGTATACAGGTACACCCTTTGGACCCACATCTCCAAAGCACATAAGGCAAGCCAACTCACTACCCAATATTTTAGTCATAGGCGATTCCATTGTTAGACATACAGAAGCTCTGCTATCCAAGCTAAACAAGGAGAAAATCACAGACAGTTGTCTATCAGGGGCCAAGCTCCACCAAATAACCCATGCACTCAAGTCATTAGACCACAAGTACCAGTATGACTCAGTCATAGTCCATGTGGGTGTAAATTACCTAAGAAGTGCCTCCCTGGATTATATAAAGAGGGACAACACGGAGTTCTGGAATCTGTCTCATTGTGGTATGTACCTAGCACTGAGAAGCATTCTATATTCACCAAGGATGATGCCAAAGTATAAACAAAAGATGACTGACTTCAATAATTAGTTTAGTTTCTGGTGTCATTCCAAGGGGGTACAACATTTGTCAGCAAGGAAGGATATGGTCAACAGATCATGTTTCTTTGTCAAGGATGGTCTGCATCTGTCCACACTAAGCTTTCAAATATTGTATTTTTAGGCAATGTCGAACTGATAAACCTTATGACATAGCAAAACCAACCCCAAAGAATCTGAAGGTGTTACTGCTCAATGCCAGGAGCCAAAGCAAGAAACTCCACTCCCTCCAGGCTCTCCTCATTCTGGAGATTGTTGACATCTATGTAGATACTGAGAAATGGTTTAAAGCCACAGAGAGCACCCCAGCAGTGCATGACTGCAGTGCTTTCACACATTTTGGACAGTTACTGCAGAGGAGGGACCAAGAGTGGATGCGTCTTAACCTATATCAACAATAAATTCACCTCATAACTACTCAAACAGGATGGTACATTTGAGCTTCTCCATGTCCAGATTTCCTTGGCAAAGTCTGATATCATATCCTTACATGCTATAGGTCACTGTCTATGACCCAAGATCCCCATAATGTTCATAAAACACTTGACCTTACTGGAGGCTCTCAATATTTAGCCCTATACCATATTTGTGGGTGGCATCAACTATCCCACTATAAAAAGGGATACTTACATGACCCCAAATTTACAGACCCAGAGATTCCTGAATTTTGTAAACATAAACACTTTGGACTGGATAATCCATACACCCACAAGGGGTGCAAACATTCTTGATATGATACACATAAACATGGGAGAACCCTGTATCCACCCAGTGTAATGTCCTCTCTGATAAGTTCAGACAACAAAGCTGTTTTCTTCATAATAAAAATCATTTCTGCGATCCTTGCTAAGCCTGTTACATTTAGGAAATATTCTAAGGCATATTTCCTCCTACTAAGCGTGGATGTTTGCTAATAACTAAGCATGTAGGTGAATAATAACTTGGCTTTCAACCAACACGTGTCTAAAGTAGTATGGAAATCATTCTAGGTTGCTCCGCTTATAAGCAAGGGCATGGCATCTAGGTCCAAGTCCTACAGAGGTTCCTCATGAAAAGAATACAGGGCATAAACAGCATGTTTTTTGCAGATTGCCTCAAAGCCGTATCTCTATATGTTAACTACAGACTGTTAAGAGGTAAACTATACCTAGAATACAAGGTAACCTTGGATCCCACTCTGATGGACCTTTTGCTTATCGGCAAAACAAGTATCATCAGAAATGCTCGATCTAGGGATTATAAATTTTCTTGCAACATAAAAAAGGACATGCTGGAGGAACAGGTATATGTCCAGAGAATCCCCCTTCTTTGAAATAGGCTTTGCAACCACGTGAAGTAAAGCTCTTTCCTAATCCTATTTAAGAGAAACCCGGATCAGTGGATGGGAGACTGGAAATACACCCCGGGTCTAGCACCTATGTCTCTAATGGACAGAGGCAGACTGTAAAGCTTACCCTATAGCTTACATATAAGTCTTAAAATAACCTCTAAGATACATAAACTTGCAGGATACATCTGGGATGCATGGCTAGGTTCATAAAGGCCCCAGTGGTCATTAGCCTAGTATGCACATATGAACTTATGAAACTATGAGACTTCCTACTGAAATGTCAGCACTCAAAATGCCAAGTACCAACAATCCCAAAAAAAAGACTGAAAATCCAGGAGATCATCTCGAACATCATTGCTCTTCTCCTTTAATTTTCTGTATGGCAAGCCCCAGCGCACCCCCCAAACTTATATATACCTACTCTGAGATCATCCTAGCCTAAAGAAAAGGAAAGATTCTGAGAAAAGGCCAGGTAGGACTTAGTGTATGTAAGTCCGTCCTTCCGGCCATTCAGTCCCTGTGTTTCAGCACTCACTTTTGTGAGTCATGGCCTTTCAAATGGATACCAACCTATGAATAAGGTAATTTATTAGGTGAAAGAAACAGATATTTTTAGGTTTTGTTCTGTCAAACAATGACACCTGTGTACTGAAAAATATAGCCTCAGAATAAATGATGCAGATTGAACTGGATCTGGGTACACCCAAAGCAACTGGAAGGAAAAATTGTATGAAACAAAAACTGCTGGATGCACTCGAACACTCCAAATTTTATTGTGAAGCGCTTTCCGTCTGAGACAATACCCAGTGTTCGAATGCATCCAGCAGTTTTTGTTTTATTTGGTTTGTTTTAGTACCTTTAACTTTTGGAAGGTAAAATTGTATTTAAAATTAATAAAGAAGCAATTTTCACACACCTCTGAAAGCAGCAAATACTTCAAAAACACATTCTCAGCAACAAGTATCCAACATCAGACTACATTGACTACACCATCTTCATGCCAGCACCACCACCAAGCCCTGTTATCAACTGCCACTAACCCCATACTCAGCCCAGTAGAGGTTCAGAAAACACTAAGGTGTAGTTCTCATTTTCTTTGCCAAAAAATCCAAGGCAAAGGACCAAAATTGGGAACGACTTTTAAACATTATTCTTATTCACTTAAAAATTTAATAGAACAATTGGTTTTGCATTGACATGTCAGAGTCACAGTTAGTGTAAGATGAAAGGGGTAAAAGAATCTGTAAGGGGTGGATCATCAATTCCAAAATGAAATCAGTATCGACCCCCATGTTCTCATTGTGTATGTTGGGGCAAAGTGTCACATTACCAGTGACCCTCATCTTGGTAACAGCATTTAAATATGCACGGAAACAATGCCAGTATGTTTTAAACATCTGCACAGATGTGTGAGCATTCAAAGGATTTGAAAGAACTCTTTTATTTATTTTTTTTAAACTGTGCAACTACAGAGATGTGGGATCAAGAAGACAGTAATGTTCTATTTTTTTAACATCAGCAAACACTGCATCTATGCTGTAGGTCTTAGATAAAATTGATTATAAAAAAGGGTTCAACAGAAATGTAATCATGATACCCTCAGGTGTGCGGAAAAAGGCATTAATAAAATAGTAGGACAACCCTAAGCTTTATTTTTTTGCATGGAATGCACTTATTTTTTTACTTTCTAATTCTACCCTGCCATTACATCTATGCTCCAGAGTACATAGAGTTTGCTTGCCGAACAACTCTTGCCCTTCCTCACCATTTTGATTGTCTCAGTCCTCTGACACAGCACTTTCTGGTGCTGCACCCCCCTCCCGAAAAAATAGAAAAGGCTGCAACTTAGTAATGGAATCTTTTAAAGCAACAAGTGTTTTGTGACAGCTGTCATACAAGGCTGGAAATTTTCACTTACCACTCAAAGTGGTGCAGCTGAGAGATATGGGCTAGAGGTGCTTTCTAAGTAAAGAAATCAGCACAGTTTTGTTTACCAAGCAAGACAAATAAATAAATAGTAGATGTAGAGCTTCCTAGGCAGCTGTCTAGTTCACCTTGACAAATTAAGTCATAGGTCACTGCACTTTGAGGGAAAGAAATTTCTCCAGCAAAAGTGTCAATCAGATAGAATACAAGCTCTTATTGGGTGATAGTCACACTAGAAAGTGGCATACCCACTGTATGATGTCAGCACTGATGTCACTCCTCTTCAAGTTTTGTTTGGAAAATACAAACTCAGATCTGTGTTGTGAGATGCCAATCATAAGATTTTTGTTTTGGGAAAGATGTTTTTAATGTAGGTGGCAGACTGGTTCAGACCACTGTTTATGCAAAGTGTTTGACAAAAACAGTACATTGCTTTTTATTGTTGACCACTTGTGAAAAAGAAATCCTGAAGTTTGAGATTTTAAAAGCAGCCAACATGACAATGTTCAGAAGCTACTTGCTTTACAGAACGGATTGAGGTAATGAAAATCACATCCTTGAGCGTAGCTAATTTTGAATATCTGCTTGATATATGAAAAGGTGAGTAAAAGGCAAAGCTAGAGAAATATAATTACATCAGGAGAAACATCAACATGTACACAATGGTCAAGTTTAAGACAAGTTCTGTCATAGGTTTGTGACATTTGTCACGCCAGATCTGCAAAATGCCTGTGTGGGACATGTTTAATGGATGCTTGGGATGTACTGCCGTCTGGCATAACACTATAGTTATTTGTTTTGGGGGAACAGTCATAATTTATGAACATTGAAACGCATTTGCAAACAGTGGACAGAAGAATGCACGGATCTGTTTCAAGAAGCTATTGCTGTGGTAATTATTAACTGCAAGTTTGTGTGTAAACCTAAAGCTATTTTTATTGACTTCACTGTGTGTAAAATAAGTGATTTATTTAAATGCAGAAATAAAACTGTAAGGGTACTTAAAGTTTCACTATGAAATATTTAATAGTCTGCATTTTCACTTAGCTGAAAATGAGATTTTCAGAAAGTCCATCAGAACATAGATATAGCCATAAAAATGTAATACTTGCATTAGGTACTTAAGAAAGGCACTTGCTCTGGTGTACATTCTATTACACATTCATTATGGTAAACATTGTGCACGAAGAATTTGGGGATTGTTAACACAATAAGAAAATAACATTTACAGTCTGACAGCCATGCAGTTCACTATTTCACATTATTTTGAGCTTAAGAAATATATTTAGCATAGCTTTTATTACCAGTACATATGATAAAAATGAAAAACTTGATGTCTGAAAATGCAATGTATATATACCCTTCGCATCTGTTATAATAAAAAGTGCTATTATTTTGTGTTATCACCCATTTTTTTCTGAAATTTTATTATTAGACATATTTCACTTCATTCTTAGAAATATGATGTATTTAAAGACTAGTTTTTAATTAGTTCTACCTTAAACAGTACATTTTAAACATGGTTAGTAACTTCTGGATTACATTCATAGACTTTCCTGTTGAGTCTTATGACCATTCATGTTCTTGTCAGTACCCTCAATCAGGCCACACCTCCTTTCTCCAGGCAGGCTATACCAGTCAATCCCAGTGTAAATTTATAGATATTCATCTAGGTTAGGATTACAGGAAGATAGTGAGTCACACTACTTAACATGCAAGGGAAGTTTATTTACAAAGTTTGGGAGAAGATGGATTATAAACCTGTCCCTTCACCTTGTTTTATTTATCTGTTGGTGAAGATGTAGGTCACTGGTTCTAGTACTGATGAAGCCACTGGATTTTAATTAAGCAGTAGGCAAGACAGAGATCTCCCCTCAAAAGTCTATAAGACACTGAATAAAGTGATTGTCCTTCCATATTCTCTTGACACCTCAGAGTTTAGGTCTGTGATTTCATTATTTTTTTTTATTTTTGTTATGAACCCTTGGGGTCTTTCTAATGGTTAAGATATATTTAGTGAGATATATCCCAAAGGGGTTGTTGTACTCCATAATTGGTCTGATCAATGGTAAACATAAGGAAGTCAATACTTCTTTAGACCTTGATGATATTCCTTTGGGAGTTAACTGTACTAACTAAAAAGATTTCTTGAGAACCATTATCACATGATGGTCAAAAGAGAGGGTTACATCAACTCAAGTTGTTGTTGTTTGTCTTTTCGGCTTTTTCTGGTTAGGGGTCACCATAGTGGAACTCCGGTCCGCTAATGATTGGCAGTGGATTTTTATGGTGCCGAGTTGCCAGCCCGACACCCAACCTTCAGCGAAGGCACGCCCATTCATGCATGTCTTTCAGAGGCCACTTGACCACAGGGAGGACATGCAGACTCCACACAGAAGGCACTCCATCCGAGAATTAAACAGGAGAACCTCTTGCTGTGAGGCAACAACGCTACCGCTGTACCACAGCAGCTTTTGGTTACATCAACTCAAGTACTGATTACATTTTCATTTTGTAGTGGTTTATTGTCTATGCAGTATGATGAGGGGAGGAGTTGTCTACCAAAAATAATGATGATGATGATGCACTTTTTAGTATTTCGTTTGAGCCTGTTTTGGATACACCAAGATTTTAATAAAGAAAGTTCAGTCTGGAGGGCTTGGGTGTCAGAGGATGGGTTAACAACAACCCCACTTTGCAATCAACTGCAAACTTTGTTAGGCAGAGTTTTTGACTCTCTGCGTGGATATCTGTCAAGTAAATACCAAAAAGGAGTGGTCCCAGTAGCAAGCTCAGAAGGACACCACCGGACACTTTCATTCTTTTTGTTGAGGTGTCTATAACATGCACTATATGGGTTCTATTTTTCAGCCAGTCCACTATTCTCCTTCTTACAACATATGAGCTGATTTTTAAAACAATAAACTTCTATATGATGCTAGCATGTGGAGTGATGTCATAAGCCTTGGCCATGTCAAAATAAGCTGTGTGTAGTACTGCACAGCTACTGTCATAATAGTGATATGTGTGTGTGTGTGTGTGTGTGTGTGTGTGTGTGTGTGTGTGTGCGTGCGTGCGTGTGTGTGTGTGTGTGTGTGTGTGTGTGTGTGTGTGTGTGTGTGTGTGTGTGTGTGTTTAACTAATTTACTGCAGGAATGGAATGAAAGAAGGTTAATTTGTCCCATTGCTTTACAAATCAAGAATGAGAAGAATAAAGGCCTGAATGAGGCACAGTGAAGGTTGGAAAAAGACCTAATTAAAAAAAAAAAAACATAGTAACTTAATCTAAGATCCTACTTAAATGCAAGAGGCAGAGAATTCAGGGTGTCTATCAGCTATACAACAGCAATGATAGGATGTATTCATCTGAAATGCAACTGCATCAAAGGAGACTGCTGCTGTTGAGGCCTGCTCTCATCTCAAAATGCAGCAGCAGCAAAGCTGATTATACAGCATTCAGGGGTGTAGGGGCAAGGCTGCTGCATGGAGGTGTGAAGGGCTTATTGCCTTAGACGATGATGTGCTTTTGAAAACATGGTCAGTCACTTTTCTTACAACTGACATTTTTTTATTGATTATGTTTCTGACTGACTGCTATGGAAACAACCAATTTAAAAAGTTGTATAAGGGATCTATAATACAGCACAGATTTTTTGATAATTAGGAGTCAATTTATAATATAGACATGCAAAATGCACAATATTGTCTACATAAAGTGATGTAACTTCATGGTATTGCTCAAAATCCATTAAAGAACATCTTTGCAGGGGATCATCATACAACTCCAGCAATGGGGCTCTGTCCTCATACCCCCAGTCTTAAATATACTATGTCTGATGTGCTACCAGTTACTATATATATATATATATATATATATATATATATATATATATATGTGTGTGTGTGTGTGTGTGTGTGTGTGTGTGTGTGTGTGTATGAGTAAAGTATTTTACAGCTTTGAAAGCTGTAAAAAATGTAGCACTGTCAAGCTAAGAATTCATCTGATGGACAAATAGCTTTAAAAGATTTTATATACTACATTGCCTTTTTATGTGTGGTAGCATGAGGTGCTCTACAGATTTAAAGCTGTTTTTTTATCTTCCCACAATTATTATGTGGTGGAAGATTTGTTTTGCATGAGAATGGACCAACGCAGCTCTGAAAGCCATGCATAACAATACCTACTATAACACCTGTTTGATATCAGAGGGTCGCATAACAAGATTGTTTTCTTCCTGATATTGGAGCATAGTCAGTGGTCTCCATGTACTAAAATACTACTACTACTACTACTACTACTACTACTACTACTACTAATAATAATAATAATAATAATAATAATAATAATAATGGTAGCAATAATAATAATAATAGTAATCTGTACATACATACAGACATTCTGTGTTGTGTCTTTCATTAGAAAAACATCCTGTAACTGATTGGAATATGTTTGTATCTGAAAGCAGCTGCTAAATTTTAGCAAAATATAGGCTGCAGCATAGAAATATTTCATATACTCTCAGTACATTTGAAAAAAAATATTTTAACAGACTGCAATACAGAAGAAGCAAAAGTAAAGCATTTCTGATTTTCTACCTTAACAGCTAACACTATATTTAAAGTCAAGAAATCTGTGAAAAAAAAGTGTTTAAAAACTGAACTATAAAAACATGTATTCTGTCAGTATTGTAGTGGTGTGAAACTAGGCACCTTTATTGCACTGTCTGTTTAGTGCCACATATCTAGGGTTTGTACAGTTACACTGTAGAATTGCTATGTTATTACATGTCGGCAGTGTCTTCAATGTATCAGTGTAAGACAGTAAGAGTTTTTTATTCTGTATAACTGTTGCATTACTTTGATGCTAACACTTCGTTAATTAAGTATACATAGTACAAGCACAGGCCTTAAAAATTAAAGAATGAGGGGAATGAACCCCACATGTCATGTTTCAAAGTGCTTGATAACAATAGGCTGTACTCTAATAAGAGACATCCATTGTGATGTATTTTAAACTGTTCAGGAACACAGATGAATCCCAAACCCTATCCAGCATTTTTGTCTCGATTTCCTGTATTCATATAGTTTTGAATATCTTTGTCAGTTTGAGATGTTTCTTAGACATTTGCTATTCAGTCTTTCCGTACTGTCAGACAAAATCCCTAAACCAGTAGGATGCTATACAGCATGAGGAGATTATGAACAAGAACTGAAATATCCTGTAACTAGTTCTAACAATTATGAAAGAAAAAAAAAGAAGAATTTGGTCATTTTAGAGCATTTAAGGGGGCACTATGGAATGTTATGACTCACTTCATTACAAGGCAGCGACTGTTTACAGGATATCAGCAGTGCATGGTGACTATGTCAGTTTCAAATCAGTGAAATGAAAGAACTTAGCAGATAGCAGGAAGGACATACAGTTGTATAAGAACTTACCTTACCAGTAGATTTCCTACTGATCACTATTGTGGTATTCTTAACACATAGGTTTTCATCCGCTGACATCTGGCTGGGGTAGCAAAGCTTTATCTTCCCAAGAGTGTACCTCTGATGCTTGACCTCGGCTCGTGTGTGTCAAGGTATATTGGTGGACATAAAGAGTACCTCAGACTATTTCCAAGCCAGCAGCTTGAAGACTATTTAGAATGGAAAGTGGTCAGGTAGAAGGGGTGTAAGTCCAAGAGCTAAGTAAATTCCCCTGAATGCACTCTATAGATGATAGCTTTTACAAAAGCGGGAGAGAGAAAAAATGGAGCAGAGGAAGTGAAGAGGGGAAAGAGGCAAGGAAGGAATAGTACAACAGCGATCAGTATGATGTCTGCTGTTATGGTATGTTCTTGCATAACTGTACTATTTCCTGACTAAGTTCACTGTTAAAGTATTGTTCAAATATGGGTGATTCCCAGAGCTGAAGTTGGTAAAGAAGAGGGAGGCTGGCTTAAGGGAGGATGCACTGCACAGGAGACCGGACAGGACAGATCAGAAAAGACAGCCCTGGATCTTGAAAAGGCATTGATCTTGTAATGTTTGGTGATGGTGTGCAGAGAAGACCAGGTGGCCGCTTCCAAGATGGACATGGCACTTACATCCTTGTGGAATGCCCCAGAAGAGGCCACTGCTTGAGTGGAATGTGCTTTTGGCCAGGAAGACAATGCTTTCCCATATTATGTGTAACAGAAATAGATAGCCTTTGAAATCCAAGATAAATTTGCTTAGAGACAGGTTGGCAAAGTTTGGAATCCATGAGTGAAACAAAAAGTTGGTCAGATTTCTGAAAGGTTTTGTTTTGTTCAAGTAGAACCTTAGATGTCTGTTGGTGTTTAATGAGTGGATAATTCTTTATTCCTTATTTTGAAATTAGAAAAAAATAATTGGCATTTGGATGACCTGGTTGAGGGACATCTTATTCACTACCTTCGGCATGAACAATGGATTAGAGTCACCCTGTCCCTGTGTAAAATGCAAAAGAGTGGAATAGACATAAAAGCCTGATGTTCAGACAATCTGCAGGTAGAGGTAAGAGGCAGCAGAAGTACAGATGTAGAATTTTAAAGTGTCAGAAGCGGTTGGTTTGAAAGGAGGTAAAGTAAGTTCTTCCAGCACAAAGTTGAGATCCCATTGAGGAAAAATTGTTTTCTTTGGCAGCTTAAGATGTAAGACTCCCCTCAAGAAAAGTCTGAAGATGTAAGACTTCCCTCAAGAAAAGTCTGACCTCAATCCTGCACATGAGGAGGAAAATCAAGAGGCAAGCAGGCATCAAAGGCACACAGATGGGCTTTAATGGAAGAGTAGGCCAGACCAGAATGCAATAATTCACAAAGATACATGAGGACAGACAAGTCATCTGATGTGAATTGTGCCTGGCTGTGCTTGAAGCACCAAACTGAAAATTGTTTCCACTTAGTTGTGCATGATTTTCTGTTAGTAGGTTTCCTGGCTTCCTATAGAACCTGAACCACCTCCTCAGAGAAGAGGTTCCTTTTAGGGATTAGCACCTTATCAGCTACAAAATGAGACTGAGAGAGGCTATATTTGGATGGAGAAGCAGACCTTGCTGTTGAGTGGTCAGATCTGGTAGCAACAGTATTTTCCTACAGTTTCCCTTGGAAAGGTAGAGTAGGAGGGGAAACCAATGCTGTCTTGGCCAGAAAAGGGTATGAGTTTTGGCACTTCCTTTTGAGCCTTTAAAAGTAGTTGGGGAGGGAGTATATAGGAAACTCCATGGCTACAGGAAAGAGAAAGCATCTAATTTCCAAGCTAAGTGGAAGGACTCCTGCTGCAGAAGAGAGGAAGCTGGTGGTTTTCTGGTGAAACAAGGTCTGCTTGTGGTGTACCCCACTGATGCCTTATTGTTTTGAAGACTTGTTTGTTCAGGGTTCATTCATGAGGGTTCTCCAAGGACCTTCTTAAGGACCCGCCAGTACATTCTCCTGTGAGGGAATGTATGCAGCTGTCAGAGTCATGCCCATTTCTGTGGCAAGTTGCAAAACCTCTTGTGCTAGTCTGCACAGTGGGTAAGATCTTGTGCCTCCCTGTTTGTTCAGATGCCACTTAACTGTGGTGTTATCAGAGTACACCAGTACTGAATCTTGTTTCCACACATGGGAGAATACCTGCAGTGCTTGCAGAAGGGCTCTCATTTCTTTCTGCTTGATGTATTCTTTCAGAGGGGGGAAGGCCTTTTTCCCTGCACTCAGTGGAATCTTGTCCAAGCCCCCTGTGCTTAGTCTGTGGTATCTGTGTACAGAACTTGGTTGGGTGAGACTAGAATGAAAGGATGACCCAGGCTGAGCATGAGCTGATTTTTTCTGAGGCAAGGTAAGAGAGGGATGGGTTATCTAGGGGATGGGAATGTTGAGACTACACTGATTTTCAGGTACCACTGAATTTTCTGCATGTGTAGTCTGGCCAGCGGAAGCATTGGGAGTGCAGTTACCATGAAACACGAGGACCTGAGTATCTCCCTAGCTGTTCAGTGAGACACTGAGTAAAGGTTTCTGAAAAAAAGTGGCCAGACTGAGAACTTTTTCTTGAGAAAGAAAGGCAAGTATTATGTGTATGTCTAGTCTGCAATCCAGAAAGACCAGGCCCTGAGTTGGTGTAATATCAGATTTTCCTGAAGTTGATTGTGAAGCCTAGGATGGATAGGATATGTACCATAACATATACATGCTCAAGAAGGGAGTCTATGGAGAGAACTTGAATGAGTAGGTCATCCAGGTAAGGGAAAATTTGAATTCACTACATATGGCATAAAGCTACTGCTGAAGCTAATCATTTTGTAAAAACTCTTCTTGCCATAGAAAGACCAAATGGCAAAACAGTAAACTGAAAATGTGATGATCCAGAGAAAAATCTGAGGAATTTCCTGCAAGAGAGATGAATGAAGATGTGGAGGTAGGCATCCTTTGCATCTAGTGATACAAGAAAGGCATGATGAAGAATGAAAGGCAGAAGGAGTGCAGAGACAGGATTTTGAAAGTGGGTGCCTTTAGAAAGGTATTTAGATGAAAGAGATCCAGAATGGATCTCTATTGTCCTTCTTTCCTACCTTGGCACCACATAGATTCTGGACTAGAACCCTTGTCCTATGAAGGAGAATGGCACTCGTTCTATGGTGCCTTGATCTAGTAAGTCCTGAATGAGAGGATTGAGCAAAGAAAGATGGATTTGTGGAGGAGGAGGAGGCAGGACCTTTAGAGAAGAGATGCTTTGCTATGACATGGCATAGCCTTCTTTGATGACAGTCAGATCCCATTTGTCTGTAGTTACCATTTCCCAGAAAGAAAGGGATGGGAAAAAGTATTTTTGAGGGGGAGGTGGAGGGTTTGAGGAGGGTGTATTTCTTTGTGAGTGGACTGTGGGTCCCTCTTAACAAAGGAAGTAGACTTGGCCACATAGATCCTGTGGTATCTAAGGACTGTTGAAGTTATAATTTACCTACAGTCCTTCATAAACTTACCTTGTTCTTGTACAGCCTTGATGAGTTTTGTAACTTGTGGACCAAACAGGAGGTTTTTGTCTAGGGGTGACTCTAAGATTTTTGATTTGAAGTCCTAAGAGATGGGCTGACTATGCAACCATGCATAATATCTAATGACTGAACTTGTGGCCGCAGCCCTGGAAGAGGCATCCACAGCATTGTAACTGCGTTTGATGCTGTGTCTGGCAATTTAAGTAGATTGAGACAGTAAGGTCTGCATCTGCTGCTTATAATCTGCAGATTGTTTGTCTGACATGACCTTATTCAGAGACAGTAGGACAGATAGTAAATATTTAGTCATTTGTGTCTGGTAGTTGATAGCTTTGAACTCAAGAGTGGAGGAGGTGTAGACCTTCTACCCAACTTATCTACAGCCGTACTATCTCTGCCATTGTTTGAGGATAGGGATATAGCAGCTGGGTCAGTCACATGGTTCTTGTAGAAGTATTTTAGTTTATCAAGCACCTTGTAGAATCTGTCTAGTCTTTTAGGTACTGGATGTTGAGAATCAGGAGCTAAAGATGTAGATTGAAAGGTGTTGTGATATGCATCTAGTACTGGAGAGACTAGAGAATGGTCTGGTGTACCCATTTCCAGAAGACTATAGTATCTCTTTGAACATCTAAAATTTGCTTTGATTACCATTCGAAATGCCTCATCATGTTCTGAATAGCTTCTCCAAAGGAGGCCTCCTCAATAAGGGAGTCTGGGGAAATTGAGTCTCCTTCATCCAAAGAAAGTCTTCTGGGGAATGCATTTGTGAGGAATAGTCCAGGGAGTGTTCAGAATCCATATCCTGTTCCTCATCAGAGGAAGAGGAATCTTGAGTGAGTCTTTGTGGTGTGACCTGTAACAGGTAGGACATAAAAGAAGGAGGTTTCAGGGCCATGATTGCTTTAAATAAACCCTGGGAGAAATCCATCCATTCTTTTTGTTTTGAAGCTGAAGAGGAGGTCTTATTTGTAGATTTCTGCTTTTTCTTTTTAGGTGTAATGAACTAGTCTCTGGTATTCAGAACCTTGGAAAACTTCAGTAAGAGTGCCTGAAACCTCTTCATTGACTAAGATTTGAGGGACTCCTCTGAAATAATAAGACATGATTTGTCCAAGGTGTTTGCTATCTGCAAGGCCTCAAGAGTCATATCGGCCTCTGATGGGGTCTAGGTAGTGGGCAACTGAGAAGGTGTCTGATGGGCCATGGGCTTTATAAATTCAGTGGGTGCATCTAACTCAGAAATGCAAGGCTACAAGTCTTCTTGGGGTCTCTTGAGTTTCTTCTTTGGTATAATCTTAACATTTGCAATCCTACTCTGTCATGCTGCTATGTACAGTATTGTTCTTATGACTCTCTGGGGGGTGTATTTTTGATGTTGTTATTATTAGTTTATTTATCCTTCTGTGGGTCTTGTATTGAAAATGTATTTAAACTGAAATGTTATACTGCTGTTCCTGTTATCCTTGCTTCCTATGTACTCTCTGGTGAGTTGATACTTGGAATTTCATTTAGGCTGCACTTGTGTGGTCCTAAATGGCAATAAAGTTTATTTTTGACTTTGACTTTGATAAGGGTGATGTTAGAAGCTTGGGATTCTGCCTATTTGACTTGGGCTAGGCAATATAAATGGTGAGTTTTGACGAATGTATTAAGGGAGGTAAGCCTCGACCTAAGGGTTTTTAGAACAAATAACTGTCAGAAGAAGCAGGCTTTGTAGTCGTGTTCCAGGTCTAAAGAAAAAAAAAACACTTAGAGTGCAAGTTCTTGCTGGGGATCTGCCTACAACACTTGCACTTAATCTTACTAGCTGACATCTTACAAAAGTGATCTACACAAATCAAAAAACTTGAAAAAAACAAAGGTTCCTCAACGGGGCACTTATCTGAAACAAGAAAAAGCTAAACAACGGTACCAATGACCCAGTGAAGATCAGTCCGACAGATGCACAACCTGCATTCAGACTGGCAGCAAGGAAGTCTGAAGTACTTGTGTGTACATATGCCTCTATAGACCTATGCATACCAGCTAAAGTCACACATCAGACATATGCCATTGAAAAGGTAAAGTTTTGGTACCCCGGCTAGAGCACAGGGAAGAAAACCCATACGTTAAAAACACCGCAACTTGGACTTCAGCCAAGACATCTCAGTGATGCATGCACAATACACACAGGAATGGGATAGATGTCAACAATGTAGAAAAATGTAGAAAACACTGTAGTTAACAAAGAAAGTGGAAAGCAAATATGAACAGGTGATCTGCTGAACTTCAACAGTAAAACATAACAAAATAGTAAAAAATTATTTCTCTGTGGGGGGGTGCTCAGTCCTTTAGTGATTTCTGTTTGACTTGTCTTATAAGAGCCGATACTCTGGAGCTTATACAAAACATCCTTGCTTGCATATATGTGCCTTTTCTTCTTCCACAGTACAACTTGTCACTATTGTAGGTGTTCATAATATGATCCAAAACCATGTTTCCTTTAGATGTTTTGCATGTAGAATGTTGCAGGAGTGATCAGAAGAACAGGTTCATAGTTAAGTACTAGGCAATTAGTCTGTAGACCATTTCAAGCCCACCTAAAAACCCTATTCAACAGATAGGCTGCACCCTCACAAATGGCTCAAATGTCCTAGACATAGCACTCATCAACATGGGGAGTCACTGCACTAACCCACATGTGATGCCTTCCCTGGTAAAGTCGGACCACAAAGTTGTCTCGTTTGAAGTAACTGTTGGACCTGACACCCCTACAGGAGCACAAAACTGAAGAATTTTTTCAAAGCAAACCAGACTACCAAGCAATGGTATAAAACATTTTACACCCCCCCCCCCCACACACACACTCACAGACAGCAATTACTCCTATGCAGAGGTTACTCAGATGCCCTGTACAAATGCTTAAGCAGCTGTATAGACTTGGCTGCACCTGACTGGATCAAAACCAGGTTGTCCTGAAAAAACAAGCCACCCTGGTGGACCTCAAGTATAAATAGGTTATATGACAAGAGGAAGAAATTGCTGTCCAAGAGGGAAATGATTTAGCAGAGGAAGAATCCCCTCCTCAACTTGAACAAGCAAATCAGAAATCTCATCAGATCCTCTAAACCTAAGTATAAAGCTAAAATAGCATCATTAGCTATGGATAATCATAAGGCATTCTTGCAAACTGGTAATAGATGGTACCACTCATACTGCAATGAAGGAAATCGCCAACCTGCTAGCTGTTAGATTTCATGCAAACTTCAACCCATTGGCCCCACCAGCCATACTCCAAAGCATACCTGACACCAGCCCTCTGCCTAGTAGCTCTAGATAGCAGGTCTTATCTGCACTCTCCAAGGCCAAAAGCACAGCCTCAGTGGGACCAGATAACATATCAGGATGCTTATTAAGCAATCTAAAACAGGACCTAGCAGACTCACTTAGTGCTCTCTTTAACTATAGCTTCAGAACTAGCTTTGCTCCAGTGTAATGGAGAACAGCAACAGTAATCCCCTTGCACAAAGATGGCCAACAACAGACCCTGGGAACTATAGATTCATAAGTCTAACCAGTTTCATCTGTAAGGCCATGGACCTCATCAACAAGGACACAGGCAACCTTAAAACTCTAGATCCAACTCAATTTGGTTTGATTAAGGGTAACTCATGTTTATTAAACCTAGTAGACTTCTTCAAGAAGCTCACCAAAGACATGGATGAGAGTAAGATATTGCATATCACCAGTCTTGATCTGGCCAAGACTGTTCATACAATCCCCCCATTCAGGCATCATTGAAAAATGGTCTCAGTTGGGGATTAACCCTTACATCACTAGATGTGTAGCCAATTGGCTCACCACCACAACACATACTGTCAAAGTTGGTGACTTCACCCCTACTAGTAGACCCATCACCAGTGGTGTACCACAAGTTTTTGTGCTGGGTCCTTTACTGTTTGGAATCTACTTCTTGGAAGTCCAGGCAAAATTAGATGGCCTTTGGCTTACCAACTTCGCTGATGACTGTAAATTGCATGCAATCATTGAGTCCCATAATAATGTTAGCATACTAGAAGAAGGGCTAACACAGACAAATGATTGGTGCCAAAGCCACGGTCTAAAACTAAACCCAAAAATGTGCATTATTACTGTCTTTGGGAAAGTTGAATTGCATGCTAACTGCAGTACTAACAGGACCCAGCTAAGCCCAAACCCAGTGGTGTGAGACTTAGGAACACAGGTTGATAGTAATCTGAACTTCAACCACCAATTTTCCACTGAGGTAAGGAAAGCATTCTAAATTGTGCACCTCAAAAGTAAGCGCATCGCATCCAGATCTAAGGATGTTATTGCTCCACTGTACTTGACCCTCACCAGACCATTAATATAGTACAATTCTGTCTTTTGCATGTACCTCGAGTGACACCTGTAGCAGCTGGAGAGACCACAGTTGTTCTTCACCAAGAAAATACAGGGCCTCCAAACCATGATGTACGTGGGTAGAATAAAAGCCCTGTAACTGCATTCTGTATCATATAGGCTACTGAGAGGGGACTTGTGCCTGGCCTACAGAGCAGTCTCCAACCCTGCCCTGATGGATATGCTTCACAAGTGCAAATCTAACGGCGCAAGAATCACTTACTCCAGGGACCTTAACCTAGCTTGTGACATTAAAAGAACATACTGGAGAGACATATACTTCTCTCAGAAACTGCTCCTCTGGAACAAACTTCCAATTCACATGAAGCAGAGCTCCTCACCAACCCCATTCAAGTGCAACCTGGACAAATGAATGGACACCACAGATTCACCCCAGGGATGGCACCCATCTCCCTCATGGACAGGGGAGTCAGTGCTGACTATAGACTACCTCTCCAAAAAACATTCAGTTAATAAAGACAACTGGGGCAACTTGGGATTAACATGGCTAGGCTTGTAAGGGCTATGTGTCACCAACTTCGGTATAGAATGTCAGTGGGCAAAGAGGGGCTGTGCATAGCTTACCTAGGTGAAATCATAACAATAATTTGTATATTGCAGTTTCTTATGAAATATATTGGCTGCCTTATCATTTTATAAATGTGTGTGTGTGTGTGTGTGTGTGTGTGTGTGTGTGTGTGTGTGTGTATGTGTGTATATCTATATATCTATATATCATATATATATATATCTATATATCTATATATATATATATATACGTATGTGTATATATATATATATATACACACACACACACACACACACACACACACACACACACACACCTATTATATATATATATATATATATATATATATATATATATATGTCTGACACTTCCGAAATCAACTGTCTAAATTCTTCATTCAGTATAATGTCTAAATGACATAAACATAAAGTAGGCCTGATTTTGATGTAAATATGTACTGTGTGTATGCACTATGAATCTCATTGTGTATTTGTGTGTTTGTACTTACTATTCTGCCTAATTTTATATACAGTCTATAAACTACATTTGTAACTTATCTTGTGCAGTATCATATGACCTCTCTTGGATCCAGGGCATGACTAGAAGAGATCTTTGTACTAGCCCACCCACCCTGTTCACAAATGTATAAATACACCAGTAAAATAAAATAAATATATGCTGATTTCTTTATCTCATGAGGAACTGACTGCTTTCAAGGAAAGGTATTTTTGCTAGCAAGTTTCTTTAAGCTGTCAAGATAATCTGTAAGGAATTCTCCCTGCAGTTAGAAATATTTATGATGCTCATAGTAAGGGGAGTGATGTTCCTCCCAGCCTTACATGTAGCAGGACCACTTCAGTGTGGGACACTAAATATAATTTCAAATGCCAAAGAAATGCTGGATCCATTAATCAAGCAGTAGTCTTTTAATTAACACTGAAAGCAGTTTGGTTTTACTACATGTTATAGGGATATAATTTAGCTCCATCTTGGAGAGCTATTTTTTTTAAATGTTATTAGTCATACATTCTGTCTGCAAATGTGGATTTCATTTCTTACAACCCACAGGATTCCCTCAAAAACTAAATCCCTACTGTGCACTGAGCAGGTTTCTTGCATAGTTGTTAGCTAATCAGAGTCTTTGAAGTAGAATTATCACATCATAAACACATTTTGGACTTTTTATGTGCAACAGACCAAGCAACATATGGCATGATTTACAAAAAAGGCTTGACATGTCATTTTTATCTTTTATGAACACAGCCTGTACCTTGTTACAAAATATGTTTAACTGTACTAAGCTGTTATGTACACATTGTTTTAAAATTGTATGCTGATAGATAAAGCTTAAAGTTTAACAGTGCTGAATGTGTGGAAAGTTTTAATGGTCATTAAAGGCATAACAGAAACAAAATGCTACAGTACACATTTCTTACAAGTGTATGCATTTCTATGTAAGTTGTGATAGTTTTTAATACTAGAATTGGTATGTGGAATCCAAAGTTCCTTTTCTGCAGTACTTCTACCTGCATGGTCTAACAAAATAGGTAAATGAGTTCAGTGAATAAAAGACGTCTACATGCAAACAGTTTTAGACACCAGTGATCAATGGACTTGCAAGCTGCAATAACCCGAGTTGTTAAATGACACAAAAGAATGGACAAGTAATACACCATACAGTGACCACAGTAAAAATATCCAACAGCACAAAATATTTATAACCACATGTTGCAATGGCTAGTCTGTGTGCATGATTTTGGATGAGCTATCCTGTAAGTTATTGATCCACAGAACTCAAACAGTATAAGATGAAAGAACTCTGGGAAAAAAATAACTTGTACCAGCTAGGGTGCAAGGGAGAGGAAAGATTTTTAAGAATCTGCTACTCTCTACAAATTGTTGAGGAATTAAGAGAAGCCTTATGCTGGAAGTCCCCACATTTCATCTTTTTTAGAAAGTTTATCTCAATCTATCCAGGTAGTCATTATATTAATTTGCAGTCTGTTTTATTTCTTATATGTTAACCAAGCTTTTTCATTTTATACTTTTTATCACAATATGAGTTAAATTCCAAAGAAGTGTCAGAGGTAAATAACAGGGTAGAGATGACAAACATAGTCACTCAGGTATTGCAGGCAAGAAAATAAGTCAGTAAATTCTCTGGCCACCTCTTGGCACAAACCAGCTGAGTAAGACTGAGAAATAACGTAAGATCCATCCATTCTCCATTCTCAACCCCTTTTTCTCATTCTGCACATGGGGTCAGGGTGTCACTTCAGTAATGACAATCGTCTTGAGCCAAGGTTTACCCTGCCAGATGGCTAGCCATGCCACATTGCTGAAAAAAATCTGTTAACTTCTCAAGCTTTGCTATATGCAGAAAATCCAAACACAATTGCTGCAGTGGAAAGGGATCTACTGGTTGATTCAAAAAGCCTTTCTGTAATTATGTAGACTGGCTGCAAAATTAGCAATCTTTGTATGATCTTAGTTGGTGATGGTAATAACACTATGCACAAATGTATATAGATCTTCTAATGTAATAGGTTACAGATTCATTGGTGAGAACATTGTTCCCATCAGTTGTCCTTCGGCATTCCCCATCAGCAATGACTCCATGATGTCCTCTCCTAGTGTAGTAACATCTGGGATCTGAAATCATAGATCTTTTATAACCTCTGATGAAATAAATATGCTCTGAAAAATATTCATTTTATACCTGTATTTCTCGAGGGCTTAAGATATCTAATCCTAGTCTTTCACTCTTTGTATCTCTCTCTTTATAGATATATTTTACTAATTATTCCTCAGAATATATGATTTTTAGTTCTTTATGCCATTCATCAAAAGAAGATCATACAATAGTGGGTTTATGAGAAACAACAGTCCTATTAATTCTGGAAAGAAACTTTTTATTCCAAAATTGATGGAATTATATTAATTTTGCTATGAATTTAAGTTTTAAAACATTTTAATGGTATTACAATTTGACTTAAAATAGAATAGTTTACTGTTAAACTAATTCAAACATAAAGAAATGTTTAAAATTTACAATTTACTTATGATGTCATTTAGTTATAATAGCTTTCTAAACATTACATTATATATGTGAGTAAGTATATGGTGTATTCAGTATAATGTCCAATATTGAGTATATATTTTAATATTAAGAGCGATTTACATTAATACTTAAAATATAGTCTCTAAAAACTATACACTACTTCACAGGTTCTTACATAAGTAGCAGGTTATCTGCCTTTGGGTGCCATTTTAGGCCTAGCCAATTTTTCTTTTTGTGCTCAAAATAATTTATCTCACTTGGTTATAGATTGGACTTAACCATCCCATAGTCAATAGTTATATAGTACCCCTAGTTAGAATAAATAATAATAATAATAATAATAATAATAATAAAAATATGGACATTGCAGTGGTGCAGTGGTAGTGTTGTCACCTCACAGGAAGAGGCTCTCCTGTTCGATTGTCAGCTGGGGTATCTTCTGTGTGGAGTCTGCATGTCCTCCTTGCATTCGTGTGGGTTTCATCCGGGCACTCCGGTTTCCTCCCACATTACAAAGACTTGATCTGGAACATTTCTTCCTGGGCCTCCTCTAAAAATTGGCTTTGTTCCAAGTCAGACTTTCCTGGTTAACAAATGTTAAAATAAAAAAAAATGAAAATTTGAAGGGACCCATGCATAGGATAAAGCATTTAGGAGGTGCCTGTGTCCATTAGTAGTACAGAGGTAGTCCAGTGGTAAATTTTCTCTTTCCCATCCATAGATCTAAGTTGCACTTAAACATAAACAGGGATGAACTTTGTTTTATGTGGATGGGAAGTCTGTTCCACAGCAGCAGTATTCTATGAAATATATACCTGCCCCTCCAAATCATTCTATTGATGTTGCAGAAGAAATGTAGATCCCTAGAGCAAGTATTCCTGATACCATTTGACTTGCTGATGTGTAGTAAATACATCAGGAATGGGTTAGGGGATGCCTTGTATGCCAGACACAGATCACCTTTTAGCAGTCTGTCAGATACTGAGTTTAGCAACATTGCTTTGAGTTGGTTCATGTAGGAAATGTTGTTTAGGCCTTGTATCCTTTCAGTAAGGTATCTCTGTGGGTGTTCTGATTAGATTTAATAGACTTCCATAGCAATGATTAAGAATAAATGGATTTGAATTACTGCTTTTTATATATAAACAAAAATGCTGAGAAATAAGCCTCTGATAATGTTAATCAGCAATTCAGAAAAATGAAAGCATGTAAGTGCACTGCAGATGAATTCTGGATGAATTAAGTCAAAGGATTTATGTGTACCAGTGACTAAGAAAGCTAATCTTCCCATTTTTTATTTTTAAGTCTGAACATTTATAAAACTAAATTATAAAATCTCATTTGTGATATTTATTGCCTTTATTATGCAGCATTATGGACTTATAGCAAGTCATCTGCTTAGAACTCAAAATCTGTAGGCGCAAGAGCAATTTTAACACATTTCTGATCAAGTATTGCATTTAATTTCAGGAACCTATAAAACCGAGGTTCTTTAAAATTATATAGGCTCAATTAATCTCTAGAATCATAAAATGTAGCAGGAATTTAATCTGGCCAAGTTGCTTCATTATTTATTAGTGTTCAGATCACTTTAACTAACATTGTTTAATTGGGCTGAAATCAGGTAAGCCAAACCTTTTAGGTATGCCAGTTCAAGAAGGTCATTTATTTCTGAACTATTATCTTGCTGATTATAGATCATTTTTGCAGAATTATGCAAAGTTCTGATTAATAAAATTCTTGTTAGTAAGGATAACATCGTAAATATGAATGTTCTACTTTTGTTTTTTACAGATGTTTACACGTGTCAGCATCATGGCATCTGTTTGTCTGATGTCTTCTTAGGAGATTTTCAAGATTATGATATAACAAAGAGAAGTTATCCATCAGATTCGGCTTACCTTCAAAATGTTGACAGTCAGAATGTCAAACCCGCTTCCGCAAACTCTGAACTGTGTCTTCTCAAAACCTAGAATGCCGTTGTTTTGAAATGCGAAATCTCACCCACTTTTTGACCCATGTTAGCACTTGTTTGTAGGTGTGGCTCGGTCAGAAATGTCGATGTTCGATGTCTTTTTTTCAGATTTGTGACATTTCGGCAGTACTGGTTTTGGGAAAAAAGTTTTGGTGGTGTGGACATTCAACTGTGTACAGTCAACATTTTAAAGGTTAACTGTTAGATTCTTATCTGATGTAGCATTTTGTAAAACATCCTTCAGATAACATATCAGGCACTTTCAGGTCTGTCCTGAGCTGATTAAGAAGCCTTTGCTTCCCACAGTTATCATCTGTATAATAGATTATGACTGTGTCTCTGACCATAACCATATTATCATGTGCTCAAGACATGGATGCTAAGAGATTTACCACAAGAATGAAGCAAACTTTGAAACAAACATCTGGTCAATGGGATACTTCCAGACAATGTCAGTGACTATAATTCATCTTGTACAATATGGAAAAATGACCTTGGGGGCATAGTGGAGAGGACAGTACTTCCATAGATTGGACATACTTAGCCTCCACCATGAACATTGACAAAGAGCTCCAGATATTCAATAAATCCTAATTGATTTACTGGAAAAAATATTCTTACTCCACATTTGTCAGAATAAAAAAATCCACACCACCTTGGATTTGCACCTCTCAACTGTCCAGACTTTCACAGAATGTCCAGATTTTTGCTTCATATTTTTGGTATGTTCCTCATAACATTTTTGGTTTTCTAGCGAAACATTCAGGATTGAAGTCAGAACATAATAACAGATATTTTAGTTTCAGACTTAATATCCTTCAAAAAATGCATGCTAATAGAAAACCTAGTATTCTATCACCTTTCTAAGTTTATAAGAGGAATATTTACAAATTGTTCCTATTTTTGTGCCTTTGCCTCCCCAAACTATATGGCTTTGTCAGATTTCTTGTGTTAAGAGGTTGAGCAATATGCTTGGATTTGTAAGTATAAAAGTGAATTTAAGAAAAGAAGAGAGTAATCTTAGAAAACATACAAAAAACAAGCGGAGATACATTATTTTTCAACACTTAGAGGCACATTAGAAACCAATGTCAAAGATAAATTAGACAAGCCAGACCTACTATACAAAGCTATAAGACAGAAACCATAATAAACCTACTACATCCTGAAAAGTAATCAAGAAAGTACTTGGTAAATCTAGTGAAAGCAATGACAATCTATTAAATCTGCCCACCCACCATGACACAGCAGTAATACATTTGTGACATCTTTCCTGAAATACTCAAGCAACAACTCAGCACAAGTGCACTAAGTCCCATGTTCTCAATCTTCAGACAAAAATATTTTTTCTTTCAAAATATAACAGTGAGAGCTCTAAAGATACACCACAGCAAGGTAGAAAGCCACAGACCTCCAAAAAACATTACCTCCCTCCAATGTACATACAGAAACTTTCAAGTCAAGTAGCTTATCCAATAATATTACTACAAACAGGCTGCATGAAGGAGTCAGCTCTGTAACATGGAAGTATTCAAATTTGTTCAAATTGTGCCTCTGTTTAAGGAGGGAGAGCATACCTCTCAACTGTACAGATTTTCACAGACCATCCAGATTTTCGCCTCATATTTTGATTCGTTTTGCATAAAATTGTGATTTTCTGGCAAATTATGAGCAAGTCATTAAAGACTGAAAACAGAAAATAATAGACATTTGAGTTGTAGACTGCACAACCTTCAGAAAATTTATGCTGAAGCAAAACCTGTTATTCTACCAACTTTCTAAGTTTGTAAGAGCAATATTTAAAAAATATCCCTATTTTTGGACCTTTGTCCCCCCATTATTTATGACTCTGTCCAGATTTCTTACTCTAAGAGGTTGAGGGGTATAGTGGAGAGCCAAACAAAGTGAACAACTGCAGCTAAGCAAGCCTACTAAATCCAATATCAAAATTCCTCCATACCCAGCTAAAAGTTTACCGTACACAACACAACAAACTTAACAGCCTTCCTGTATAGGGCATGTATACAAACAGCAGTTACAAAACTAGTTGAACATGCTGCACACAGTTGTGACAATGGCCTCAGTACTGCAAGGATGCCACAAGTACTGCTATATTTTAAAAGCTATCTCAGAAAAAGAATATTGATGCCTGTGGTGAGGTGAAATGCAACGTCCCAGAGCTTTACATTCAACACTGGAATTTGACAGGGCTCCATATTAGGACTGCTGTCTTCTTCAATCTTTGCAGTAAAATGCACCACAACACCAAGTCCAACTTATGCAATGCACAGACAGCTCTATATTTATCCACAGTGTAAGTAACATATTTCTTCTGAATTTTGAAATAATAATAATAATAATAAAAATAATGATAAAAATAATAATAAAAATGTCTAATGTTGGCTTTATTGCAGCTGGTACTAAATGAGAGAAAGACTAAATGATTTGTTATTTCAGAAACACCACCATAATACCACTACTTTGAGCAATACTCCTATCACAAAGGATCATTGAAACAGCTACACAATGGAAGCAACCTGGCTAACAACAGAAAAACAATGTCCTACTTAAGAGTGAACCTGCAAGCTACCCTAAAAGTTATAGACCAATAACTTGCCTTCTGATGACATATAAACTACACACTGGAGCTGATACTGACAGAGAATATAGTCATTTAGAAGAAAACTCAAGTCATGCTGAAGAAAGGATCATTTGTTGTTAAATAAAATCATAGTGGAGAACTGTAAAAAGGGGAAGTATGACATGGATTGACTACAAAAAAGGGGTCTATATTAGAAGCTCAAAGGTGCACTTACCAGAATACGTAAACGCTGACACGTCTTCATCGAACCACGAAAACATCGATCATCCTGAAGTGCGAAATCTGAAATGTTGAATCATCATGGTTGGCCCTTCTGCGGTATAGCTCTGTAAGGTACGTGTGCAATAGTTACGGACCTTAGGGTTAGGGTGCGGGTTACGGTAAGTGCATAGATGGTAATGTATGTGAGATTTAGTGTAGGGTTATAACTAGGGTTTTGTTAAGTGTATGTGTGTGGATTATTTAGTTTGCTTGGGTATAGCTTCTTAAGGTATGTGTGTGATAGTTACAGACTTTATGGTTAGGGTGCAGGTTAAGGTAAGTGCATACATGATGGTATATGCAAGACTTAGTGTAGGGTTAGAAGTAGGGTTTAGTTTAGGGTTAGAAGTAGGTTTTGGTTAGTGTATGTATGTGGTTTATTTATTTGTTTGGGTAGGTAGTATGTAGCGGACTGTGGGGTGGGACAACTATGACGGTTCGAGTTTTTGAATTTCACAGTTTAGGACATTCGGTGTATTCGTGGTTCGCGGAATATGTGTCGGTGTTTTAGTATTCAGTGACTAGGGTTTTCGTGCTTTTACTATAGACCCCAAAAAACATTTGATAGTATCCCACATTCATGGATAAAAGAGTGCTTAAAAATGCATAAGATACAACCTACACTGATCGACTACATTACAGTGACCATGAAACAGTGGCAGACCACTTTGCAATTAAACCATGATAAAAGACAAATTATTATCCCAGGGATACAAATTCAAAGGGGGATATTCCAGGGTGACTCTCTGTCACCATTGCTATTCTGCCTTGCCCTTAACCCATTAAGCTGTTTACTTAACAACTTAGGCTATGGCTATAATTTGGCTCCTAGAAAACAACAGACTTCTCATCTTCTTTTTGTCAATGATTTAAAATTGTATAGCTCATCAGATGAGGAACTGAAAGCACAACTGCAGGTTGTCAAAACTTTTCAGATGATATAAGAATGTCATTTGATCTTGATAAATGTGCAAAGCAATCTTTAAAGCAGGAAAACTGCAGCACCAAGAAAACATCAGTTTGGGACAAGAATGTGGTATAAAAGAACTTGAACAAGAAGGAGTGTAAAGATATTTAGGAACTGATAAAGGATCAACAATCAAACATGAACAAATATAAATAAAACTTAGTAAGGAATACTTCATAAGACTTGAATTAATCCTGAAAACAGCCCTGACATCTAGGAACAAAATCCAAGCTATAAACCAATTTGCTCTTCCTATCCTAACATACAGTTTTGGAGTGACTGACTGGCCCTAAAACATGTTGGAAAGATTAAATAAAAAAAACAAGAAGGATGCTTCATGCTCACCAAATGATTTATAAAAATCAGTGTATATCAAGATTATGTATTCCCTGTTCCGAAGGAGGGATGGGTCTCCTTGAAACTGATTACATGTATAGATCTGCAATCATGAGACTCCACACATATCTGCTGGCCTCACAACACCCAAACATAGTAAAAATTTTGACACATGAAGAGAATAAATCTAAGATGACTTCACTGCTTAATCTAGCAGAAGCATGCACCCCATTGGGATGCTAGTATGTAATCAAACCCCATTCAAGTTTCTAAAGCCATAGTTTGTATGACTGTCATTTCGATTGTAATGTTAGAGACTGCAATGAAAGTAGCATATGCCAATACTTCAACTAGTCTGGATAGTTTTCTTAACTCCCAAATGGCTTTTGCTGCTCTGTACCACAGGAAAATACCTGCTCCAGAAATCACATCATCTCCTAGATCCATATCTTTTAATTTTAAATAATCAAGATTTTGGTGATAAATACCTGATGTATCTAGGGTGTTTAATGGATTTTCTGGATTTTGAATTACAGGTAATAGATCTCTTTTTTCCTTGCATTTCTAATATTTCCATGTGGTAACTTTTTTACATGATGCGTTGCTGGTATTAAGAATCCTGTATAGTAGGTACCATCTCACCCCTTTGGTAACCATTTATAAGCATATTTACCAAAAATGTAATATAACCCATCTGACAGAGCAACACTGCTACTACGCTGCCATTTACCTGTCCCATAGTAGGAGTTTTATCATGTACAACAGTAAAGTTTTTATTTGTTTTATTTCACCGACTCGTAACGTTGGTTTTACACTCATTTTTAGTGTTTTGTGAAAAATTATATACCGTTGTTTCACCTAGTATTAACTGACCCTTGGCTGGTATTAAAATAGGAAAACCATGATGAAATGCATCACATTCTGGTATGTATTTATGAAAATTTACTATTTCAATAATTATACTTTTACCCACGGGGATGTTTAAATTTTGCTGAAAATGTGGTTCCCTGTAATACAGCTGATAATTGTACTCTTGCTTCACATATATCCTATACAAATGCAACTCTTGCCTTAATAAATAATCTTTTGACTCAACTGCATAAACTTGTTCACCACAACAAAAGAATTAGAGTATATTTGTGTTAATTTGCTTGCTTTACTGCTGTTTACAAACCTACTGATAAATGTACCTATCTATAGCATGACACTGAATTTGTGTTCTCATCTAGAAATTCTTAGTGGACCTAATTGAAAAATGTTTTTAATCAATGTCTGTATGTCTTGTAAATTGTCGCTTTGGAGCTTTTCTCCCTGGGTCTCCACTGAAAATGGGCATGTATCCAGATGGACTATCCTAGTTAAATTTAAAATAAATAAATAAACATAGCTGCACATTTAGAACTGGGTCTCCTGTTTCATTTATTAAGACCCTTCAATTATTAGAATCATCTAGTGGAATCGGCACCAGGGGCATGACCACTTCTACTTTTGATACTAAGCTACATACCCAGCAATCAGAAACATTCATACTTTTTGCATACCAACATTGTCTTGCCAAAAATGTATTAAAAGATGGTGACCAATCCTGCTTATTTTTCCACATCTTTACTCTCTCTCGAGTAACTTTACAGTTTGATTAACAGGTTGCAAATGCAATTTAATGCTAAGCAGTACAAAATTAACTAAAATGATAGCTATGATTACTTTAAAAAAACATCTTTTAAGTAGAGATTTCATTGCTGAATCATTTTGCCTTTGGTCATCCAAAACTGAATTTCCAAAAGGATGTACTTTAAACCATGTCAATTTTATTATACCTCCTCTGTAAGGAACTTACAAAAGAATACGTTTAATCAGATTTACATCACTCATTAGTTTTAACAGCTTTTAGCTGATCTTTATGTGCTAACATTGTTTTGTTTTTCTTTTTTTCCTTTAATTTTATACACTAATGTTCCACTACTTCAAAAGGGCCTTGCCAGTTGCTAGCCCATGGCCCTTCCATTCAGAATATTTTTACCAATACTTTTGTTCCGCAGGGAAGGTTTTGTTTGGGCGGTAATATTGGCACCTTTTCTATAGGTGAAACACTTGCTCTCTTGCATAGTAATCATGTATTTCTGTAAGTTGCTTTAACCATTGCTGATGCTTACTGATTTCTAGCATAAGTCTACTGTCTGGTGTGTCAGGATCAAAAGGTAACTGTAATGGCATTTTTCTCCCTGCTATAATTTCATAAGGAGATATTCCTGTCTTACTGTTTGGTGTTGCCCTTATGCCCATAACAATGCCTGGCAAGTGTTGCACCCCTGCATTTCCCTTTTCAATACATGGCTTTTTGAGATGCTCCTTAAGTGTACAGTTTATTTGTTCTACAGTTCTGTTTGACTGTGGGTGATAATGCACATGAAACCTTTGCTGAATTCCTAACAGATTACACATTTGCTTTATTATTTACTATTTACTAACAAACTGAGGACCATTGTCTGATTCAATGACTCTTGGCCATCTCCAATGACAGTAAATATTTTTCCATAAGGCTTCTGCTGTTGCCTTTGCTGTCATGGTTTTGGTGGGAATTGCCTCTACCCATTTTGAAAAAACATCCACTACCACTAGTAGGCATCTGTAACCTCCCGTTGTTGTGGGCAAATGACCTGGATAGTCTAATAGAACTGCATACCATGGCCCATCTGCTGGCTGTACCTAATGTAACTGAGGTCTTTTACTTTTAGCATTTACCTGCAGATAGATTACACATTCTTCTACAATTAGCCTACAGACCTTTTTTAAACTTGGGTTCCAATACTTTTCTTTTAAAACTGCCCATAGCTTATCCGCTCCTAGATGTCCTAATGTTTGGTGATTTAATTTGACCAATTGACGTGATAACTGATATGGCACATAAGGCAACTACAATCCTTTGGTAGTGGTATATATATAGTACTCCTTTGGTGATACTCCTGCTGTCATGCACTGGTTGGTTTCTTCTTTTAAACCTTGTTTTTTTCTGAATGTTTATGTGGTCTTCCTTGATTGTCTGTTGGTCTAGCTCTTTTAAGGCACTAACGTTTGTATCAGGGTATACATACTCTTGAAGTTTTTTCCACTTTGTGCTGCTTGTTTTGCTAATGAGTCAGCTGATGCATTTAACCTGAAAGTTTCACTTGTCAGTTTTTGATGTGCTTTTATTTTATTTTATTTATTTTTATTTTACATTTGTTGACTGGGAGAGTCCAACTGGATACATGTCCATTTTCAGCACAGGCCCGGGGAGAAAAGCTCCACAGACTAAGATCAAACAACTATGAGATTTCCACATAGCAAGCAAGTATTCATAGGAAAACACATGATTTAACAAGATTCCATAGTTTTAAAGTTACAAAGTTCAATATTCCTTGGTAGTCGCAAGTTTTAACAAAATTGCATAGTTTACGTTAGAGTAAATTAGTACTTAGAATGTACTGATTTCCAGTAATAACATTGATTGAGACAAATGTAAGTAAAAGGGGGTTGGGGGTGGATGTTTGGGTTAATTTTGTGAGATGTGATTGGGTTTACAGTTGGAATTTGTATAATTGCTGACTGTTGGTGTGGGTGTTCGCAGGTAAGAGGAGTCATGATTCTTCTTGAAGAGACAGAAGTGAAAAGGAGCACGAGAGTAGGTCAGAGGGTACAATATGGGTCAACCTGGTGGGTAGCAAGGGCATAGCCATGCAAGTTTTAGGTGTTCTTTTAGTAGCTTTCTGAATGTAACCATTGAGTTGACTGAGGTAATAGCAGAAGGTAATGAGCTCCAAATTTTACTGATGTAGTTAAGGAAGAGGGAGTCACCTGCTGCATTATTGCTTTTGGTCACGTTGATTAGTCTTTTATCACTAGAGCGAAGTTGTCTGGTATTAGTTTGTAGTTTAAGTACATTAAATAGTGCTGGGGTTTTTTCTGGAAGTAGTAGGAGTTTCTGAGTGAAAGAAAACTGTTGGAATGAGAGGAGATATGGGAATTTAAGCCAGTTAAGTTGATTTAGTGAGTGACAGTGGTGGGCATGGTAGGGGGCACCAGTAGCAAATTTGGCAATTTGATTGTAGCATATGTTAAGCTTGGCCATTTCAGTTTTGGGTAGGTTGGTGAAGATGGGATTGGTGTAGAATAGTGTAGAGAGGAGGTGGGTTTGAGCTATGGTTATTCTAGCAGGTTGGGTTAGAAATGGTTTGTTTTTATAAAGACTGCCCAGTTTTTTGTGAATGTTTTTAATAGTTTGATTTATATGTAGATCAAACTTGAGGTTGTTGTCAATTGTCAGTCCTAGAAGTTTAGTATGAGTGTCTGAAGAGGTGATAGTCCCATCTCTGGACACAACATTGAATGTGTTGGGTATTGAGATGGATTTGTTTGGTTTAAAGTGCAACAGTTTGGTCTTTCTGGGATTAAGTAATAGGTTTTTGTTAAGAAACAAGGTTTCTGTAATTTGGAAGGCTTTTTGGGTAATAGAGAGGAGTTTGGGTCATTGGAGAGGAGTTTGGGTCATTGGCTGAGCAGACTAATGTCGAGTCATCAATATATTGTATAACAGTTGCATCTTGGTAGATGCTGTGGAGATCATTAATGAAGATGGAGAATAGAAGGGGTCCCAGAATAAACCCTTGTGGGACTCCTGTGGTAATAGGCAGCAGTGAGGATAGGTTGTTGTCCCATCGAACTGCTTGTTGTCTACCATGTAGATAGTTTTGGAACCAGGCTAGTGGGTGATCACTAAGGCCAAGATTAGTAAGGGAGTGGAGTAGTTTGGGATGGTTGACTATATCGAAGGCTTTTGACAGGTCCAAGAATATGGCAGATGTTAGTTTCCCTAAGTGCCTGTTTTGGTTGATGAGATTTGTAAAGAAAAAAAGGGTTGTGGTTATACTGTGGACAGGGTAGAATCCATACTGGGTAGGAGGAAGAAGTTGGTTATTAATTAGGTATGGCATACGTTGGTAATGTATACATTTTTCAAGAATTTTTGCTAGTGGGGACAGGATGGCAATGGGGCGATAGTTGGTGAGGTCAGTGGATGTTCCACCTTTATGTAAAGAGATGATGTAGGAGATTTTCCAGATTGGTGGGATGGTGCTTTCTGATATAGATCTGTTAAGTAGAATAGAGAATGGGTAGGCAAGTTCATTAGCAGCCAACTGGAGGTATTCTGCTGGGATGCCATCTGCTGCTAGGGTAGTATATTTAAGTTTTCATAGTAATTCTTTGACATAATTGGTAGGGATGGGTTTGAAATGGAAGGTAGTTTGGGGGCTGACTGCAAGTTTAGGGACATTGGTAGTAGTAGTAGTAGTGGGTTGTTGTTGAACTAGTTTAGAAATGGTTTCCATGAAGTATTTGTTGAATGATTCAGATATGTTGGAGATTTCACCTGTGGAGGTTGGCCATGGGGTGAAGAGTTTGCCGGGGTGAAGTAGTTTATTCCTGCCAAGAATTTTTGGGGGTTGTTTTGTTGCCTGTTTTGCAGATGTAGGAAATAATTTTTTTTATCCTGGAGAAGAGTTTTTTGGTTTGATTTCTAAGTTTTTGGAATTGTCCTCTAGTTGCTATAGTTTTTGTGGCTCTCCAGTCATGCCAAGCTCTATTCCTTTGAGAAATCTTATTTTTAGTCTATTTGGTGTTCCAGGGGGTAGTATTCATTTTGAGTTTTGTGGTACGAGGTGGGGCATGGTCATCTAGGATTTTTAGAAAAGTGTTGTTGAATTGGATTACAGCTTCTTCTAGGGGTATTTCTTTTAGTATGTTCCAATTATGGTATTTTAGTTTGAGTCTGAATTTGTTTGGGTCAAAGTTATTTTTGTTCAGGGTAGTTTGTATTAGTGGGGTAGAGTTGGCATGGATGTTGTATTTTAGTAAGAAGGTGGGTTGGTGGTCACTAAGGGTGTCCGGAAGGACTCCTGCTTGGTATGGAGTACTGGTCTTACTTATCAAGATCCAATCTAGGAGACTTTCTTTGATTTTAGCATTTCCTAGCCTAGTGCTAGATTGAATGACTTGGGAGAAGCTGTAGAGATTAATATGGTTGGTGGGGTTAGTGGTTGAGCAAGTGTCCCAGTCAATATTAAAGTCACCTAGGATGATGGTTTCTTGAGGAGGATTTTTATTAACCCAGTGTAGGAGGGATTCTAGGGAGGGAATATTGTTGCCTGGTGGTATATAGCCAGTGATAATACTGATTGATTTTTTTGTCGTTAAGTTTGAGTTTGGCTAGGAGAAGTTCAGAAGTACTGAAGGAAGGGATTGGAGGATTAACAGTACACACTTTTAGGTTGTTTTTGTAAAGTAGAGCTACCCCACCCCCTTTTTGAATAGTCTATATTTTCGGAATACATTGTACCCAGGTGGGAGGAACTCACTGTCTGGTGTTGTGGGTTTTAACCATGTTTCAGTTAAAAATAGTAAATCGGGGGAAAGCATGGAGTAGTTGCACTTTGTTATTTATGCCTCTGATATTTAAGTAAGTAGTAGAAGGCTATTTTTTGGTCTAGAGATGGGAGATTGGTTGGGTGAGAAAAATGGAATAGATGGAGTATTTGTGCAAGGGTTTGGCCCTGGGTTGGGGTGTATGTCTCCAGCTAGGATCAGTTGATGGCTAATATGGTTTAAGAGTTTGGTTAGAATGGCTGTGTATCTGTTTGTAGTAAGTGATTTGGTAGAGATTGTGAGGGGTCTTCCTGAGGGAGGTGGGAGAATAATGTGGTGGTGACTACTTGGGGATATGTGTAGGCTGCAGTGATGGGTGGGAGGTGTGTGAGAAGAAGTATGTTTTGAAGGGGTAGTTAAGGTACCATTAAGTATGGTTTGGTAGGAGGTAATGTAGTGTGTTGATGCTAGGAGAAAGAGGATGGTGAGATAGACTGTGTGCATGGTAATTAACTTGTGATAATGTCAGTGTGTCAAGTTAGTGGAAGGAGTATGTGTGGGTTGGGATAAGGGGATTGGTTGATGTTGAGGTGTTTACTAGAGAGTGATTGGTGTAAGTTAGGTAGGTGGAGAGGGTAGGTATAAATCTAGGGGTAGTGGGGGCAGATGGGAAATGGGGGTAGAGTAGGGGAGCGGAATGAGCCCGAGCGGCAGCGAGGGTGAACGGAGCAGGGTTGCACTGAGAGCAACAGGCAAGGTGGGTTCCTAAAAAAAGTATCAGTATCATTGTAGACACTAAGCAGGTAAATTAGGAATAGAGGACAAATAGTATAGGATGGCCTTACAATAAAGGTGAATTAAAGAAAGTACTTGCACTAACTTTTGAATGTCAAATAAAAATTTCATGCACTAACCTGTGAAAGTCCAAAGGAAAAGCCTGGTAGTAAGATAGAGGGTCAAAAGTATCCTTTTGTTAGGGAATTATAATCCCTGGGTCCAAATACATTTCTGAAGAACGGGGTCACCAATCTACAAGAAGTATTGAAGGGAGTCACTGGAGGGAAGTCTGTTAGTCTGAAAGAATGAGGGGGGCTACAAGAGGGTCATATGGAGCTGTTGCCCCTGGCTTAGTGAGCACTAGGATGCTCTATTCAGCTATTTTGTCAATACTTGTAAACTACAAAGTAGCTTATAAATGTAAAAGTTTAGGAGCATGTTCACCATGAAAAAGGCACCTACATTCACTTGTAAAGTAGAGTAGTGTCCTGTCAATGTTATAATAAAAGCCATAGCAGCACGATCCACTGGAAGGATGTCCAAGAAAGCACTTTCAGTTTTTTTTGGGGGGTGGGGGGGCGCTGAATGTATGAGGTCACTCGTTTTTATTCACTTGTAAAATAGAGTAGTGTCCTGTCAATGTTATAATAAAAGATGCAGCAGCACAATCCACTGGAAGGTTGTCCAGGAAAGCACTTTCAGCTTTGGTGGTGGCGCTGAATGTATGAGGTCACTCATTTTTATTTACTTGTAAAGTAGAGTAGTGTTCTGTCAATGTTATAATAAAAGCTGTAGCAGCATGATCCACTGGAAGGATGTCCAGGAGAGCTGTATTGTCTCTGTTGATTTGACATTGTTATAACTTTATGTATGTCTTTTAATACTTCAGCATGCTGTAATGGTTTGCCTACACTGTCCACAAATCCTTGCCTTAACCAAGTGCCCATATGGAGTCTTAAATAATTTACTACATAAGCACTGTCTGAAAAAAATGTTAACAGGATTGTAATATTTTATCACATTAAGTACTGCCTCTAATTCAGCTCTCTGAGCTGACATATGCCCTGGTAACTTGATTAGTTCAAAAGAACCCAGCTTTAGATTTTCCGGAACTAAGGCAAATCCTGTCCAGAATTTGCTGTTGTCCCAAAACCATGCTCTGTATACAAAAATGGATGGCTTAAAGTGGTCAACATCAGATGGCAGAAACTGTATGTCAGGTGACATAATTTTTTCTAAGCACTTATGCTGTTTTCCTTTATATCCCTTGTAGTTTTACAAATAATATTTCTCCCCTGTCTGTATGGTGACAGTTTTCATTCCGAAAAGTGCCATCCATTTTGCAAAAAACTGCTTGACTAATATACCATCTGTGATTTTATTCATTTCAAAATTGTCTATCAGAGCTTTTACTGCTTGAGGTGGTGTTTGTACTATAATGCTAGAAAATACAGTTAAATACTCAAGTTTGTTTGATACCCCAGTTAATGACTAATAACTGCTGTATGCAAGGGTGATAGCCTAATTCCACTGGACTCATTTTGCAACTGCAGAAGATGACTGGACGTAATGCTTTTTTCCATTATGTTATTGCCACCATGTGGCCATTCCTGTAATAGTATCATTGATAATGTTTTCTTTCCAGCTCCTGCTTGTAACTCAAATGGCAACTTTGGTGTGGGTGCTATTAATTCTGTAGCTTGTGCTAACTCTACATTCATTTGTAAAAATGCTTCATCCTCATGAGGTCCCACTCTAAAAAGGTGGAGTTCTTTTATTTCTGTAACAATTTGTATAGAGGAGCAGCCACAGATACATAATCCTCTATAAATTCCCTGTTGTAATTCATGATTCCCATGAATTTATACAGGTCTGCTACAGTCAATGGCCCTTCCATTTGTAAAATTACTTGCACACGCATCAGGCGAGGAGACCTTCCTGATGGTCTTATTATAGTACCTAGAAACTTAACTTCTTGTGTCATAAACTGAATCTTTTCACTTTTACCCTTAAACCCTGCTTACTGCAGAGTATGAAGTCTTTTTTGAAGAAGCTGTATATGCTCTTCTACTGTTTCAGACTGAATCAATATGTCATCAGTGCAATGTAACACTGAATCATCCTTTTCCAAATGTTACAGAATGGATCCTACCATCTAGTGAAAAACAACTGGACTGTTTTGAAATCCCTGAGGTAACTTTGTCATGACATATTGCTGTTTTTCAAATGTAAAGGCAAACCTTGACCAGACTTTTTTTCTGAGTGGTACTGCAAAAAAGCCATCTGCTACATCTATTACTGTAAACCATTTACTTTGCGGCTTAATATGTGCAGCCAGCTCTGAAACTCCCAGAATCAAGTGTGCACTAGGAGTTATGTACTGATTAACCTCCAATAAATCAATAACAAGGCAATAACTACCATCTTTTTTCTTGACTGGTCAGATTGGTGAATTTGTGGAACTGTTGCCTTTTTGTATGATTCCTTTTCCCATTCTGCAATACATTTTCAATATGTCCTTCTGCATCCCTAGGGATGGGATACTGTTTTTGAAATTGTGGTATATAGTCTTGATCACTACCCACCCCAACTTGTATTTCTAGTTTTCCACAGTTACTGGGTCTCTTGGACCACAGGTTTGTGAACTGTTGTTGTAAGTGATGCCACACATCCTCACTGTCTGTATTTACATATCCTGCAGGCTTGTTAGGTTTTTCAGGTAGAGAGATTGTACAGCAACCTGCACTTTTTTCTCCCTCTCCTTTCTTCCTGTCTCCTGTTCACAAAACACTGTTAGGCAAGTCAAGTACTTTGCTCAAAGGTCCTAGAATGTCCATACCATTAATGGTAGTTGAGTAGGATGGGTTCATTATAAATGCACCCTTCCATGTCTGTCCCTCTTGTTGAAACTTTATGTCTACATCTTGACTACATACTGCATAGCATCCTGTGCCATTAAATGGTGAAATGCAAACCTTTTTTATAGGCTTTACCAGTAACTGTCTATTTGTGATGGCTACTGCTGCTCTTGTGTCTAGTGTCTAATAAGACATTTTGCCATATTGACTCCTCTACCCAGATATCAATCAGTGGTTGTCCATCTCAACCCTTTTTAAAAGTAGTCAGGAAAGATACCAGAGTAGGGGGGCACACCCCTATTGTAAGGAGATCCACTCATCTTCATCTTTATTGTCAAATGCAATATGACATACCACATGTTCTTGTTTGTCATCTTGCTCTGTGTCTCAGTGATCTACATATTTAGATTTTTCAATTTCCTTTTGTAATTGTTGCCTAACTATTCCTTCTGCCTGTTCTACCAAATATTTTGGATTTATAGGCAAAATTGCCTGAAAATCTACTGGACATACATCCCCTTTTCCTGTGTATTGATGGCCCATACAGCTGTCTTTACCAATATTGTAAGGTCTCTGTACATATACCTGTTTTTCTGATTTTCTTTGCAAATCTTTTGGCTCTGTTTTTGGAAATCTACCCTGTTCTTCCTTTTTTCTTACACCAACCTTTGGAATGATAACACTTTTGCTTAACATTCCCTATTTTTTACAGAAAAAAAAAACAAGTTGGTGCTTTTTGTCCATTGCCTTTGTCTGATCCTGGTGCTACACACACAGGAACAGAAGTTGGTGGTACAGATGCAGCTCTTTCTGCTGGTGGTTGGTCACACCACTGTTGCCCTCCCTGAGGTTTTATTTGACTAATTACCTCAAATGGCTCGCTCCCCTCTCCTAGTGCAAAGATATGGCATGAGTATAATGTCCCATCATCAGTCATAGTCCATTCCCTCATTAGTTTTTATACTAAGTCAATGAGGGTATTTATGTTTTCTTCACACGTGCACTTATATCCCCTGGCACCCCCTTTACTTGCTCTGGAAAGGACTGTATTAACTGTTTTTGCATTTCCTTTTGTTGCATGTTCCTTTCTGATCATTGGTATGTGCTCTGGAACACTAGTTTAAAATGGTCAGCTTGCTCCATTAATTTATCTGAGATGGTGATTTTGAAATTATCTAACAGCTTAGCTGTGAGAGGTTGCCCTTGTGTGTACACCATGAGAACAGTGATCATACACCTTACTTTAGAGTCTAATTTATAGGTATTCTAATTTAACTGGATGAAAGTTTTAAAACATTTGGGAATAAAAATCCAAAAACATCTGAGTAAGGCATTTGTCCACATATCAGATCCTGCTGTATATGCTACATTCTTCAAAGACAAGCATGTTGTAAAATATGCCTTTTTTATCATTCCACTGTGGTAAACTCTGTAATTGTCTGGATTGTGTAAACAGATTTGCAGTGGTTTCCTATTCTATAATTTGTACAGGTTTTGTGTTTTGCAATTCTTCCTTAAGCTGTGCTATTAAAGTAGTGTGCTGTTAATTAGTCTCTGTCAGCTCAGCTAACTCATCCTCCTTATCTTGAAAACACAATTTAAGGTCTGTAATTTCTTTTTGTAAATTTTTACAGGTTTTATGATACTTTTAATAGACTCTTCTGTTGATTGTAGGGCCCCTATGCACTTTTGACAGAGTTCTTGTATGTCATTTTTGAACTTTTTGAACTCACCATGTTTGTCTTTTAAAAATTTATTAAATTCTTCTGTCAATTTATCATAAACCTCATCACTGTCCCTATCTGTTATGTGCTGAGCAGTGGCTTGGTGGCTTTATTCCACTTTTACAAATACTCTTTAAAGGGCATAGTAAGATTTACAGGAGATTCTGTCAGTAACTGATTTGACTGCTGTTCTAACTCTGAGATTAATGCAATGACAGAACATAACTGTTTAACATCTGGATATAATGTAAGCATATTATCTTTTTTTGGTTGTTTACCATTCAAAGTTTTTTCTTTACAGTTTAATTTTTGAACAATGGCCTGCATTGTATTTTTATGGCATTGTACACAGAAAGCAGTTTCACATGATTCACACAAAACATTAACTGCCGCACACTATATTTTTTGTTTAAGATACCAATGAAATGTTAACACCCATTTACATAGTACATGAGTGCCAACTTGCCCTAGTAAGGTTTTACATTTACTAATATGCTGTGTATACCAACATTGCATTTTGACCCATATTTTGTCTGGTTGTTCTGATACATTAAGAGTAAAGCTCTGTTTATATTTTTTTACTACAGTCCCTAATGGTATCCATACTGTATGTGACACAGAAAAAAAGTCTTACCACACAGCAAATGGACAGGTAATCAAGCTGTCTGTTGCAGATGGCTGGAAATGTCCTAATAGTCACTCAAAAAGCTGGTGAAATGAAACTGGCAGTTGCAGATTCAAAACTTTGGAATTCACCGATGTGGATAATTTATAGCACTGCGACCTTCCTGCATGGAATTCTCACTCCGGATTCAGATGTCTGAAAACTGTACAACTGCAGTCTGGTTATGACACAGAGTCTTACAGGTTGCACGCTGATAAGAAAATATACTTTGCAGCACTGTACAGCATTAACTTAAGTGAAGTTACTAACAAACAACTTATTTCTATAGCTGAAGACATATAATATACTGTTACAGCTGCAGCTTTAATGTACAATATTTGTTTCTCAATACAGATATAGATGATAACCTTTCATTCTCTTTACCTCAGAACCTGAGTTCCTACATACCTTAACACAGCTTGTTTTTAACAGTCTTTTTATACAGTTTTTACAAGGAACACCATTGATTTCTTTGAGGCCCACCAAGTAGATGTTTCCTTTGTTCCAAGAGCTGTTTTGCCACACAGTTCTTTTTGGTCATGATTCTATTGTTTTTGCCACACAGCTCTCCTTTCCTGGTCAAGTATCCTCTTCTTTTTCTGATCAAGTTCCCATTTTTTCAGATTAGGCTTTAACCCCAAACTTGCTATTTGCTCACATGTGTTGCTACACAGTACGGATGCCGAGTTTATCTAACACTACTTTATTTAGCTTATTTATATCATAGTTTATTTTAACCCTTTACTCACTGTTTAGCACACTCTTAGCTTACTTACAGAAGAATTTATTTTAACCTTTTATTCAGTGCTTAGCACACCCTAACAGAACCAGTCGCACAACTCATTGCTGGTTGTGACATACTAATGGAAGGCGGACTGTATACTGAAAGGCATAATAATGTGGCAAGACCATTGCACTGGGGATTGTGCAAGCATTATGGTACTGAAGTGGCTGAAAAACACTGGAAACATGAGCCACAAAGGATCATAGAAGATGATGAAGTTTATGTCACATGGCCTCACCCATTACCAACAGTTCAAGAGATAGAGGCTAGAAAAACAGATATAGTGTTCCATGAAAAGAAGACAAAAGTAGCATTGATCACAGAAATCACCCCACCCAGTGACTACAGTGTGTTGCATACAGGCAGACACAAAGTCATAAAATATCAGGATCTGAAGGCAGAAACGAGAGCAATGTGGAAGAAATATACCCAGACAGTTCCAATAGTAGTAGGAGCAACGAGTCTTATAAAAAAGAATCTACAATTGTATTTATATACTTTACCAATTCATGTAACTCCATATGAATTGCAGAAGGAGTCACTACTGGGCACGCTGCGGGTGTTGCAAAGAGCACTTTTGGCTGACATCAAAGACTGAAACAAAACTAATTTCTTGAATTTTAATTGTACTTTAACTTAGGAATGGGGTCCATTGCCGTCATGGTATTGGAAAACCAAAAGATTTGGAGAAATGAAAAAGATGGATGCAATACTAATTTTATGAATTCTAATTGTACCCTGACTTGGGAATGGGGTCTATTCCATCATGGCATTAGAAACCCAAAGGACTTAGAAAAATGTATCTGGGAATATCTCAGAGTCTCCAGACAAAAAAAACTATCCTTTGATGTGAATGCATATATTATTGTCAAGTACATCAAAAAAAACTTGGGTACATTCTACTTAATCAAAATATGCTAAAATAAATTGTTAAATGGTGGTATTGCCATAGGAAAAAACAACAAGCTTAATTAGATTACCCTACAGAACAAAATGAAGCATATACACTCAATCACCACCAGCGGACTACATCCTAAAGTCCAGTGCCCTTCATAAAATAACTTAGTGTTCTAGTACACTAGAAATAGAGACCTCAGATTAACCATTGAACACAGGGACATTCAGCAATAATGCTGACAGAGACCCACAAGTTGCCTTATGACCAAGCACAGTTCTACTGTAAATTAGGCCAACCACAACAGAAACCTTATCTAAAATAGAGTCCAAAGATTACTTTAACATGACCGCACAGTACAGATCATGTGGGATCACTTCATTATTTTTGTTTTAAGATTAGAAGCCTCATTTTCACCTCATTCCTATAAATCTCATTGTTGATCCATAACCTTACATGGCTTCACCACTGTATTCAGTTACTGTCTTTACATGTAACTTTTTTTACAGTTTCAAAGTTTACTTAATGCTTTTTTGTTTGTTTCTTTATTTGTTCACTAGATGTATCTGTCTAATAATCCATTCCCAAGTGCATTGTAAAAGTACCCTCACTGATGCCCACCCAACCAGTTTATCTCCCAAATGTCCCATCTTCTTCACCTTACATATCAAACCATGTCCTTCTCTTGATGACTGTTATTCTCTGCTGTGAAATACCTTTCTCCATTTGCTATATTTTTGTTTTCATTTTTCAGGTTCTCAGGATGTAACCAGTTTGTCATCCTTGTCAAGTTGCTTTTCAGCAGATATCTGTAAACATCTGACTTTTTCGGTTCTATATTAGCAGACCAAAAACTGTAGTGCGTGAACCACAGTTGAGCGACACATAATGAGCGAAAGCCGGGTATTTCGAAACCCGTAAACAAAAGAAGTAAAACATGTAAAGTGTTACTGACTGTTTTATGCAGGGGGGCAAGACCCTTGCACCCCCCACATGGGGGGCTGTGCCCCCCACACCCCCACTACTTAACTATACCAACTCTAAGATCGCACTCCATTGAAGTAAAGGGAAGAATTCTCTATGGCGATCTCCATTCACTTTTACAATATTTGCCACTTTCGCTCACTTCGTGTTGCTCAAACTGTGTTCGCTGAATTCATTTTTCGTTCCACTGATACAGACCTGACTTTTTCACAGAAATGCGTATACTATATATCCTGGAATCTTAGCTCATTCAGTAAGGGTCTGTCAGTTGTGCGTATAGTACATATACTTTTTCTCCTTTAGTTATCACAGTGTTATACAAACATGTACTGGAAGGTATCACTTTCAAATGATAACACTTTTCTTCGGTTTTCCTTCATATGCACATTTTGTATGTATGTCAGTTGTAAACATTAACATATACTGGAACTCTACAACAAAAGGAGAAAGCTACTACAAGATAGAGCAAAATCCTTAAAAGGTAAGACACCGCTGATCACTATAAGTAAAAAGCTGAGAGCTCTCATAAAATCATCCAAAGCTAATTTTGAGAGAAAAATAGCTAAGGACTCTAAAGACAACCATAAGGCATTCTTTAGCTATGTCAGAAACCTAGGAGGAAACTCCCAGATATGCTCAGAATTAGTTCATAATGATGTGAAGATTACTGATCCTACAGACATTGCCAACATACTGGCTGACAGGTTCAGTGCAAACTTCTCCCCCCCCTCCCCCCCCAAAGGAGAGATATCTATACCAAATGATTGTAGCCCCCAAACATCTCTAACGCCCAGGTGAGAACTGCTCTCACCAAGGCAAAGAACACAGCATCCATGGGACCTGATGGTGTCCCCGGCTGTGTGCTCCATGAACTCAACGAGGAATTAAATCCACAGTTAGGACAGCTGTTTAATCTTAGTCTCGCCTCGGATAATGCATCAGGGAATGGCGCAGCGACTGTGGTCCCACTCCACAAAGGCGCTTCCACCGACCCTGGAAATTACCGTCCCATTAGCTTGACAAGCCTTATCTGCAAAGCCATGGAGAGGATCATAATGGATCTCATAAATAAAGACATAGGGAATTTGCAGACTTTGGATTCAACCCAGTTTGGCTTTGTCAAAGGCAGATCATGCCTTCTAAACTTGGTCGACTTTTTGAAACAGTCACCAAGGCCATTGATGAGGGAAAGGCAGTCCATACAGCCTACCTAGACCTGGCGAAGGCCTTTGATACAATACCCCACTCGGGTATCATTGAAAAACTCATCAACTTAAATGTAAACCCATACATTACAAGATGGGTTGCAAACTGGCTGAGCGACAGAACACACAGGGTCAGGGTTGCTGGTGCCATGTCAGACTCAAAGCCTGTCACAAGTGGTGTCCCACAGGGCTCAGTCCTGGGCCCACTCTTGTTTGGCATCTACTTTTCTGAAGTACAAGCAAACACAGGAGGGTTATGGCTGACAAAGTTTGCAGATGACTGCAAACTGGGTGCCGTAGTTGAAAACACATCCGACACAGATATCCTCCAGAAGGGTCTCACAGAAACGGATAACTGGTGCCAGAGCCATGGCCTTAAGTTAAATGCCAAGAAATGCATAGTCATACCCTTCGGGAAAAATAAGGTCACCCCTAGCTACCAAATAGGTGGCAATCCCTGAACACAGAAGAAGTTATTAGGGACCTAGGAACCCAGGTTGACAGTAGCCTTTCATTCGACAGTCATATTGCTAAAGTGGTTAGGAAGACCTTCTACATTGCCCACCTTATCATGAAGGGATTCACATCCAGATCAAGGGAAGTCATGGTCCCCTATACTCATCACTCATCAGACCAATGATTGAGTACAATGCCCCATTCGGAATGTACCTGACCCGACACTTGCAGCA
This sequence comes from Protopterus annectens, assembly GCF_019279795.1. Lineage (NCBI taxonomy): Eukaryota > Metazoa > Chordata > Ceratodontiformes > Protopteridae > Protopterus > Protopterus annectens. The sequence goes on along the minus strand of NC_056725.1, from coordinate 1,272,502,525 downwards.
GCTGGAGAGGCCACAAAAGTTCCTCACCAAAAGGATAAAGGGTCTCAAAATCTGTCTTATGCTGCCCGACTGAAAAAACTCCAGTTATATTCAGTTGCGTACCGCTTGCTCAGAGGGGACCTATGCCTGACATACAAGGCAATGTCAAACCCAGACCTGATGAACATGCTTCATCTCAAAAAATCTAGATCCCTCAGAGCCACAAGGGCAGGAGACTTAAACCTAGACACGGTTATTAATAGGACATGCTGGAGGGATAGATTCATCACCCAAAGACTCCCTATGCTGTGGAACAAAATCCCGGTTTATGTGAGGCAAAGCACCTCGCTGGCCTTGTTTAAGAGAAATCTTGACCAATGGATGGGAGATCGCAGATACACCCCAGGGGTTACCTCAGTGTCACTGCTAGACAGAGGCACAGCTAAATAATGGGCATAGTTTCTCCTACCTAAAGGGGAGGCGTAAGCCACAAAACTATGGGCTAGGCTTATAAATGCCCTCGGGCAGATAGCCTAGTATGAACCTATGAACCTATGAACCTATGAACTGCAATTCATGTAATTACATTTTTGTGCTTTTCTTTCTTTTTTTACATAATGTGGGATGTTCTTTTTCCTCAGGGTCCTCTCTGAAAATACACCTAGCCTACTAGGGTTAACCTAGTCAAAGAAAGATAAACACATTCACACACACCACAAACACATACACATACATGTATAGACACAATATACAACAATATTCATTTTCTTTGACTTGCACATCATTGGGTTGCAGTACTATATCAAATCAGATTCCTCAAACCCAAATTAATGAATGCCAATTCCAAGAGCTACCAAAGGTCCTGTGGAGGAACAAGTCCTATCTTCTCCATGCTAGGATTCAATGTTGAGTAAACTGGGTCTTAAATTTTTATATAAATATATATATATATATATATATATATATATATATATATACACAGTAGACATATATATATATATATATATATATATATATATATATATATATATATATGTATTTCTGTATCTCTCTCTCTCTCTCTCTCTCTCTCTATATATATATATATATATATATATATATATATACATATATATATATACACACATGCACACACACACACACACACACACACACACACACACACACACACACACACACACACACACACACACACACACACACACACACACACATACCGATTTACACACATTTACACACACACACACACACACACACACACACACACACACACACACACACACACACACACACACACAACATAAACTACTGCTAAGGAAATGTAGCTTTCCTGCCTTAAGAGTAGTACAAAGTTTCCTTAAGGAAGAGCAAAACCAAAAAAAGGAGGGAAACGAGTTGTGCAGGAATGATTACTCTTGAGATTGCCATACAAACTGCTAAAATAGATCATTGTCACAACTTTTTATGAAATATCCATGTTGATGATCACTTTGCATTTTTATTAAAAGTAAGAAAACAGGACTTCAACTTATATCTCTTGTTTAAACCATTTTTATTAACTTAAAACAAGAGCTATATCATGATATAATAATTAAAGCAAGAGGTAAAACTGCAGTTTATATACAAGACTGTGCTCTTTTGCCTCATTTTAGTCATGTTCAAACGTCAAACCATGACCCTGACCCTGTCCCTAACCATAACCCTGCACATTAATTTATGAAAACTTTCCATAACAGTACTTCTTCAACATCCACTTGGATGCACACACACACACACACACACACACACACACACACACACACACACACACACACACACACACACACACACACACACACATGGATACATACACACATGGATGCATACAGACACACGTCTGTACACACACATGCTTGCACACACACACACACACACACACACACACACACACACACACACACACACACACACACACACACACATGCATGGATACATACACACATGGATGCATACAGACACACATGTCTGTACACACACACAAGCTTGCACACACACACATACACACACACGTTTGCACACACAAAGACACATGCATTGATACACACGCACACACACACACACGCATACACACGCGCACACACACACACATGCACAGACACACAAATGCGCGCATGCGCACACACACACACACACACACACACACACACACACACACATGCACAGACACACACACACACACACACACACACACACACACACACACACACACACACACACACACACACACACACACACACACACACACACATCACATCACCAAAAGATATCTCTCTTTCTATTGCCTCCTTGAATCTTAAATACAAAACACTCAGGCAAACATGTTAAAAATCTATATTCTCAATTAGTCCCAACTCTAACCTTAAAAAGTACATACTTCCACATGTACCCTCCCTAACCCACTTTCCTGCAACTCAAATCTTTGAACTTCTGGCATTTCAAAAAAAAAAAATCCAGCCAAAAAAATACTTTCAACATGTTGCTCTACCTAAAGACATTATTGAGCAATTTTCTATTCAGCAATATCATACAACTATCTTAGACTTAGACTGGATTTGTGAACAGTGGAAAGATGAGTTTAGAAGACTAAATGAAAGTATTACTGTGTACACCACTGTCTCATCTCTTCTCCATTTAAAGCTGGATGGCTATGTAGGGAAGTAGATGAAATCAGACCTAGGATGAAAGCAAACAATTAGCAAACAATTGTAGCAGGTAAAGAAATACCGAAGTACAAATGCTCATTCAAGGACTGTTATCACTGCACTCCTGATGACTACCCTCTTCCTGTCCACAGGGAAAGGGCAGATATGTTAAAAAATAACAGCCCCTCAGTGTGAATGGTAAGACTTCCACTAAGCCTCTGACTTACATCTCTGTACTTGTGATTTCAATTGATGTGATGGAGTTTGTGACATCAGAGATGATGTAATCAGTCATGACCCTATTTCTTTTTAAAAATCCACCTTTTTTTCATTCATCATAGAAAATATTTTCAACATTTCACATCTTTATCTTTGCAAAATCCAGCCCAACACTAACACCATCATACTGTATACAAGCATACTGATTTAACAAATAAGAATTGGCTACAACCTGTGAAATTAATCTGTCATAAAATAGGAGCCTGGACTGATTTACACTGTCGCAAGTGATAAAGTAGTAATCTACATCTCCACTTTGCAGCCCAGGCCACATCAAGTTAATTTTCTTACCCCATATGCAGAAGTGTTCATTAGTGCAAAATCATTTTTCCCACAATCCCAGTCATAGTAAACTCTAATAATATTGTTAATATGGCTTCTTCCAAGTCATGGAGGTTCTTTGATTGATGTACAGAGGGAATTTCCTTCAAAGGTGGTGAAGGCATTGTGCAAGAAATTTACTATGCCAGCAGGTTTTATTCATCTTACAATGAAATTTTAAGTCTTTGGATCAGGTATTGCTTAGCCTGTTCTTTATAGCTAAATAAGTCTAAAAGCACAAAAGGTTAAGTAAAGACAGACTCTTAAAATCGTATGTGAGTATGAGTTGAAAGACAAGAATTTTAACCTGTCAGGTAGCTTATTGGCTTTTTTAAACTTAGGAATATTAGGAGCTCTTCAAGTTGTACAAGGTACTTAAATAGGTGCATTCAAAGTAGGGGACAGCATTTTAATGAATGTTGTAAGGAACAAGAACATCCTTAGACTGTTGACCTGACAGATAAGTTGTGTGAGGTAGAAGGACTTCCTAACAACTTCCAGGACACAGTGGTCAAAAGACATCTGATTGTTTATGTAGAAATCTAGGTCTCTAATGACAGAGTCTGTTTTGAGGGGGAAAGTGACACTAAAGTTACAAGAGGAGGCACAGGCTTTACTGAAGGCAGCTTTGCTGCAGATCTTGGCATTTAGGATGTGCCTAAGGGAAACAGTCCAGGCATTGGTCTGATTCAGGTTCTGTGGGAGATAATGGGCACCATGGAGGGATTTATAACTGTACTTCATTTGCAGCCATCCTCAGATGTGATTAACCAGAGATCTTGATGCCTTATTTCTTTTCTGAAAAATAAATGCCAAATAAGAATGGCCCCTTGAATGAGAATAGTGGAACACCACTAGCGGCATCCATACATCTAAGAGGTACTCCCTACTTTAAGAATGTGAACTCTAACAAGAAGTCAATTTGCTTCCAGTGAACTATATAATTAACAAGGTATATGGTCCGGACAATCTGGTGTTTGTCTAAAGCTTGTAAAAATAAATTGTATAGGTTGAGCACAAATGACTTGCATTTAACAAATCTAAACTGATTAGTAACAACTGTCCGGGAGCTACCTATAATAGTCTTAATATATTCAACAATAGCATACTCTCTGACTTTACAGATAATGCTAGTGAAACAAATGGGCCTATAGTTACATGGGTCAGCTTACATAGCCTGTGGTGAGAATAAGGTTAAATAATTTTAGAAGTGGTTGGATTATGTGATGCTTGACAATTACAAACATCCATCCTGGAATATTTTTTAGGCCCGTAGAACTAATATTTTGGTTTAGAGAGTGGTGAAGTGACCAGATCTAGGGTGATTATAGATGGTATAGTCAGTAGTTTAGCTAAGGTGGAATGAAAGTGGCAAAGTGCTAGGGGGTGTGATCGACCAATCCAAATTACTCTAAGCATACTGGCTTTAAAATGTCAGTATTGCATTTGTGATCAAACCTGAGTGCTGTAACACTATGTGTGTGGTGTAAATTAAATAAAGGAAGGAAGAAAGGATGGAAGGAAGAAAGGAAGAATGAAAGAAAGGAAGGAAGAAAGAAAGGAAGGAAAGAAGGAAGAAATAAAAAAAAAAAGGAAGGAAAGAAGGAAGAAAGAAAGAAAGAAAGAAAGGAAGGAAGGAAGGAAAGAAGGAAGAAAGAAAGAAAGATATGCAGCAAGCATTTTGCTACAGTTTAAAAGAAAAAAATATTTTTTTTTTGTCTAACTAAAACCTGAGTGCTATATTGCTCTGTATGTGGTATAGAATAGCAACTTTTACTACAGGTCAAACAAAGTTTTTTTTTTCTTTTTTGGTATAACTTCAGCACTTTAGAGCTTCATGTTCTGTGGGTATAAACTGTAGCAAGCAGTTTACTAAGCTTAAGAAAAAAAGCACATTTTTGTTTGCTTTTTAGATCCTCAGAGATGAGATGAGATTTGGAGGCAGGGAGCAGAAATGGGACCTGACTGGCTCTTGCATTTCAGGAGCACCAAGCACCCGATCACAGACCATTTTTTTTAAATTGTTCTTCAGCTGATGAGTGTGGGTGGGACACAGAAACAGGACCAGATTGTGGACCTTTTTTTTTTCACTCCTTGATAAACATGGGGGAATAGTTAATGGTTCTAGATGAGCCAGCTGCTTCCGGGGATCATCATCATCATTATCATCGTCATCATCATCATCATCATCATCAACGATTCCCTTCTTTCCATTTTCTACATGGGGTTGGGGAATCATGTTAACTGTCACCCACTCTCTTGATTCAATGCCACACTCCTGCCTTCTTCAGCACTCATGCCTGACTTTTGTAGATCTTTTGTCATACACAGTCCATCCACCTCTTTGCTGGAAGCCCTCGTTTCCTCTTACCTTCTTCCTATTTGTCCAATCTTCTTCAACAGATTGTCTTTCTCTTTTCTGCACATGTGCCCAAACCACTGTAATCTGTCCTCTTTGATCTTTTTGGCAGTTGGAGATACTTTGGCTTCTACTCTTATGTCCTAATTTCTTTGGCTGCCCACAGTATGCATCATACCACCCTTCTCAGGCACTTCATTCCATCATCTCTAGATTTCTCATCTGCTCTGCACGTATTGCACCAATGTTTTGTACACCTTACTTTTCAGCTTCTTTGGCAATCTTCTGTCATTGACTACACCTGACACTCTATGCCAGTTGGCTGCAGCCACTCTGATTCTAGCTTTGACCTCTTCATCAGGCTTCCCATCTCCTCAACCACGCCTCTCAGATCCTTGAAGCTGTTAATCTGTTCCATCATTTTCCCTTCTCAATACTCAGCTTTATCTGATTTCCTCACTTTGCTGCCAAAAACTGTTTCCTGCCTTTCCTGGAACTAGTGCAGTCCAGTTACAGATTTGCTGTATCCAGGACTGTTTGTAAGCTTATGAGCGGTACCAAAAAGTCTACTCTTTAATTTTTCCTTAGCTCTGCTAGTTCTCTCCTCTCCTGCAATTTTACTAGCTTATTAGTCTAGCACTTTACCAGACTTCTTGTAACTATTATTGTAGCACACAAAAGTGCTACCAGCACTAAACGTTCCACAAGGAAACAGCTCCAGTACTTATTAATGCCCACCCCTCCGACATGTCTAAAGGTCAGTTCCCTGTGCTGTCTCCTATTAACCTGGTGAACTTTGGCATCCTGAGGAAATGTAGCAATTTCCTCATGTAAACTGACAACCCTCTTCTCTTACATCCCAACACTCAGACTTGCGAGAGATGCACTTAAATATCCAAATTGGAAGCCACGCACTCTCCAGCCAAGACCGGAATAGCTGATCAAGAGGAGAAGTTCAACACTTGCACCACATCACATGGAACACATAGCCCTCCAGAACACACACCAGCACTGCCTTCACATAAAAACACAAACCACACACCCACCTTCATGGAGGCTCTCAATAAAAATCTACACAAACAGGAGAGACCTCCAAGGCAGAAATGCACTCGACCACCACAACACAACACTAATCACGAGACACATAACTCTCCTAAGCAGTGTGCCACTCAAACAAAGCCCCTAAGGCAAAACAGCATGCCCAACACACTAGTCATAGGTGACTTGATAGTGAGGCACACTGATGTCCCACTCACTAGGCTGAATAAGGAGAAAGTAACAGTTAGCTGCCTGTCAGGTGCCAGGATCCACCACATAGCACACACACTCAGGTCCCTCAACAACAGGTACAAATATGACTCTGTCATTGTACATGTGGGTGTGAATGACCTGAGATGTATCTCCCTGGACTACATGCAAAGAGACATGGAGGAGATCTTGGATTATGTAGCCCAGGCGGGTATGATCCTAGTCATGAGCAGCCTCCTACCATCACCCAGAATGATACCACAGTACAAGCAGAAAATGATTGATTTCAACAATTGGCTAAGTTTCTGGTGTCATTCTAAGGGGATCTAGTATCTGTCTGCCAGGGATGACATGATTGACAGACCTCGGTGCTTTGCCAGAGATGGCCTGCATCTGTCACCCCTGGGCTTCCGGATACTAGCCAAGGCTCTTGCCACCCCTATAGTGCCTTTTTTTAGGTGGTGTTCCAAAGACCAAATCACCACTGTAACAGCTACAAACAAATGCAATCTGAGGGTCATGCTGCTCAACGCTAGAAGTCTAAGTCTCAAAATGCACTTGCTTGAAGCACTCCTTAAAATGGAGAACATTGACATTTGTGCTGTAGCAGAGACCTGGTTCAAGGCAACAGAAAGCACCCCTGCACTACCAGGCTAGAACTCATTCCACAACTTTCGGCCCCAGAACTTGGACCAATGCTCCAAAGGTGGTTGTTGTTGTTGTCTTTTGGCTTTTCTCGGTTAGGGGTCGCCACAGCGGAACTCTGGTTTACTAATGATTGGTAGTAGATTTTGACGAATGCCGAGGTGCCAGCTCGACGTTCAACCACCAAGGAAGGCACGCCCATTTACGCATGTCTTTCGAACGCCCACCCAACTGCGGGGAGGACATGCAGACTCCACACAGAAGGCACACTCCAGCCAAGAATCGAACAGGAGAACCTCTTGTGAAGCTCCAAAGGTGGTGATGTTTCCATATTCATAAATGATGCACACATCTTGAGACTGGTAGCCCAACATAATGCATCAGAGATACTTCAGGTGCAGCTAACATTGGGTAAAACAGCGATTCAGGTCATAGCCTGCTATAGGTCACCAACCATGACCCAAGACTCACACTCCACATTCCTAAGCACCCTGGAGAATATTAGGGTCCACCCTAACAGTCTCATACTGGGCGACTTCATTAACTGGGAAAACTACTCATGTACCAATACACTTGCCCAATGTTTCCTGGAATTTATTAATTCCAATGCCCTGGACCAGCTCATTCTTACCCCCACTAGAGGTAGCAACATCCTTGACCTGGTCATTACTAACATGGGCGACCATTGCTCTACACCAATAGGCAACTCATCCCTGGTTAGATCTGACCACAAACTAATCACCTTGGAAATCCACATACCACCCCCCCCCCCACCCCCACAAAGGTAACTACCATGAAAAACTTCTGCAAAGCTAACTTTGGGATCCTAAAAACAGAGGTGGCTAATTTCAAGGCACCCATGCAATTGGACAACAGCTGCATGACCGCTGAATCATACACTAATGCCCTGTATGAACACGTACACAAATGCATGGATCTCGCCATACCCAATAGAACCAAGACGCTGTCCTCCAAAAAAAGGAAGCCAATCTGGTGGTCCCCTGCCATAAACAAACTCCAACAGAAGGAGGAAACTGATGCAAAATTGGTGAAGTCCTAAGACTGGAAAAACTCCCTTAACCTCAACAAAAAGTTGAGATCCCTCATCAAATCCTCTAAAGCAAGCTATGAAAACAGAACTGCAGCAGATAGTAAAGACAACCACAAGGCCTTCTATAGTTATGTAAAGAATCTTCACGGCAATACTCAGATTTACTCAGAGCTGTTGCACAATGGCAGCTCCTAAACCAAGCCAACGGATATTGCCAATATACTGGCCGACAGATACAGTGCCAACTTTACCCCTCCCTCCCCCCAAAGGACAAATCACAATACCAGCAGATTGCCAGGCACCCGGTATTACTGCTGCACAGGTTAAAACAGCACTGTCCAAGGCCAAGAATGCAGCTTCTATGGGACCTGACAATATCCCTGGCTGTGCTCTACATGAACTACAGAGTGAACTGGCACCTCACCTGTGTGCCCTGTTTAGTCACAGCCTCACCTCAGGCTTTGTCCCTACCGAATGGTGCACTGCTACAGTCATCCCTCTCCATAAAGGAGGAGTGACTACAGACCCTGGGAACTATCGACCCATTAGCCCGACAGGTCTGATATGCAAAACTATGGAATGCATCATCATAGACCTAATTAACAAGGATATAGGGAATGACCAAACTCTGGATCCCACACAGTTTGGTTTTGTGAAGGGTAGACCATGCCTGCTCAACCTGGTTGAGTTCTTTGAGTCAGTCACCAGAGCTGTGGATGAAGGTAAGGTGGTTCATACAGCCTACCTTGATTTGGCCAAGGCCTTTGATACCATCCCCCACTCAGGAATCATAGAAAACTCACTAAGCTAGGCATCAGCCCCTATACCACTAGGTGGGTTGCAAACTGGCTTACAGATAGAACCCAGAGTGTGAAAGTGGCTGACTCCAAGTCAGACTGCCGCCAGTCACGAGTGGAGTCCCACAGGGTTCAGTCTTGGGTCCTCTCCTATTTGGCATCTACTTCTCTGAAGTCCAGGCTAACATGAATGGACTATGCCTGACAAAGTTCGCAGACGATTGCAAGTTGGGAGCCATCATTAACTCTCCAAGTGATGCTTACATCCTACAGAAAGGCCTCACTGAGACGAATGACTGATGTCAGAACCATGGCCTTAAGCTCAATGCCAAAAATGTGTTGTCATCTCCTTTGGGAAAAACCCGGTTCCCATGAATTACCACATTGATGGTAGTCCACTGAACACAGAAGGCATCATAAGAGATCTGGGAACACAGGTTGACAGAAACCTCTCTTTTGACCACCACATTGCCACTGTGGTTAGAAAATCCTTCTATCTGGCACATCTCATTACTAAGGGTTTTGCATCCAGGAAGAAAGAGGTCATTGGCTCCCCTCTGCTCTTTCCTCATTAGGCCAATCATTGAGAACAATGCTCCATTTGGCATGTACCTCACTAGACACCGGCAACAACTGGAGAGGCTGCAAAAGTACCTGACTAAGAGGATCCTAGGCATTAAAGACTTGTCCTATATGGACAGACTCAAAAAACTACAATGATTCTCTGTCTCATATCACCTACTTAATCTCTGCTTGACTTACAAAGTCATGTCGGACCCAGCTCGGTTAGAAATGCTACATCTAAAGAAATCCTAATCCCTCCACACTACATGCTCCAGATACCTCAACCTCATTACTACAATCAACAGAACATGCTGGAGGGACAGGTTCATAACTCAGAAACTGCCCATGGTATGGAATAGACTTTCCATACATGTCAAGCGAAGCACCTCACTAGCCCTCTTCAAGAGAAATCTTGATGAGTGGATGGGAAATAGAAAATTCACCTGAGAGATCACTCTAGTGGCTCTACTTGACAGAGGCACTGGGAACTAAGGTCGGGTGGCACAATGCCAGGATAATCCTATGGTATAGGCTTGTGAAGCCTCCAGGGCCTTTAGCCTAGTACACACCTATGAACCTATGAACCTATTGCTACTGTCTTATCTGCACTTAATGTTTATCCCACATGCCTTCAGTTTTGCATTCCATTCCTCTACCCTTGGCTGAAGTTCTTTATCAGAGTCTGCCTGTAATGCCACATCATCTGCATACACAACTTTGTTGATGTGTCCCCTCCGATCTGTTTGCTGATGTACTCCATCAGAAGTATGAACAGCTTGGGCTCAGAGCTGGTGCACATCCACTACCACTGAGGATCCTTCTGTGAGACAGAACGCTGTTCATACTTGAGTCATTGGCTCCTTGTACATAGCCTGTACTAATTCTACCAATGTTTCTGGGACTTTGAACCACAGCAGTACTGCCCAAATCAGCTTTCTTGGGACCTTGTCATATGCTTTCTCCAAGTCTAGGAATACTCAGCTGGACTCTTTCCTCATCTCTAACTTCTATTCAACTATGTGTCTCACTGCAAACATCGGGTCAGTTGTGCTGCATCCTGATCTGAATCCAAACTGCTCATCTCCCATCTTACTTTCTACTGTTCTGTGTGTCCATTTATCAATCACACTGTCCAGGACTTTCATGCAGTGTGACAGGAGTTTGATAGTTCTGTACTGCCCACAGTTGTGGATGTTCCATTTGTTCTTATAGACTGGCATGAGTATGCTTATTCACCAGTCATTTGAGATATGCCTTTCTCTCCACACTGCTATGAGTACCCTCAGGATCCATTTCTCCCATATCTCACCTGGCATCTTTATCATATCTGCTGTGATGTCATCGGAGCCTGCTACTTTCCCTGACTTCATTTTCTTTAGTGGTACTTCTGTGGCAGGTTCCTCTTCTACTTTCATTGTAGGCAGCAGTTCTGTGGCAGTTTCTTCATTCAGAAGCTGCTGGGAGTACTCCATCCATCTGCCTTTGATGTCCTGTGGACTGGTGAGCAGGTTGTTGCTGGCATCCCTTATGCAGGGTGTCTGGCTGTTTTCTTCATCTTCCTATCTTTGTCTTGCAACCTTATATAGTTTCTTTGTGCCACCTACTGAGTCAGAAGCTGGTAGAGTGCCTGGAATTCCCTATTCTTTGCTGTTCCACCTCCTTTCTTAGCTTTTTTTTTGCCAACCAGTATTCCTTCCTAGCCTGGTCTGTCTTTTCTATCTCCCACTTTTTCCTGCACTCCTTCTTTCTTTTGATGACTTCCTGCACTTCTGCATTCCACCATCAGTGTTCTTATGTACCTTATTTCCATACCTGGCTCAGCCACATATCTGTTCTGTAGTCCTTTCACATGCTGTTTTGAGGTGCTGCCATTCTTCTTCTTCAACTCCACTGGTCTTCAGCCTGGTCTCTATTGACCTTAAAGCCTTCTCTGTCCATTGCTTGCAGCTGATTGTGGCAGCCAGTGGTTTATGCTGTGGGCCAGCTTTCACTGGGGATAACTTTGCAATTAAGCCAGTGCCTTTTTCTTACTAGGGCGAAGTCTACCTGAGTTGCATGTTGGCCACTGTTGTATGTGATCTTGTAAATGTTTCTCTTTCTGAACCTTGCGTTGGCTACAATTAAACCATTTGCAAGCCAGACAGAATGGCCTGTCCTTCTTTATTCCTGTTGCCCCACCCATATGGACCCAGGCAGTCCTCATATCATGGTTTGTCTGTTCCAGTATGTGCATTCAAGTCATAGGTTCATATGTAGGTACTAGGCTGTCAGCCCAAGGGCCTACGTAAGCCTAGCCAGCAAGGTACTATAGCTTATGCCACCCAAGAAAGTTATTTTCCTGTGCCACTGTCCAGCAGAGACACAGAAGTGATCCCCGGGGTGTATTTCCTATTTCTCATCCACTCATCAAGATTTTTCTTGAAGAGTGCTAATGAAGAACTTTGCTTGACATAGATGGGTAGCTTGTTCCAGAGTATAGGAAGTCTCTGGGACAGGAATCTATCCCGCCAGCGTGTCCTGTTTATTGTGGTGACAAGGTTTAGGTCCCTAGAGTGTGTAGCTTGGAGGGATTGGGATTTCTTTAGGTGTAGTATGTCCAACAGCTCTGGGTTTGACATAGCTGTATATGTTAGGCAGAGATCACCTCCGAGTAGGCGATATGCTATGGAGTAAAGCTGGAGTTTTTTGAGGCGGTCAGTGTAGAACATTTGTTTGATGCCAGTAATCCTCTTTGTGAGGTACTTCTGTGGCCTTTCCATCTGCTGCAGATGTCTTGTGATGTACATTGCAAAAGGGGTGTTGTACTCTATAATGGGTCTAATAAGTGACGAGTAGAGGGGAACAATGACCTCTTTTTTCCTGGATGAGAACCCTTTTATGATGAGGTTTGCCACGTAGAAGGACTTCCTGACTACTGTGGCAATGTGACTATCAAAGGAGAGACTACTGTCCACCTGGGTCCCAAGGTCTCTTATCACACATTCGGTGTTAAGTAGATTGCTGCATATGTGGTAGTTCATGGGTACAGAGTTTTTACCAAAGGAGATGACACTGCACTTTTTGGCATTGTGCTTGAGGCCATGGCTCTGACACCAGGCATCTGTCTCAGTGAGGCTCTTCTATTGGATGTCCACATCATTTGGGGACTTGACTATGGCTCCTAGTTTGCAGTCATCTGCGAACTTCGTCAGCAAGAGGCCTTCTGTGTTAGCCTGTACTTCAGAGAGGTAGATACCAAACAGGAGAGGTCCCAGGATGGAACCCTGTGGCACTCCACTTGTCACTGCCTTGAGGTCAGATTTGGAGTCTGCAACTTTTACAGTGTGGGTTCTGTCAGTGAGCCAGTTGGCAACACATCTTGTGATGTAGGGATTTATACCTAGTCTAGTGAGTTTAGCTATAATTCCAGAATGGGGGATGGTATTGAAAGCCTTGGCGAGGTCAAGATAGGCTGTGTGAACCATCTTACCCTCATCCATGGCTTTGGTGACTGCCTCAAAGAAGTCGATCAGGTTCAGGAGGCATGATCTGCCTTTCACAAACCCAAACTGTTTGGGATACAGAGTTTGCATTATCAACACCAATTCATGTTGTCCTGCTTTAGCTAGTAGGTAGGACCTGCAACTGCTGTATGAATCACAATTCCTACACCATTTCTAGACTGTCCTCCTCCTGCATAGTAGACTCTGGATCCCAAGCCAAGTGTCTTTGCTGCACTGCCCTTCCATCTTGGATCTTGAATACATAGGATGTTCAGCTTCCTCCATGCCATCATGTCATCTGCATCCTGTTAGTAAACCTATAGCAAGTTGATTGGTTTTACGTCCAGCCTTCACTCAACAGAGCTATCCCATGTAACCCAGGCTGGGCAAGTAGCTTATTAACCCAGGTCTTCTTGGTGGGCACATATAGGGGCACATACACCCCCTCCCACTATTAGCATGGGTCCCTGGCATAGGTCAGATCCTCAACCTACTTATAACTTGCAAATACCCATGCCCGTTTGGCAACATTAGTCAACATGCCCGAATCACCTACAGCCATATACTACACTGTCGAGTGGCTAGACCTGTCACAGCATGCAGTCTATGATCTGTGTTCTATCTTGAGGATACTGCACACTACAGTAGATGCCCAAAGCAGTTGGCATCATGTAGGGTCTGTGCTGCTGCCCACAGCTCCATTCATTGGTGAGTTTGAGATGGACACACTCGGCATTGTTTTTTTTGAGGTGGGACCCACAGAGTCACAGGAAGAACATGCAAACTCCAACAGGCATTGACTGGAGGTCAGGATCAAACCTTGTACCTTGTGCATGGGAGGTGAAGACCTTAACCATTATGCCATCTGGTCTCTTCTGGGAATAGTAATGGGAGAAACCGAGCAAGGGAACATGTGGGTATATGAAGTTGTAGCTACATTTGTCAGCTATGATACTAACCCCATTTTTTTGGGGGGGGGTTGTTTCATATAACACAGACAGAACTGCATAGCCTCCCATTAATGCTCACAGCTGCATGATGAAAATCCTGCTGGCAGTATGTGTCGTGCTTGAACAGTTACTGAGATATCATAAGCTGTTTATAAAACATTACAAAATTAATATTCACTGCCTTTATTCTGGCTTGTAAAATCCAGTTTAAAGCATCAAACTGAATGAATGCCACCAATGTAAAGACTAATTTATCATGAATGGTTTGCCATTTACATTTTTCTATAACACTTACAGTTCCAGAGATATGAATTTTCTTCCCTTGCTCTTACTTTATCTCCTTTTTTCCTTTCTGTTCTCCTATTACTCCTACAAACCCTCAACCAAAAACTCTCTACCACATTTCTTTTCTCTCTCTCTCTGCTCCTGTCCCTCCAACATTTAATCTCTTCACTCAGTAATCTCCTCTTCCAGAATATAAAGTTATTGTTTAATTTATTTCTTTTACTAATAATAACCTGTATCTAACTAAAGGCTTTCTTCAGCTATGTCCACAACCTAAAAGGTAGGACTCAGATGTGTGCTGAACTAATTGTGGATGGCATTACACACACACACACACACACACACACACACACACACACACACACACACACACACACACACACACACACACGCACACGCACACGCACACGCACACACACACACACACACACACACACACACACACACACACACACACACACACACTGACCCTGTGGAAATTGCAAACCTGCTAGCAGACAGGTTTGGTGAAAATGTCACCCCCTTACCGCCAAGTATACCACAACAAACCATGTCTTCATCATCTTCTCCTCCCTGCATCTCCAAAGAGCAAGTCATTAATGCTCTCCCCAAGGCTAAGAACACAGGCTCCATGGGACCAGATGGCATTCTGGGCTGTGTTCTTAATGTTCTAAAACAAGAACTAGTTACTCCATTAGGTACTCTGT
This sequence comes from Protopterus annectens, assembly GCF_019279795.1. NCBI lineage: Eukaryota > Metazoa > Chordata > Ceratodontiformes > Protopteridae > Protopterus > Protopterus annectens. The sequence continues at coordinate 1,272,487,177 of NC_056725.1, read as the reverse complement.
TCAACCACAGCCTGAGTACTGGCTTTGTTCCAGCTGAATAGAAAACAGTGACTGTTGTCCCCCTCCACAAGGGCTGCTCAGCAACAGACCTGAGTAACTATAAACCCATAAGTTTAACCAGCCTCATCTGTAAGGCAATAGAATAAATCATCATGGACTTCATAAATAAGGATATGGGTGACCTCCAAACCCTGGATCCATCCCAGTTCGGTTTTGTCAAGGGCAGGTCATGCCTACTACACCTGGTGGACTTCTTCGAGAATATGACCACAGCCATAGACAAGGACAAAGCCATGCCAAAGCCTTCGACACTATCCCGCATTCAGGCATCATTTACAAACTAATCCAGATGAATATCAACCCCTATGTTGTCAGATGTATTGCGAACTGGCTCACAAATCAACAACACTCAGTCCAAGTGGGAGAATTTACCTCTACCAGCAGACCTGTCACCCATGGGGTCTCACAAGAGTCAGTGCTGGGCCCTCTCTTGTTTGGCATATACTTCTCAGACGTCCAGGCCAGAATGGAGGGGCTGTGGCTAACCAAGTTTGCGGATGACTGCAAATTAGATGCTATCATTTGAATCCCCTAGTGATGTCAGCCTACTTCAAAAGGGGTTTACACAGACCAATGATTGGAGCCAAAGCCATGGTCTTAACTTAAATGCTAATTCAGGGTCTCCAGCACATGTCTTATATGGACACAATGAAGTCGCTGTCACTGCACTCAGTATCATATAGACTATTTAGAGACAACTTATGTCTGGTTTACAGAGCTATCTCTGACTCAAATCTAATAGAAATATTGCACATCCGTAAGTCAAATGGGACTAGAGTTACCCATTCCAGGGACTTCAGTCTAGCCTGCGACATAAACAGGACCTGCTAGACAGACAGATACAGCTCTCAAAGGTTGCCACTCCTCTGGAATAGGCTTCCAGTCCATATCAAGCAGAGCACCTCCATGACCCTATTTAAGTGTAACCTGGATGACTGGATGGGAAACTGTAAATTTCTGTCGGAGATTGCCCTGACTTCTCTCCTGGACATGGGTAGTCCTTGCTAGAAAAACCTTGGGCATAGATGATATTTCCCTTCTAGTATTGTATTGGGATTTAATGGCTATGCTTGTAAAGACCCAAGGATCAATAGCCTAGTAATATCCTATGAACCTATGAACTCTACCAGAAGCCCACACCCCCAGATAATGATATAACTTTGAAATGAAATTCATTGGGAGGACAAACACTTAAAACATAAGAAAGTGATAATTTACTGTCAAACAAAATCATAAACAGATGAGGGCTGCTGGGACACTCTCTTGGAATTAGGCATGGACTGGACTATATCAACAAGTGCTTAATATCTCACCAAAGCAGTACATTTGGCGCTACCTGCTAAATGAAAGGTAAGGTCCAGGTACAATGCCACTTGGATATCAGGCTTTGGTAGATTAAAATCAGAAAGAGTAGATCTTGTAAAAGTAAATTGATTGCAAGGGTATGAAATATAACCACACTGGTAGGGATGGATTCAGAAATAGAGTGAAATGAAAAAGTACTGGCTTTATAAAGTCAGACTGACTTTCATAGCACAGTGTGATTTCTGGAACTGAATCTTTCAGTCATGGATGTTCATGTTCTGTTAGCTATGTGAGTTGCTCTTCATGAAACATTCCAAGCTGGGGTGGTGTTATTAAGAAGGCCCTGGCTGTGATCTGTACATTAGACCTTTTCCTGATAGATGATAATTTAGCTATGAGTTACAGAGGGGGAACCTGATCCTAAACATTGGATCATAGTCCTTTTTCTCCCTCTCCATCCCACTCACAAAACTCCATTCCACTGACCATAGGTTCTCAGTAATGGCACCTCAGACATGGGAATCTCTCCTGTAAACCTAGGAGGTATAAACTTTTTCCTAGGTTTAGAAATCAACTCAATACATTTTTACAAATAACTTCTTGTTAATGCTTTTCTCCACAAGGCATTGTGTAAGTCCATTAACCCTCTCTACTCACCCTGTCCTACATCCCTATATTTACCTCATAACTTAATGATAGGACATCCATGCCAGATTTACCCCATCTCACTTGTCTCTTTCTATGCTGCATCCGCATCCATGCTATCACTCCATCCCACTCCCCACCACCTCCCTCTCTTGTATTTCATCCTGTCCTCCTCTGTCCAGCTTATCATCCTGACACTATAGCCACATTTAAACTGAAATAACTCTGTAAACAGAATTTTGTGCAGCTTGGTATTAGATTCCTACATTTTTTTGTTAGATAGACTTTGCCTTTATGTTATAATGTTTTTGTATGCTGAATATTGTACATGATGGACTACCAGTATTGTAAACAGCTTTCTAAGACTTTGTTATAATGTTTTAGCATGCTTAATACTACATCTATACTCTTCATTGGTATTATAAACTACTTCTTTGGCTAATATTCCATTCTACTTGCTTTTCCCAAGCTGAGCCTGAAAACAGCTCACATGGCTCAGTGCTCCACCCGAGTCAACATATGGTAAAAAATAAGAATGAAAAAAAGAAAAAGAAAAACACTGAATGTTGCTTGTGGTTATATACTCAGCTGCTGTACAGAATATTCAGCCTTCTTAGATAATGCAAGTGAGGTGCTCATGAAGGGCTACATCTTGACTGTGTACTGTTGGAGGGGCACTTCAGCATTCATTCCAGGAATGATGTAGATAAATAAAGGGTCATGACCTGGAAACTATGCTTTCCAAACATGAATCTAAATGCTGAGTTCTTACAAGACTTATGTGCAAGTCATAGATTGTTATTTACAAATACAATGTTCTAGCAAAGTAATGCTTATAAATACATTTGAAATCACAGCATCTTAAGTGAAGCATCAACGACAAATGTACAGGTCTCGCTTTCAGACCTGAGGCCATACACTCCAAATGTTCAGATGAAGAAAGTGACATAGCTGTACATGGATCCCTACTTGATGATAAGTTGTATTTGATTACAAGACATTTCCAAGAGAGACCTAAGACACCTAAACAAACAGTGATGGTCTCTCTTGGGAACATCTGACAGATGTTTCTGCATTCGTAGATTTCTAAAGAAGATGATTTAGGGCTATAAAAAAATGAAACTACATTTTTAGTAGATGAAATCTAGCACTTATTCCAATGAGTTCAAGTGAATTTCCAGCCATTATAATGATTCCATTATACTTTATTGCTATTTAAATGCATCTATCTCTCTTTCTTTTTCTTTACATATATATCTATATATATATATATATATATATATATATATATATATATATATATATATATATATATATATATATATATATATATATATATATAATTTCACTTCATAATCTCAAAATGCTGAAATACAGAATTTCAGCATTCCGAGACCATGAAGCTGAACCATTCACAATACTGACTCCCACAATCACGAATCACACAATCACAAACATACATACACCATACACCACATGACACACACACCATTCCACCCACAGCACACAAACCAAACAATCCTACACTACATATATGCAGGAAGCCAAGTCCCCCTGCATCCCCCATGTGGGGGGCTGTGCCCCACACCCTACTTATATATACCAACTCCGAGATAGCACATAACATAAAAAAAAAAAAAAAACTCCACAGCATTTTTCACTCGCTCACATACAAATACACATCACACACACAAACACCAACAAATCCAACACTCACACACATACTTACACCTCCCTACCCTTATCCACACATACAACATACAAATACACACAGACACTCACTCACCTGCAATTTCAGGCACCATAACACTACACGCAATGTACCGAAAATGCATAAGCATGAATTCGAGATATTCGAATTCGCTCTTATGCACTTTCGGCATTCTGGATTTTCGGCTTCATGATCTGGGAATGCTGAAATTCGGTATTTCAGCATTTCGAGATTATGAAGTGAAACTATAGATATATATATATATATATATATATATATATATATATATATATATATATATATATATATAAAATGTATATTGAGTTTTTCTTTGCATATCTATTTACATAAAATCTGTTTATATAAACTCAACTCTCTCCTATCCCTTTTCTTTTTAGACCCTGTAGGAATGCAATATGTAATGGTGTATCTTACTGGCTCAGCTAGAATATGGTCTCATTCTAATTGCTGCAGTATCCACCATTTAAATCATCTGTAATGCCATAAGTAGCTTTGTATCTTTCTCTCTTTCTCACCTCAAAAAATGCAACGTCATTGAAAAAGCTAACTGGCTACCAATGAAACAATGTGCTGTCTTTCTACTCACCTCTCAGCTGCTTAAACTTGTCAAGAATGAGGCCTTCTCCCCACTAGCCTCTAGACTGTTCAGAAATGCACCAGCATACAAACTTAGAAGTCTTAACCACTTAGGGCCTGTCTTTAGTAACCCCCCCAAACTAGATTCCATTACACACCTCATCTTTTCCTAGTCCTTGATCTCTAACTGGCGATCTCTTCTTAATATCCATTCTTCTCACTGTTTTTTTTCTGATCACAACTTAAAGCACATTACAGGATTCTAAGAAAATGCAGCTGTTCTTACTCTGGCCATATCATTTAACCTCCTGCTATCCTGCTTCCCTCTAGATATCTTGCTCTGACTCTAATTTTCACTGTTATTCTTTTGGCAGGCCAGCTATCATATCCACTCTGTATATAATGCATGCATACATTGTGTTTTATCAGTCACTCTGCATATAATGTTATATATCTGCCGTTTCTGTACACTCAAGCCAATTCTGATATTCACTTTGTAAACAATGTATGCATATATTGCATTTTGTCTTTCACTTTTTATATAATGTCATGTATCTATTGTGTTTGTTTACTTCAGGGATGAGACAAAAATAGGTCTAATAGGATCAATGCTCTATCCCAGTTTGTGTGTGTGTGTGTGTGTGTGTGTGTGTGTGTGTGTGTGTGTGTGTGTGTGTGTGTGTGTGTGTGTGTGTGTGTGTGTGTGTGTATGACTAGTTGCAGTAAACTGTCAAATTTCCTTTTAGACAACAGAGTTTACTGTTGTATTTTTTGATAAAAAGGCACTTCTTTACAAGTACTAGCAATGTTGATGTTAAGGACATTGACTATTCTTCCAGTGTGTGAATTTTCCATGCATGAAGGTAAGCAGTTTTTATAGTGCTGAAACTTTTGGATGTACCAAAAATTTCTTTTGGCATTACGGGTAGGAATGTGTGTGTGTGTGTGTTTGTGTGTGTGTGTGTGTGTGTGTGTGTGTGTGTGTGTGTGTGTGTGTGTGTGTGTGCGTGTGCGTGCGTGTGCGTGTGTGTGTGTGTGTGTGTGTGTGTGTGTGTGTGTGTGTGTGTGTGTGTGTGTGTGTGTGTGTGTGTGGGAGCGGTCTATATTATATGTTCGAAGGGTTATAACTTCGAACATTATAAAATCGAATTTAAATGTTCGAAATTATAAAGCTTCGAACATGTGTACTAAAAAAAACAAACAAAAAAAAAAAAAAACAAAAACAAAACAAACTGTTGTAGGCAAGCCACCTGCACCACAACCCGCTCATTAAATATACCAACTCCGAGACCGCACTATAATGCGGTAAACTTTACCGCATTATAGTGAGGTCTCGGAGTTAGTATATTTAAAAAGCGGGGGGTGTGGGGGGTGCTGGGTGGGTTTGCCCACCTGCTTATGCCAGTCAGGTAAGTTCCCTTTCTTTTCTTTTTTTTTTTTTCATATATTCGATCTTTGAAACTTCAAACATTTAATTTTGATAAATTAACGTTCAATGTTTTAAAATGTCGAACATATGATATAGACCCGTGTATGTGTGTGTGTGTGTGTGTGTGTGTGTTAAAGTAATGGCTGGTGAAGGGAATAGGTTTAGTATGGTGTGTGTGTGTCTGTGTGTTTGTATTCATATTCAAATGATATGAGCATGTGTGTGTGCAAATGGGGTGAGAGTAAGGTCTTGGTAAAGGGACACATTTAATGCTGTGTAGCAGAGTTTATGTGAAATATTAGTATATGTGGGTCTTATGTAGTGGTACTGTTAGGGAAAGTTATTTTCTTAATGTAATGGGTAGAGATGAGGTTTGGAGCAGAAGCAGGGTCAAAGTTAGGGTTAGCACACATGGGTTATATCCATCAATGTTTCTGTACATTGATGTTACTAAACACACGCATACATATACAGGTAGGTATATATATATATATATATATATATATATATATATAGGTACACAGATATATATAGATATAGATAACTATAGTAAAGATAGCTAGCAAGCTATATGTAAAAAATAAAACAGATTCTAAGCAGAAAACAATAAGTAAAATATTTGTATTACAATCAGCAAATATAAGAAGAAATTCAAGTTATGGTGACTTAGTGCTCAAGTTTAAAATAACAAATTCCATGAAAATCTCATGTTTTTCCAGTACACAAAAAGAACATAACTGGGATGTTCAAGTATTTTCATAGAAAAAAGATAAATCAGTTTCCCTGATGATTTTACAAGACATCACCAAGACCACTTCCAATATGGTCTAGAATGGATTGGGAAACCAAGTCTAAAGGTATAATATTCAAGACCTTACTCACTGAGGCAGCAAAGTGATGAGTGTTTAGTGTGGTGACAAAGCTTGACAGTGCTGATGGATATCGGTGGTGAGAGAAACCTGACAAGTTGTAGAAGATGTCCTTCTAGACAATGCTTATTGAGGGTTCTCCTGTTTCATCTGGGGTGACCAACATGACAAGAAGACTGCAGCAACAATGTTTGCAAAGTGAAAGCCTGGGATTATCGAAGCTTGATCAGACTATGCAGTAAGTCAATTAGGAAACCTCAAATCGGTTATAGCAAACCGTTCAGCACCCCAGAAGGGAAAGGTAGAAGTTTGTTGGGGCTGTAAAAGTACTAAACTCTACTGGTAAGATGATCTAAAGAAAGCAGGGACAGTCTGTGGAACCTTTTCTCCTGGTTGACATGCCTTCTTACCGAGAGAGTGCATGAAATCTCCACTGGTTTGGGCTCCATTACTATAGCTGAATTCACTGCAGTGGTTACATACCTCCATAAGGGTTTGTCTACCTATTTAGGTAAGATCCAGCTGAAAGCAATGGACAGAGATCAGGTTAAAGGGACTAATTCACTTCTTTAGTTTTGCAAGGAACATGGGGAAAGTTCATCTGGACTGTTATGCGAACGTATGTGATTTCATCTTTCAGAAATGAGAGCACAGGGTATTCTTAGGTTTATAGGTAAATAAGTAATAAGTACCAGACTAGCTGCCCTTGCTTGGCATTTTAAGCCTAACCAATTTTCCTTTCATAGGTGAGAATCAAACCCCATATATTGTGACTGCTAGGTAAACACCTTAACTATTATACCAATCCCCAGATCTAGGGTGATCACATTCTTCATCTTTCCTGGAAACCTCTGTACCAGAGTCATAGAAAGGAGAGGGTAGCAGCTCACCCTTTGTTTAAAGAAGAACAGTACAGATTCTGGGTAGGCCTTGGAATGGATCACCATTTTAATTTTGTACTGTTGCGTGAGTGGTCATGAAAGTTTTCTGATCCATTCTACTGCTGTTTTGGTGATTTGGAGAAGGCTTATCAGAATACAGCATGAAATGTGCCCTGGGGAGTCCTAGGGTGTATTGGTACTGGGTCCTCTGCTGCACGCTGATTCCCATATGGATGCGGTGAGAATCGTACCCACCTTACTGATACAAAGTCAGATATTTTCAGGTTTGTGTCATATACCACCAAAGCAATGTAATGCCTCATGAATTTCATGGAAGTGTTTCTGATTGGGGATCTTGATCATTCATAAAAGGTACTAGTGTTGAATAAAAACGGTTGCACTATAATTTTACTATAGAAATAGTATGCAGTAGTATAAAACCAAATGCATTTAAATCATTAATAAAAAGATAAAAAAATAAGAAAACAAAACACACACAAATATGGTAAATGAAATATACAAACATACAAGGTTAGTTGCATGAGTGATAAAAGATATAAATATAAAAGGATGATTTACTGCAACAGTCATTAAAGAAAAAGTTGTCCTCAAAGCACACAGACACACACACACACACACACACACACACACACACACACACACACACACACACACACACACACACACACACACACACACACTATAAACATACAAAATGAATGCTATTTTTAAAATAGTAGAATGAACTGAACATATTGCTCAGGCATGCAAATGACAGTTTTATTTCTAAATGCTGGAAGCAATAACTTATTTTAAAAAGAAAGTTTTTTGTAATTGCAATCTGAATGGAGTATAAGCATTGCAAAGGAAATGTGTAATATCTTCCCAGTCCTTTAATGCGCACCCTGGAAACTGCTTTTCACATTACATATTGAAGTACTTACATGGTTTGGTTCTAATGGAAGTTAAAGATACTATCATGTGAGTCCTAAAACTATGAAAATGTATGTGCAAGTGAATACACGTAACAACCAAGTTCAAACATTGCTGTTATACTTTGAAAGTGTTTTTGTAGTGGGAATGCATCCTTCCATCCCCTGATGTGGGGGCCGTATCCCCATAATTCCACTACTCTGAGCTGCTAACTCCAAGTTTCAATATCCCAGAAAAAGGGAATACTCTGAGATATGGCAATTTTGGAGTTAGAATATATATATATTCGCATAATCACATCTAAATTCTGACAGTTCTGAGGATTGCGGTTATGGTATTCAAACATACAGCTGGAACCCATGCAACCCATGCATGGCACTTATATATGATTTTTTAGGAGAATGTAGCTTTATATAACCTACTAGGGCGGCTGTAAAAATGACATCCATTGTTTATATTTTCTATTGCAAGGTCCAAATAAAATAGACCAGAGATTTAAAATGCTAAGGAAGTCCTTCTGCATGTTAAATCTGTAGATTAGCAGCATGCATTGCTAGGAGCAAAAGAAAGAACTAATAAAGTTAATAAGCAAAAAAATATATAAGTGAGTAATAAAAATATAGTATTCTGTATTTACATACCTTCCGGGATGCATTGCCCAAGTACAAACTTGTAACCCTTGCAGCATGTTTTCCTGAAATTAAGATGAGTCTTTCATCAGAATAAAGATATAACATGGAATCACCAGTATTATGCTTTACATTAGTAAGTAAAGACACCATGTGATATAAACCATGCACAGATGACATTATCGGTAAAACACTCATACCATACTATGTAGAGAGAATGCCATTTACTCAACACTACATCTGAGAGCCCTCAGCATACTAGAACAGTTGGTAACACTGACTATCATAACGCTTCCCAGATGACAAAGGGCATGCGTGTTGGCTTTATCTGGAAGTCATTTATGTTTATTTTTATTTTTTATTTTTTATTTTACATTTATTGACCGGGCTAGTCCAACTGGATATATGACCATTTTCAGTAGAAGCCTGGGGAGAAAAGCTTCTCGAAAACACAGAGTTATTTATATTATGTGACGTTTTACAAATGCAGGTACATTACAGATTTTTGCCATTCATTACATTTCATTGCATTTCTCCTTACAGAATCGTAGTACATATCAGCTATAGTTAGTCATACAAAGACATCTCTAAATAACATTTATTAAAATAAAAGCACACTCTATTTATAGTTAACAGAAAAGTAACTAGCTTATACAGGTATGCTGATTAGTACCCACAGAAAAGTGAGGTAGTTAGTCAGGATTAGCACAAGGGCATAACCACTGTGATTTAAGGTATGGTTTCAGTTTGCTTTTAAATAGTATAATTGAAGAAAGGGAGGTTAGGTCACTGAGGAGGGAGTTCCAGGTTTTACCCACAGAGAGCAAAGAGTCACCAGCCATATTGTTAGCTTTACCTATTTGTACAAGTAGTTTATTTGATGAGCGAAGGGTCTTGAGGTTATTATAAGGGGTGATAAGGTTTGTAAGTATTGGTGTGTTAGTAGGTTGATACAGGATCTTGTGGGGGCAACTGTTAATTGGTTAAATAGTACTAGATTTGACAACTCTAGCCATCCTAGTTGTTCAGGATTGTTACAATGATGGGTTCTGAAGGCAGACCCAGTTGCAAATCTGGCAATATTATTGTAGGTGATGGCCAGCTTGTTCAGGTTATTTTTACGTAGTTTAGTATATACAGGGGAGGCATAGAGAAGGGTAGAGATTAAGTGGATATGGCAATAGCGGGCCTGGCTAGTGGAGTCAGAAAGTGTTTGCTCTAAAAACATCACAGGAAACTGCAGCCTGATAATGATAACATATTAGTATTACTTGTACGTTACTGCAGAAGGCCAACATCACAAAACATCACAGGAAACTAACTGCAGGCTGATAATGATAACATACTAGTATTACTTGTACATTACTGCAGAAGGCCAACATAACAGGTGCAGGAAGAGGCACCTGTATGGAATACAGAAGTCTGACCTCCAGGTTACATTTGTGAAGAATGTTTTGGCTTTGATTATGGATTGCTGGATTCATTAACTAGCTGGGATGAATTATATAAAAATGTCTGGTGAGGGTGGGAGTTATGGTTAGATCTGCATCTAAATGGCCAAGTTTAAGGCCAGGGCAGAATAAATAAAATTCACAACTTCAGTCCCATCAGTTATTATTATTATTATTATTGGCAATGTACCTCTTTTTAATAAATGTACTTGTTTTTAGTGTTAATGAGCATATTGAAATATACACAACTATTCATACAGCTACGATACTAATGAGTGCTGTCGTGAGGTGATGAAATAGAGGCTGTCATTATTTGCAAGCCACCGGTTCAAATTATTCTTCACATACATTTTAAGAAATAGTCATTTTACTTTATTATGATTTTTACCAAGACTGTTAGAAGTAGATAGATTTTTTTACTTTCTCATAGCACTTATTTCATATCTTGACTGCAAGGTTTGATTTGACAACTCTTCTTGACTGCAAGGTCTGATTTGGCAACCTAAGACAATAAATGTGCACGAAGCATCAAAGACTATCCATGTGCAACTAACTGTGGGTAAAACTGCCTTCCAGTTTATAGCCTGCTACAGACCACCCTCCCAAACACAGGAACCCCACTCGGCCTTCCTGAGAATACTGGAAAATATGAAGGTCTCTCCAAACACCATTATATTGGGCGACTTCAACTACCCAAACATAGACTGGGAGCATTACTCTAGCTCCAACACCCTAGCCCAAAGGTTCCTAGAATTTATAAACTCAAATGTTATGGAACAACTTGTTACCACTCCCACAAGAGGGGAAAACATACTGGACCTGATCATCACCAACATGGGGACACTATGCTCCAGACCAGAAGTGTATCCCTCACTGGTAAGATCAGACCATAAACTAATTTCACTGGATATTCACATCCCGACCCCACCCCCTGCCCAGAAAACCACAGTGAAAAACTTCTCTAAAGCAAATTTCACATGCCTCAAAACTGAGGTGAAATCCTTCAAAGCCCCCGGGCCAATGGAAAATATGGCCCAGACCACAGAATCCTTTATAAATGCATTCTATGAACACCTTCAGGAATGCATGGATCATGCAATCCCAAATAAAACCAAGACCCAATCCTCCAAAGGCAGACGTCCTGTCTGGTGGACCCCAGCCATAAACAAACTATACAATAGAAGGAGGAAGCTACTACATGATAGAGCAAAATCCCAAAAAGGGAAGGCGTCTCTGATCAGTATTAGCAAAAAACTACGGGCACTCATAAAATCATCTAAGGCCAGCTTCGAGAGAAATATTGCACAGGACACTAAGGATAATCACAAGGCTTTCTTTAGTTATGTTATGAACCTGGGTGGGAATTCCCAGATATGCTCAGAATTAGTCCAAAATGACAAAAAATACACCGAGCCCACAGACATTGCCAACATCCTAGCTGACAGGTTCAGTGCAAACTCCCCCCCCCCACCAAAAGGGCAAATATCTATCCCAACAGAGTGCTGCCCCCAGACATCTCAAATGCTCAGGTAAGAGCCGCCCTCTCCAAAGCAAAAAACACAGCATCAATGGGACCAGATGGTGTCCCTGGCTGCGTCCTACATGAACTCCAAGAAGAGCTAAACCCAAACATAAAACTACTGTTCAATCTTAGCCTTACTGCAGGATATGTACCCAAAGAGTGGCGTACAGCAACAGTGGTCCCTCTCCACAAAGGTGGTGCCTCAACGGATCCTGGAAACTATCGCCCCAAAAGCCTGACTAGCTTGGTCTGCAAAGCTATGGAAAGGATCATCATGGACCTCATAAATAAAGATATTGGGGACCTACAGACACTGGATCCTACCCAGTTTGGCTTTGTTAAGGGCAGATCCTGCCTCTTAAATCTGGTTGATTTCTTTGAAACAGTCACCAAGGCCATTGACAAGGGGAAGGTGGTCCACACAGCCTACCTGGACCTCGCAAAAGCCTTCGATACAATACCCCACTCGGGCATTATAGATAAGCTCACCAGCTTAAATATAAACCACTATGTCACTAGATGGGTTGCAAACTGGCTCAAGGACAGAACCCACATGGTTAGAATTGCTGGAGCCATGTCAGACTCCAAACCAGTTACAAGTGGCATCCCACAAGGCTCAGTCCTGGGACCTCTCTTGTTCGGTATATATTTCTCGGCGGTACAGGCCAACACGGAAGGACTGTGGCTGACCAAGTTCGCAGATGACTGCAAACTGGGCACCATAATCAACTCTCCAGCTGACACAAGCATCCTCCAAAAGGGCTTCATAAAAACAGACAACTGGTGCCAGAGCCATGGCCTCAAGCTAAACGCAAAAAAGTGTATAGTCATCCCCTTTGGCAAAAACAAAGTGCCCACAAATTACCACACAGGTGGTAATCCATTAAGTACAGAAGAAGTCATTAGGGACCTGGGGACCCAAGTTGATAGCAATCTCTCATTTGACAACCACGTGGCCAAAGTGGTTAGAAAAACATTTTATATAGCCCATCTAATCATGAAGGGATTCACATCTAGATCAGGGGAGGTCATCGTGCCTCTTTACTCATCCCTCATCAGGCCCATAATTGAGTACAATGCCCTTTTTGGGATGTACCTTACCAGACACCTGCAGCAACTGGAAAGACCCGAAAAGTACCTCACCAAGAGGATCAAAGGGCTCAAACAGATGCCATATGCTGCCCGGTTAAAGGAAATCCAGCTCTACTCAGTGGCATACCGCTTGCTCAGAGGCGATCTGTGCCTGACGTATAAAGCCATGTCCAACCCGGAATTAAT
>NC_056725.1:1272253867-1272468867 GCF_019279795.1 Protopterus annectens | reverse complement strand
ATCCTAAAATTGTGGCTGGTATTCTTAGGAAGACACTGCACTATGCAATGCAGCATGAATACTGCCAATACACAGGGAGGAGACAATTCAGAGACACAAGCAGCATGAGGAAAATACTGCATAATGACATGGGATTGCAGTTTTAGATGCAAATGAAGGATAGTGGTTATGCAACTAACACCATCAAAGATGTCAGAGTGATTCAGAGACACATAACATAGTCATGATCACCTAATATGAACAGCAGGAATTGTCAGTGTACAGAACAGGATGCAAGAATGTAATAACAGAGCGGAACGTTATTGGCTTGTTGGAGCCAGAGTCAACAATGTGGTCTACTGTGGCCCTCTGTGCACCTGCAGATGCCTAATGTGCCACCATATGGTTGAACAGTAGATTGTGTACTGTTTCCATGTACAGGTTTGCCATGTATGAGGGTGTTGAATTGTGTCACCTTCTTGCAGAATCAGTGGGGATACCTGGACTGCCCATCCCAACAGACACAGTAGAATGTGCAGCTTTACTCATACTGGCTAAAGGGACCTATCAGTGTAGACATGTTAGGAATTTAACAGGTGACAGCCAAGCATTCCTACACCAGTTTATGACATTATGCTGTGGCCCATGATGGAGAGTGTATGGTTCCCAAGGATGGTGGAGGAGATAACCACCATTACAGGCATTCTGTAACATTTTCCATTTTTCTGAGATCCAGGGAATCATTGATTGTGGACACATTACAATCAAGGTCCCCTAGGGCAAAGGGTGTCAGCTACATCAACAATAAGGGCTTCCCTACTTAAACTTCCAGCTGGTTTGTCGTGCATATGGATACATTTCATTTATAATATGTCCATGGACCATGCAGGTAGTTCCCATGGTTCTCATAACATTCACAGATCAGACTCGTACATATATTTTGTGCAGGGTGACTTATAGGATCATAGGATTATAGGAGGTTACTAGGCTATTGGCCCTGATGCCCTGAGGCCCTTATAAGCCAAAAGTTTAGCCAATGTTTAGACAAGTCAGCACCCATTGCCCCAGTCCAGGAGGGACATGTGTGGAATCCCAGGGGTGTATTTTCTGTTTCCCATCCAGTTACCCAGGTTGCACATAAAAAGGGGTAAATAGGTACTCTGCTTGACATGGAGAGGGAGTCTATTCCACAGATGGGAGAGTCTCTGGGACACAAATCTATCCCACCAACAAATCCTGTTGATGTCACAGACCAGGGTGAGGCCACGCATGCAGGTTACTCGAGTGAAGCTTGACTTGTGGATATGCAGCAGTTCCATCAAAGCGGGGTCCGTGCTCCCCTTGTATGCCAGACAGAGGTCAAGTCTGAGGAGTCTGTATGAAACTGAGTAGAGGGATAGGGATTTTAGCTTATCTGTGTATGGTAGATGTTTGAGGCCCTGTATTCTCCTGGTGAGGAACCTCTGTGGTCTCTCCAGCTGCTGTATGTGCTTTGTGAGGTACATGCCAAAATGGGCATTGTACTCAATAATGGGCCTAAGAATGGAAGAATACAGGGATGCTATGACTGCCTTGTCCTTGGATGAAATACCCTTACTTATGAGGTGGGCCATGTATAAGGCTTTCCATACAACGGAAACAACATGGTGGTCAAAAGTCAGGCTGCTATTAACCTGGGTGCCCAAGTTCCTCACAACTGATTGTGTGCTTAGGACATTGTTATTAATGTGATAATTTGTGGGGATGTCATTCTCCCCAAAGGGGATGAAGATGCATTTTTTAGTATTCAGCTTGAGGCCATGTTTCTGGAACCAGTCATTTGTCTGTGTGAGACCCTCTTAGAGGATGTCCACATCATTAGGGGGACTGATGACATCACCCAGCTTGGAGTCATCTGCAAACCTGGTCAGCCATAGCCCACTAGTTTTGGCCTGCACCTCAGAAAAGTATATCCCAAATAGCAGAGGTCCCAAGACCAAACCCTGGGGTATGCCGCTTGTTACAAGTCTACTGCTTGAGGTGACTTCCCCTATTTTGATTAGGTGGGTTCTATCTGTAAGCCAGTTTGCTACCCATATGGTAACATACAGATTGATGCCTAGTTGAGAGAGTTTATCTATTATGTGTGAGTGGGGAATAGTGATGAAGGCTTTGGTCAGGTCAAGGTAGGCAGTGTGCACCTTCTTCCCCTCGTCCATGGCTTTGGTGACTGTCTCAAAGAAGTCACCCAGATTTAACAAACATTACCTCCCCTTGATGAAGCCAAACTTTGTGGGATCAAGTGTTTGGAGGTTACCAGTGTCCTTGTTAATGAAGTCTATTATAATCCATTCCATGGCCTTGCAGATCAGCCTAGTTAGGCTGATGGGTCTATAATTTCCTGGATCAGTGGACACTCCACCTTTCTGCAAAGGGATGACAGTGGCTGTCCTACACTCAGCTGGGATGAAGCTGGTTGCACCTGTAGGTAGGTACAAAGCTTACTATATATCGTCACTATGCAATCAGATAGATAGGTGACATATAATGGTGTGACAATTGTTTGTTGCATTGAATGTTAGATATAAATTGGAATCAAGGATAATGTTCCCATCAGTAAAGACCATGGCAGAGATGGTATGCAGTACTATACATGCAGAGGCACAGAATGTGGTGTAATGGGTATTCAGTCAGCTTATGTGATGAGTTTGTTGTTTAGATGCATATAGTGAGGTACTACACTATGTATCTGACACCTGCAGCCAGATATTTGTAATAAGTTTCATGTTAACAGAGTTGTGCTGAGGCAGCTTCAGCAACAGGTCTATCATACTTGATTGAGCAGCAGACGAGGAGCAGGGTAGCCAGTCACAGGAGGAACACACAACAGTTGAACCCCATGTGAGACAGAGTTGGGTGCAATCCATTTTGGCATTAGCAATTAGGCATCATCTGGTCCACAGCTATGTCCCACAACACAAGGAGTGCTGAACAAAATGATGCATGCATGCATTGTCAAACTCATGTTGAGCAACTACACTGTGCATCAGCCATTTACTAACTCATTTTAAGGCTGTGAGCAGGTCACAGTCATCGTTTGCAGAGGTGGTTAGGAGGATACATTAACAGGTGATAACAGCACTATAATGCAAGCTAGATTGATGAAATGTGGATGTAGTAGCCATGTAGTCTGATATCACTTTGTCGAGAGTCAGGGATCACATCCTCTAGAGAAACAGTAGACCTGCCATGTTATGAACATTGGCAATATGCACTGTGGTGTCCTCTGGTGTCATGGCTTGATGCAGTCTGACACAGGCATGTTGTAGAACTGTGTGTATGTGTGTTTGTGTGTATGCATCTTGAAGGAGTGTCCTGTGTTGGGAATTACATGAAATGCAGCGTCCATAAACAGCACAATGGCCATGTGTAGACATGCTGCTCTGTCTCCCAGTGTGGGATAATGATGATAATGATGATGTAGAACTACAGGAAAAAGAACATACAGTCATGTGAATTACACCCATGGTAGACCCTAAGGAGCATCAGTGACCACATATGTGAGAATCAGCACAAACAACGTTCCAAACAACTACTGAACAGAATAAAACATAGAACGTTGTCAGTCCCAGTGTCTTGAGACGAAACTCACCAAAAAAACGGCAATTCAGCAGCTGAAAAGTGTGTACGAAAGCCAGTGGAACAAATGAAACAAATGCCTTCAAAAGCCAGCGATATCCACAGCCAAACTCTCAGCAGTTAAATAAACTTTTTTGAAAGCCAGTGGAACAGATGAAACAAATGAAACAAATGTCTTCAAAAACCAACGGTATCCTCAGCCAAACTGTAATTTTATTAAACGAAACACAGAATAATCCAAAAGGTTAAGCGCTTTCACTTGCTAAATGGCAAGCTTCTTCAGAACAAGTTGAAACAAATCTCTCAGCAGTTAAATAAACTTTTTAGCGCCAAAATTCAAAATACACAATGCTTCATATTAAAGGTATATGACACCTAAAAATACACTTAGTGCAAAACCTATTATTATAAAAGTCCTATCTATACTAATCACAATGTGAACAAATACAATGTATAATATATATTATAAAATATAAATCTAAACCTTAAAAATATTTTAGTGCTAAATATTTATATGTATAATGCCTGGGTAATACAGAACAAATTATTACATATCCGTCCAAACTGTCCTGTAAAAACTATAAGAATCTAAACAACAATACAATATACAATGACCAAAATATATATCTTGTCCTAAATCTACCTGTCTATAAAAATATTGTAATAAAATTATACCATCAATATGATGTGAATATATATAAATATAAATATAAATGAATATAAAATTTGATAGGCCTCTTTGTATCTTATAATCACAAATTAGCTGTTGCACATGCCACTAAACCCAAATTCAACCCATAGCTAGCAAAGGTTTAATGGAAATAACGTCATTGAGTCCTGGTGGGGTTGAAGCATCCAATAAAACCTGCCACCAATACTCTTTGTATGATAACAGACCCTTGAAGTCCTCCCCCACCCATGTCAAATTGAACACTGTCAATAATAGCAAACTTGAAATAGTGCCTGTCTCCACATTTTTTAATATTTCTAAAAAGAGCGTTCTTTTCATCTTTTGTCCTGATACTATATAAATGAGAATATGGTTTTAAATTCCTTTTCTCTAAATATTTATTTATGTTGTATTGGAATTTTCCTTTTCTCTAAATATTTATTTATGTTGTATTGGAATTTAAATTGTGGAACACGTCTTCCTGGCATGGCTGTCTGAGCTGTGTAACTGAAGTGATCTGACCTCTGAGAGGTGTGGCATTTGCCTGTACTTTGTCAAATTCTACATCCTTCTTTAAGCCTGTGTTTTGTGTCACTCTGCATACATTGTTTGTTATACAATCATCCCCATCACCAAGTGGCACATTTTCTGTGACATTGATCATTTCAGTTATCTGCATTTTGACAGTCTCCACTGAGTCTCCTTAATGCCACTTGCCCTCATAATGTATCCCCACTAATTTCTTATGCATTCTGTTTCACTATCAGTGCTTTGACACCCTTGATATTTATCTAAGCAGTTAGAGGCCACATCACTCTATGAGATCATTGAAATTTAGCACTGCACAGCTGTGAACACTTGTCTATGAATCCTTGTCCCTGTCTCTGCTTTTTCATTCCATGTGGACAGTTTGCTTTCTCACATTTGGCTTAGCAGTAGTACCAGGATTAGGGCTAGATGTTAACATGACATCACTCCCTGATTTAATTACCCCTACATTTAATTACCTCTACATCGAAGTCCAAATGGTGTACTATTATCTTACTATTAAATTAAAACTCTTAACATTTATATTGCATTAAAATACCATTCTAAGTAACTTTCAAGCAGGTTTTATTAATTGAAAAGAGAAAAAAAAGTCTCTTCAATCAAATTCACCTTAAGTAGACTTGAACACATAAGCAACCAACTGACCAACTAATCAACAAATAAGCAAATAAGTCAAATGAGATCAAAACTGGAGTACTTTGCCATCAAAACTGGAGTACTTTGCCATGGCCTTGCTAAATATCAGTTTCCACACAACAGAGAGTAAAGGAATTAGAGAAATACTTTGTAACGGCAATAGGGGTCAAACATCCTTGTCATACTCTAGAAGACTGATTAAGAGGACTACAAAGACACTAGCACCTAAAATTTTCTGCCCCCTTATGTGCTTGCATAACGGTACATCATCCCATTCCACTGCCCCTCAAAAACAAATTCTAAATAAAACTTGCAGCAATCACATTAAAGAAATAACATTAGATGCAATGCTTTCCAGTTGTTCTACAAACTCTCACAATAAAACTTTAATAGCTGCTATACTGTTCGGTTTCATCACCATTTCTGGAAATCTTCTGTCATACAAAAAAATCTGATTATCTGTGGTCTTGAGTTTAGAATAACTACTGTGAAACATTAAATGACAGAAAAAAGCATAAAGCAACTTTCTAGTACAGTAGGGTTGCTAGAGCGGGTGATATACACATGAAAGTTAAGTGAAAGACACAGATATAGTCTGGATCAGTAAGTTCACAAGTTTGTTTTAATACTGTATAACATAAGGTGAATTTGATTGCAGCCAGAGTGAAGGGATGCTCCTTCCACCAGTTGGAGTAGGACATGAACTAGGCTGATTTTGGGGTTAGATGGTACAAGCAGTGGCGGCACGTGATATCGGACTGCAGGACTGCAGCCCCCCCAGCTGTGAACCACAATGGTACAGTCCTATAAATCCTCCATACAAAGTGAATCTGGACTGCTGCCTTACCAGTCCGGATTCAGGAAGGAGGAAGCAGACTGGTGATTCCCCAGAAGTCTATGCAGTGCTGACCGCATAGACTGGAAGGGGATTGGACTGCAGAACATTCCCGGGAAAGAGCCGAGAAACTGGAATCCGGTGCATATGCAGGATTACCATTAAGAAGCAGTGTGTAGTGTGTGCGTAAAATGCCCCAGTTGGTTTATACTGGTGGCTAGAGGGATTGCTGGTGGTGGTTAGAGAATACCTTAGGCTTGAATCCTGTACCTTGGGTGCAGGTAACAAGGGCCTGAATTCCCTACCCACCACCATTTGTGAAAGTTTTGCAGATTTTTGCCTCATATTTTGTTCTGTTCTGTTCCATGGAAAATCTGGTTTCTGAGTTTTTAATTCCTTAAGTAGTTGATGGTGCAGTGACAGCATTACTGTCTCCCAGCTAGAGGTTCTCTGGTTTGATTCTTGGCTGGGGTGCCTTCTGTGTGGAGTCTACATGTTTCTGTGGGTTTGCTCTGGTGTTCTCCCAATTTTACAAAGGCTTGTTTCTGCAGAATTTCTTCCTGGGCCTCTGCTAAAAATTGGCTTTTGCTCCAAGTCAGACTTTTCTGGTTAACAAATGTTAAATAAATAAAACTGACAGGTATTTGAATTTTAGACTTCATATTCTTCAGAAAGTACATAGTAACACAAAACCTTTTATTCTAGCAATTTTCTAAGTTTATAAGATGAATATTTGAAATTTGTCCCTATTTTTGGGACTGTATTCCCCCATTATTGGCTTCGTCCAGGTTTTTGGTGCTAAGGTTGAGAGTTATTGTGAGAACTGAATTCACTGAATATGTTTGAGGGCTGTATTCCCCCATTATTGGCTTTGTCCAGGTTTTTTGTGCTAAGGTTGAAAATTATGATGAGAACTGAATTCACTGAATATGTTTGAGGGCTGTATTCCCCCATTACTGGCTTTGTCCATGTGTTCAAAACAATAAATTTAAAACACCCTCTAACAACTGTACTGTATTATACAAGGAATATAATTGAATGCAATCAGGAAGGTGCATCACAGAACACGTCTGTTTTGTGTATAAGGGGCCTATCATATGAAAACACCACAAAGTTAATCTTTATCTGCCACTAGCCAAATGTATTTTCTTTGAACGTGGGTTTCAATGCTGTTTCAATGAATGTGAGTTTCAAGGGCAGAGAAGTTTTAATGCTGTCTGTTTTCATTGTGAGACTGCATTGCTTTGTTTAGCACACGTCTTAGTGTTTGTGCTGTAAAATGCAAAATAAAACTTTCAAATGAAGTCCAAATCATCGTAGAAGTAAAGCAGTATGCACATTAGTGTTTATGGTAAATGGGGTGAAACAGCCAAGTAATGGTTCATTGGAATGGCTGCAGGGGGGGGCTCCATTCAACCATAATTTTGTGAGAGGGAAGGGCGGCAAACTCAAAGACAGTCCTGGCTTAACTATACCTCTCAACTGTCCAGATTTTCACAGAATTAATAGATTTTTGCTTCTTATTTTTGATTTGAACCTCATAAAATTTGTGGTTTTCTGGCAAATCATTTAGGAATTAAGTCACTAAGTAATGACAGACACTGAGTTTTAGACTTCATAACCTTCAGAAAAATGCATGCTAAAGCAAGACATGTTATTCTATCAACTTCCTCAGTTTATACAAGAGCAATTTTTAGTACTGTTTATATGTTCCCCCAATATATTTGGCCTTGTCCAGATTTCCTGCATTAAAAGGTTGAGAGGTATGTGCAAATAAATTGCTTTATAGAATTAGGCATATCCAAACCTCTCAACTGTCCCTGATTTTGGCTCAAAATGTTGTTCTTCCCCTAATAATCCCTCCACAAAATGGAAATTTTGGAAGAAAACGTGGAGGCTTTACAATTAATAAATAACTGTAATAATTAGAGTTATAGATTACTTTTATTTCAGAAATGCATGTAGATTCTTTTATTTTGTCAGCTGTTAGCAGTACTAATATTAAAAAGTGTCCCTTATTTGATGGGTTCCCAGCTGCATTGTGTGACTCTTTTATATTTTTGCATCACATGTTTGGTCCATTTTTCATAAAATTGTGTTTTTTGGCAAATTAGTGGCAAATCATTAAAGACTGAAGTTAGAAAATAATGACAGGCATTTGAGTTTCGGATTTCATACCCTTCAGAAAATTCATACTAATGCAAGACCTACTATTCTATTAGCTTTCTAAGTTTATAAGAGCAATATTTTAAAAAAAATCCTTATTTTTGGGCCTTTGTCCCACTTATATGTATGACTTTGTCCATATTTCTTGCTCTGAGGTTGAGAGGTATGACAAATGTGTCAGGGCCATCACAGTCAGCCAGAGACATTTAAATTGTGACATACTTGTTGCACCCCACTCCCCCATGTAGTGACTCTGGATGTGTCCAAGCAAGGCAAGGAGCAGTTATGCGGTGTAAATGTGCAGAGCATCCCCCCATCCAAGGTAGACACAAGTACTAGA
This sequence comes from Protopterus annectens, assembly GCF_019279795.1. Lineage (NCBI taxonomy): Eukaryota > Metazoa > Chordata > Ceratodontiformes > Protopteridae > Protopterus > Protopterus annectens. The sequence goes on along the minus strand of NC_056725.1, from coordinate 1,272,460,074 downwards.
GTGGCTTTTCATCTGTCCTTGATTTTGCAGAATGTTCTGGTTTCTGTCATATTTTTGTACTGTTGATTTATGCTTATTATTTTTCAGAAAGTGCCTGTTGCTCTGTGTTTAAGTAGCAATGCTTTAATAACCGTCAGGTAAGCTTGTCTGAGATTGTAAGATGCAAGTAAGCTTTAATAAGCATACTGTTAAAGAACTGCCAGCATTGAAAGCCTTTCTGTTGTTGCCATGCAGAGAATACTTACATTAACTAGATAACGTTGAAATGCATATGACAGTATTTGTAATAAAGGACAGGATTACATTATTTTAAGAAACTCATTACTTTTGTTGGAGATTGGTAGTCATCTTTGCAGGCTTTACCTGTAAACTAAACAGAATGCCAATCTATCATGTGTGGTCCATAACCTGTGCAGTAATCCCTTAAGCAATGTATCTTGAGCTTGTTTCTTGTTTGCTTTTCATTTTTTACTTTGATCATGCGTTCTCCATGAAACAAGTAGACAGTTGTCAGGCAGCAGGTCATTTTTGGATAAGAAACATTTTTACAAGTGGGGGTATCACAGAGATTGCTACTTTCAACATGCTACTTGTACTTTAATAAAGCTGAATATAAATTATAATTAGAACTGCAGTGCAAGGAGAAGTGGTTTGAGTTGAGTGCTGCTTGTTTTTCTTATATTTGATTTTGACTGGCATTCCAGTAATGTATTTAAAAAGTAATTTATTTTTTCATGCCTCACAACCTTTTTGTTTCCATCTAGATATTAAGTAAGTTGTCATGCAGCCAATGCATTGAAATATTTTTTCTTCTGCACTTCATTTTGTCTTGATTGCACTCTCATAATGACGGCTTGGCACCCAGGGCTATGTATTTAACTAAACTTACAGTTTTTGTGGTTTTGAACATAGCTCCTCCCCTTTCTCATTGGCCACACCCCTTCCCAAAGACCCCACCCATTCAGCTGTTTCCTGCAGCCCCCCTTTGATTTGAAGTCACCAGCCACCACTGGGTACAAGTAATGAGAGTGAGTGGGTAATTCAGCTATGCTTCCCACATAGTGTTACACTGATGTATGCTCCGCACACTTCATTCCCAGGTCTGATGGGTGACTCATCGAATTTTAGTCAACAGAGACATTTTGTGGTAGCACCAAAAGTAGTAGTCATATAACAAGTTCTGTAACCTGGCTACAATGGTTGTGCCTTGTTAGGTGAAAATGTTAACAGGATTTACTATTATTTAAGGCCTATACCTTCTTGCTTGTTGGTGTGGCAAGTTGGCATTAGCCTGAGTTTAAATATCACAAATTGCTACTAAAAGATATGTGAAAGGAATCCAGTCTACTGGCATGACAAACAATAAATTGATGACTGCCTTGACAGCAGCTAGAAAGATATGTGGCAGTATGAGCTTTAAATCCACAGTCCACAATTTCACACCTTAAAACTATCAAAGTCTTCCCATATTTGTAATAAGGAAATGATTTAGTAATGACCTTGGCCACCATTGCTGAGTTTTCACCTCTCCTACGCATGTGCCTTTGACAGAGGTCTTGCAGTTCTCTCTCATACAATTTCTCTGTTTTTCTTTCGTACGCCATAACAAGTTCATGCTGATGTTTTCATTCCTGTCTGCAGCATCATGCCTTCTCATTCCCTCAGCTGCTAAAAGACATTTTATTTCAGGCTGTAGCTGTCTCTTTTTCTGTACAATTTGCATATTATAGCAATCTAGGAACAAATTAGTTGCTTTGCTGCACGACTCATGCCTACAGCTTCTACCAGTCGATCTCCAGATTCAGTAGACTGAATTTTAGCTGTTATCATTGCAGTTACCACCTTTGTCATATTAGTATACTGGATTCCTTTCACTTTGCCTTCTTTAGTAGCTGTGACACTGACATTTGTTCACACTTCCTAGAGCTCATTTTTGCCTTTGTTTCTAACAAGTGTGACAAAAAAAAGCTGCAGTGCAAGGCATACTCTGCACATTTACTGCTTGGCTGCAAGGCTGCACACTCTTTTTGGTGATAAAACTGTTTTGCAAACTACTCAAGTTCATATACAATATCCTCATCACCACCTACCAAAAATGGGTGACGAACAGGCTTTAGGCAGTAGGACTGGGTTTGATTCCTGCCTTTGCCACCAAATATGGACAGGCAGACATATGGGGTTTGAGTCTGATCACTGCCACTGAAAATTATGTAGTGGTACAGGCTTTCAAACTACACTGTTAGCAAAATATATTATATGAACAGGTATACTGTTTCTTGATTCATACTGCTGTGAGTCATACAACATCTGAGGGATAACTGGCTTTAAGTGCATATTGTAATATTGCTGCTCTGGGTAATAGGCATCACCTGATTTGATAAACCTCCCATTCTACAGCTGCAGATCAACATCACATTTCTGGCTTCCTCAGGATCTCACCCATGTTAGACTAAGCCCAGTGCCTTCCAGTCCTGTCTTACCAACCCAACAGTAAATGGAACTTCCAAAATTATTTTGTACACAGTGATGCATGTGATATTTTCCATGAGTGGAAATAAATGATAACCCACAAGTACCAACACACCAGACAAACTAATCTGACAACCCAAGAAAATAAACCAAATAATTTAATATTGAAAAACCTTTATTAAATTACCTCTTAAGACACATGCACACACATACATTAATAGAAAAGAAAACAAACCATATTAACATTTTTCATATTTATGCATCATACATCACATACGTTTTCTTTCTTTTTAACAATTGTTCTCTCCAAGTTTACATAAATTCCCACTTTCCCTTAAACTGCTCCTCCTCCTGAACATTATTCTGCATACATTGTTCCAACAAGTTCCATTTATTTCAATGTATATCTGCTCCTCCCCCTTTCTTAAGATCACATCTCAAGCTCTTTTTTCTGCTTTACTATATTTGATACTTCAATTAGTCGGTTATTTTGATTTCCATTTCTACTAATTTTTTTTTTTGGCAGGCAATGACATTAAGCTTCGTCAGGACTTACTGTGTACAGGCAATTCAGATCTTGTGTTCCAGGTCAAAAGAGTAATTTCCTTAGATTTAGCTATTTGCTCTCCCAACACTTCTGATAGAGTACTCTGTAGGGAATTTTTTTTTAAATATTCCAGCTTGTTGCACATCTAAAATATATGTTTCGGGGCAGAGCCTGAATGGCTAACTGAAAACAGCAGTATTTTAGAGCTCCATATAACTAGTTAAATAAGACAGGAAAAATACTTTTTTTTTGTTCAAAGTATAAAATCTTATAGACAAAGGACTAATTTACATAATTAGAAACTTTGGTGAGGTTTTACAAATAATTTCCTGTCAAAAGGCTTAGAGATATATTCACTTGTTAAAATGAGCAACTCAAAGAATTCTCATCAGGATGCTGCCTTAAAGAAGGAATTACAACAGATGGTATCTACCCTGCAGGAGCTGTCTTTGAAGATGGATGATTTTAAAGAGAACGTAGAAAATCTTAAAACAAGCAGTCAAAAACAGGCTGACACTCTCAAGGAAATGCTACAACACCAGACAAGGATAACAGGAATATAGGTTTCTCTAAATGACTTAGAAAGCAGACTTAAGGAAGTGGAAACACAGAAAAAACTGCTTCTTAAACAAAATACTTGGTTGGTTAATAAAGTAGATGACTTGGAAAATAGGGAGAGGAGAAATAACATCAGGATTTTTGGATTACCTGAAAACACAGAAGGTGAGGATATTATTTCCTTTTTATCAAGCTGTATCCCTGACTTTTTAAATTTAAAAGAAGGACTTTCTTTTGGCATTGAAAGGGCACACAGAGCTCTTGGGAAACCTGCCACTAACCAAAACTCTCCTCCTAGGTCACTAATTATCAGATTTCTTTCATACTTGGACAAGAAACTGATTTTAAGATCTGCTTGGAGGAAGGCACCTCTAAAATATAAACAGAGCCTGATAAGATTTGATCTGAAGTAGTTAACTTCATCTGATCAGCAACCTGTGGGTTACGGATCTGATACGGATCCGAGCCGGCAGCATACCAAGCAAAAGATCCGAGCTCCAAACTCCTCCCCTACCCATACTGCACTGCAACCTCCTTCCAATCCCCAGATCTCATTTTCCATGGCTTCACAAGCATGGGATTCTTGAGCTCCAGGCAAGTGTCAGGGTTTTTTCTTTAAAACTTAGTCCGTGTGTGCCCTTTTTGATAATTTTAGGGTAAAATTTTGTTGTCCAAGATACTTATTGGGTTTTTCCTTGTTTGGAAGTTGAAAACTTTCAGTTAGTGTAGGCCTCCCTTCCCGCCCATCATGTGTGTGTGTGTGTGTGTGTGTGTGTGTGTGTGTGTGTGTGTGTGTGTGTTCTTTAGGATGTCAGAAAGTCAGAAAGTGACTTTCTCTAAGTGCACAGAGTGTGGCCACAAGCTGTCTCCAGCTGATGGTCACACTCTGTGTGTAGTTTGCTTGGGGGTGGCCCATTTGTCTTCCAGCTGCAAGATTTGTGTGGCCTTCAACCCCCAAGCCCTGCGGGATTGCAGGAATAAGTTGATTCTGGCAGGTCTTCTACCCACAGAATCAACTTCTGCTTCTTCTTCTTTTTCAGCTTCCTTACCAGCCATGGCTGTGGCTGTTCAGCCTTCTGGCCCTTCCCCCCTGTCCGGGACTCACCCTCCCACCTTACCACAGGGAGAGAGAGAGGCCAAGAAGATTAAAGACAAGCACAGGGATACAGAGAGGCATGTGGATAAGGATAAAGATAGAGAGAGGGGCCGCAAGTGACAGGCCGAGTTAGATCCAACAGCCCCTCCTGCTAAATTAATCTTGTCTCCTGTAAACATTCCCAGGCCATCCTCTCCTCAGCTCCGTTCACCACTCTTTTCTCTGGAGCCGGAGGAGGAGGCTAGACCACCCTCAAGGTCATCTTCGTGTTGGATCTCCTGACCAGCATCGGTGGCGTCCTCCAGATCAACCAGAAGCATCTCTGAAGCAGACATGGATCAGATGATGCAAAGGTTTCTACAAACTCAAATGCAGATGGGGGTATTGCTGGCTCCCCCCCCTTCCCGGTACGGGGAGTTCAGCTCCTTTTTTCACCCTGATAGCTCCTTCTCCGATCCACCATCGGATATCAGAGTCTATGGAACCGAGGAGCCCCGGAGTCAGGGGGTTGGTGCCGATGGAGACTTCGGCCTCGACGCCGGCCATGCCCTTGAGTCTGTTGGATCTACTTTTGGATCAGAGTGCCTCGGAGCCGAGAGTTGGGCGTCAGATCTGAGGGGATGAGTATGTCATCAGCTCTGTTGTGGTCAGGGAATGCTGTCCCATTGGGTGTGACCATTCCAGCTTTGGCTCCGATCCCTTCATCGGATCCGAGGGTCTCGGCTACCAGTTTCAGGGAAGCTGGGTCTCCCTTGGCATTTGACATCATGGAGAGGGTTCTCTCTGAAGGATCGAGACCCCTCACTCTGTCCTTGGGGTCCATCCCTGCTCCCTCACAATTGGGTTTGTCTTCCATCATCCAGACCCCCAGGGACAGCCTGTGTCCAATGCACCCCAGATGGTTCCCTTGGAGGAACAAGAAAAGTACAGTTTTGTACCTACCATAAATATAGATGTCCGATAGGTATGCATCTGCAGTCCTAACATATGGGTTGTCCTGCCTCAGGCAGCCCTTCGGTCGGCCGGATTCCAAAGTCTGGGTCTGGCCTCGGCTGATGTCGCACTTCACCCGACGTCACAGCTGCTGGGGTATAAAGGCATCAGCCGACACCATTTTCCTCAGTGTTTCTTGCCCCAGATGCTAGGTGCCCTCTAAGAAGGCTAAATTTGGATAAATGCAGATAATTCCAAACAGTAGAGAGTAAAATATATATACATATATATATACATACAAACAAATACACCATAATAGATTCCCCCAGCTAGCTAAAAGAGGGGTAAGTACCCTAGGAATACCTCAGAGGGGAAGGAGGGTGGGTAATCCTGACTGCAGATGCATACCTATCGGACATCTACATTTATGGTAGGTACAAAACTGTACTATGTCCTTCAAGGATGCATCTGCAGTCCTAACATATGGGTAGAATACCATAGCCAAACTGGGGGAGGAGGCACTAAGATAAGGATGGTGTAGTTAAGATCCCCTGCAAAACAGCAGTTGCAAAACCTGCTCGGGATCTGGAGTATAAAGGAAGATTATAATGCTTGGCAAATGTATGCACGGAGCTCCAAGTAGCAGCTTCTAAAATGTCTTTGGTAGCCACTCCTTGTAGGAAAGCTGTAGTGGTGGCTGTAGCTCTTGTGGAGTGAGGCCTGATATTTTCAGGAGTTGTCTTTCCATGAAAAGAGTAGCAATATCTAATGCAATTTCCTATCCATTTTGAGATTGTCTGTTTTGAAATTGCTTTTCCTTGCACTCCTGTTGCATATGCTACCAGAAGCTGGTCTGTTTTTCTGCTGACCTTAGTTCTGTCCAGATAGTAGTGCAATTGTCTGTGCACATCCAATGTGTGTAATAGTCTTTCTCCCCTGTTCTGTGGGTTGGGGAAAAAGGTAGGTAAATGAATAGCTTGGTTTAATGATACCCTGGAGACCACCTTTGGCATAAAAGTAGGATTAGTTCTCAGAGACACTCTGTCCTGATGGAAGATAAGGAAAGGCTGGACTGCCATTAATGCCTGTAATTCAGATACCCTTCTTGCTGAAGTGATTGCTAGTAGGAATGCAGTTTTCCAAGATAAGTACTGTAAGTCTGCTGTTGCTGCTGGTTCAAAAGGGGGAAGTGTTAATTTTTCCAGCACAAAGTTGAGATCCCATGCAGGTAGAGGTGGTTTCCTTGGAGGCTTTACGTTTTTGATTCCTCTCAAGAACTGCCTGAGTAGAGGATGAGAGAAGACAGGCGGATCCATGTTGTACTCTGCTGAAATTGCTGATGCATGAATCTTAATGGAGGAGTAGGATAGGCCATTGTGGAACAGTTCTGCTAAGTATTCCAGGATGTGTGCTATGTTGGCCATTGAGACATTTTCTCCCTTTGCTGCACTCCAAATGAGGAATCTTTTCCATTTGGCTGAATATGTTTTCCTTGTGGAGGGTCTTCGAGCCTCCAGGATAATGTCCTTAACCCTCTGAGACAAGTCTGGTTGATTTTGTTTCATGCAATATTCCAAGCAGTTAGCTGCAGTGTTTTCAAGTTTGGATGCAGGGTCTTGTAGTTGTTCTGAGTTAGAAGTAATGGACACAGAGGTAGAGGCCATGAGTGTGCCCGAGACATGCTTTTCAGTAGCGGGTACCAATGCTGTCTTGGCCAGTCTGGAGCTATCAGGATTACCTTTGGCTGTTCCTCTCTGATCTTCAGTAGGACTTTGTACATCAAAGGAAGAGGTGGAAATGCATATGCTGTCAGGTTTTTCCAGCTGAAGGAAAGGGAGTCCACCCTCCAGGCAAGTGGGTGGTATACTCTTGAGCAGAATTTCTTCAATTGGTAGTTGTGTGGGGAGGCGAACAGGTCTATCTCTGGCCTTCCCCATTTCTTTGTTATGGTTTTGAAAATATCTGGATGCAGCATCCATTCGTGAGCATCCGTGGTAGTTCTGCTTAAGGTATCCGCTAGTGAATTTTCTTTTCCTGGTACAAATCTGGCCTGCAGTTGAATGTTGAGATCCAGGGCCAAATTCCACAGGTCCATTACCATCCGGCATAGAGGGTATGAGTGTGTACCTCCCTGTTTGTTGATGTACCACATCACTGTGGTATTGTCCGTCCTTATCAGTAGGTGACCTTGTTGGAGGAGTGGTCTGAATGCCTGGATTGCATGTTTTACTGCCAGCATCTCCTTTAGATTTATGTGTAGATTCTGCTGGTTTTGGGGCCATAGGCCTTGTATGCACTTGTCTTCCATGTGCGCCCCCCAGCCTAGGTCTGAGGCGTCCGTGGTGATGGTCTGGCTTGGATGTAGTTTGTGGAAAGGCAATCCTTTGTTTATCTGACAGGCCTGAGCCCACCACAGGAATTCTTTTTTCAGGCATGGAATAATTGGAATCTGTGCTTCTAGACTGTGCTTGTGTTGAGACCATACATTCCTTAGGTACCATTGCAACTTCCTCATATGCAACCTGGCATGTGGAATTAATATTATGCAGGATGCCATGTAACCCAGGGCTTGCAGGATTTTCCTTGCAGTGAGTTGAGTTTGAGTTGTTAATGCCATGAAATAGACTGGTAGTTGCTTTTGTTTTTCCTCTGTGAGAAAAGCCATCTGAGTTGTTGTATCCAGTTCTGCACGCAAAAATGTTATCCTTTGGGATGGCACTAGCCTTGACTTTTGAATGTTGACTGGGTATCCCAAGGCTTGAAACAGTTGTATGACATTGGCTAAGTCTTTTGTCAATTTTGTCTTGTTGTCCGCTTGTATTAGGCAGTTGTCCAGGTATGGGTAAATTTGAATTCCCTGAAGCCTGCAATGAGCAATTACTGATGCCAGGCATTTCGTGAATACTCTGGGCGCAGTAGATAAGCCAAAGGGCAATGCTGAGAATTGATAATGCTCTGATCCTGCAAGAAATCTGAGGTGTCTTCTGCAATCTGGTCATATAGGGACGTGCAGGTATGCCTCCTTGAGATCTAGAGTCACCAACCAAGACTCCTTGCCCAACTTGGGAAGAAGTTGCTGGAGGGTCAGCATTTTGAATTTTGGAACAATGAGGTATGTGTTCAGTGCGGACAAGTCGAGAATAGGTCTCCATTGATTTTCTTTTCTTGGTACAAGGAATAGTCTGGAGTAAAATCCTTGGCCTTGTTCCATAGATAGTACCTTTTCTATTGCTCTCATCCTTAGTAAGTTGATGATTTGTTTTAGAGCCTCTGTTTTTTTGGCTTGGTGGAAGGTTTGGCATTCCTCTCTTTTTTGGTGGAGTGTGGAAGTGAAACCTGTAGCCCTTGTCTATTGTTTGTAAAGTCCATTTGTCTCCTGTAATGCAATGCCAGTTGTCTGAAAATAAGGCTAGCTTTCCGCCCAAGGGTGCTTCCAGTTGTTCCCTGGTAGGCGGAATCAGAGCCAAGTCATTGTGTCTGTCCAGTGGAAGTGGTTGTAGTCGTAGCTGTGGCAGCACTTCTCTGGTTGGCAGGTTGCCACTGACGACCCCTGTAGGCACTCCTAGATTGACCTCTGCCTCTTGGGCGTCTATTTCTGCCTCTCTGTGCTCTGGAGGTGTCTGGAAAGGACCAATTCTTCGAAGGCCAATTTCTGCTAAACCTCGGTGGTTGGACCTGCAAAAAATCCTTGACTGTTTGGACAGATTTTGCTTTTTCTTCCACTTTCTTTAGAACCTCCTGTGCAGGGGAGCCAAACAAACTTTGTTTCTCCATAGGAGCTTCTAGGAGTTTTGACTTAACATGGTCTGGTAAGGATTGCTCTTTTAACCAGGCATGCCTTCGAATCACTGCTCCAGTCATAGCTGATCTAAAGGAAGCCTCCAGTGCATCATAGCCACATTTTAAAAAATGATTACTGACCTGCTGAGAATTATGTACCAAATCCTGAAGGGACTTACGGTCTATAGGTTCAGGAGAGGACAGTTTTTTATTTAGCTGGTCTAACAAACATTCCTGGTACTGAATCATGTGAAATTGACAGTTTAAGGCCCTGGCTGAAAGAGTAGCAGATGTGTAAACCTTTTTACCCCATCTCTCTAATGCTCTAGATTCCCTTTCAGAGGGAAGAGGGTTTTTGGCAGAGGCAGCTGCAACACCTTTTGGGCCCTGAGAAATGGTTTTGGGGTCTGCAACATGAGCCTTATACAAGTGGTAGTGAGTGTCCAGGACCCTGTAATATCTGTCAGGTTTGGCAGGGGCTGGAGGGAGAGAATCAGGAGCAGTACTGGCATCATTATATGCATCATCAACAACCAGTAGTACAGGAGGTATGGCTAAATGCCTATGCTGTGGTAAATGTAAAAAGGTCCTTAGCCTTTTCCTTGAATCTGAAAAATCCTGGCCCTGCCATTGGAAGTGTTCCCTCATAGAGTGTAGGGTTTCCCCAAAAGAAAATTCTTCAGGAGGGGAAGCAGAAGGAATGGAGTCTTCTGCATCAGAATCCTCATAAGGTGAATATGGGCCTTCCTGATGGTCAGAAATATCTGAGCCATCGGAGGAATAGTCTGTAGAGACAGGCTCCGGTGGTTCAGTCCTAGGCCTCTTATCTGGAGGAGGTAGAGAGGCCCTGTCTGGGTGAGGTTGGGATCCCCTGATCAAGGAAATAAGATCCTCAGCCAGGCTGAGAATCTGGGAACTAGAGGTAGGCCTGTGAGAGAGGGCTTTTGTAGGTAAGGCTTTAGAACTTTTGGCTGCTTTAGCCCTGGAAAAGGCCTTGATAGACATAGAAGCAGGGGGTTTAGCAGCCCCACGTGTAGGAGTAGAGATGTCAAAAGGGATAGTGTCTGACAAATCCTGGGGGCCTGTTTCTGCAGTAGTAATTTCTGAAGCCGATTCAGCCATGGCCTGTGTGGCCTCGGTTATCGGTGGCATGCTTTCGGCCGAAGGGAGAACCGAGGACTCAGTTTCAGCCGAAACCGAGACACTCGCGGTTGGCCTAACCGTGGTTTCAGCTGAAACCGTGGGCCGCGAGTGTCGGTCCTTTTCCTTGCGCTTTTTAGCTAATTGTGTAGTCGGAGTCTCCGACAGCATTTTATATGCAAAAGCGGGACCAAAAAACTCTTCTGCAAACTCCGACCGACGTCTAAGTGTCCGTCGGTTGAAGGAAGCACAGGCTAGACAAGTTGATACGTCGTGGTCTGGGCCTAAACAAGGAAGGCAATAAGAGTGGAAATCCTTATGAGGTATTTGTTTCCCACAAGTTAAACAATTATTTACTTTGTCTGACATCGGCTGAGGCAAGAAAGAGTCCCCAGCGGGGTACTTAGCTTTTTTAAAAGTCTTCGGTAGTAGAAATTCTCTGGATCTGACCGACCGGCACTTGCGAACAGCTTCTGCTTCGGGCACCGCGCGGCAAGAAAGACTGAGGAAAATGGCGTCGGCTGATGCCTTTATACCCCAGCAGCTGTGACGTCGGGTGAAGTGCGACATCAGCCGAGGCCAGACCCAGACTTTGGAATCCAGCCGACCGAAGGGCTGCCTGAGGCAGGACAACCCATATGTTAGGACTGCAGATGCATCCTTGAAGGACATCCATTTGTGAGCCCTCCCTGGAGAGTCCACCAGAGGAGGTCCCTCACAAACACCAGTGTAAGAAGAGGTACTTGGACTCCCCTGAGTCCCTCACTGGGGATACCGACTTGGAGGAAGGGGAAGGTTCACCCAAATCACCTCACAAAGGCGTCTCCTTTGGAGACATTATGAAAATCCTTCGCCAGTAGAGGGGTGGTCTGCCCAAAACCTTCCTCTGACAAGTCAGTATTTCTGGAGGCATTCGACACAGGCCCATCAACTTCTTGGGTGACCCCCCCAGCCGACCCTGTGGTGGACCTTATCACCACCAGAGTGTGCAGGCGAACTGGACACTGTGGAGCCTATACCCAAAAGACCTGACAAAATACTGAGTCCACCGGCAGATAGAGCTTCTTGGAACAAAGGTTCCCCGGTTGATGCCATGGTGGTGGCAGTAGCCACAAAATAGGAACTCGCCCAAGAAAGTTCCTCGGTCCACCCCCCAGACAAGGAGTCCAGGGCTATGGACCATCTTTGAAAGTGGAATTTTGCTTCAGCCACCTTTTCTATAAGATCACTGAATTACTTGGCCCACATAATTCGACTGCAGTGGGACCTTGTGAAAGAGTACACTGAGTCTCCCCTGGAATCCATGTCGGCTGAGGATAAAAGGACCTTCATGGCCCGTATGGCCACTCTCAAGTCTGTGTCTAATACGTCCATGCGTTTACTCTCTCATGCCACTGAGGGAGCTGCTAGGGCTAGCGGGTCCGGTATTGCCTTAAGGCGTCACTCCTGGCTCCGTCTTTGTGACTTCTCGGAACCCTTCAAGGCATCCTTCACTAACGCACCCTTTGACGGTTCCACCCTGTTCAGGAAGACTGTCCACGATATGCTTGTCCAGAGTGAGAATAACGGGAAGATGCTATCAGCCATCGGGATCCTCTTCTCTAACTCTCAAAGGTCCTTCTCCAGGAACCAGCGAGGGCAAAAGAAGCTGTGGGTCTGAAAAACTCAGCAGTCCTGGAATGCTCATGACTCCTTCTCCCACAGAGGCAGAGGGGGACAAGGTGGACGCTGGCCCAGAGGCAGAGGGGGACCGAAGAACTTCGGGTCATGTGAATCCTTTTCAAAGCAACCCGCAAAGTAACCCCAAGGGGTTACCTGACTTCTCCTCTCTGGAGGCAGTCAGGGGGCATTTTCCAATGCACCTAGCCCAATGGCAGTCCATCACGACAGATTGCTGGATGCTTCGAATAATATCCAGAGGCTATTCTATTCCCTTCATAAACAAACCCCCTTACACAAGGCGCCTCCCAGATGTCCCACCCACTCAGAGGGAGGATGATACAAAAACTACTAGAAAAAAGAGCCATCCAGCAGGTGCCCCCAGACAAGTCCGGATCAGGCATCTATTCCAGGTTCATTTTGGTGCCAAAAAAGACGGGGGACCTAAGGCTGATTCTTGACTTGTCTACAATGAACCTGTTCATTGCCAAGGAAATGTTCCGGATGGTCATGCTTCAATCCATCCTGCCCTTCCTGCAGGAGGAAGACTGGTTGTGCTCGATAGACCTCAAGGATGCATACTACCATATTCTTATGGACAGACGATCCAGGAGATTCCTCCACTTTTGGCTAGGGGCCAGTCATTATCAATTCAGGGTCCTACCCTTCGGTCTCACCACAGCCCCCAGGGTGTTCACCAAGGTCATGGCAGTTGTAGCAGTCCACCTGAGACTTCAGGGCATTCAGGTCTTTCTGTACCTGGACGACTGGCTTTTCACTGCCCCCACCAGGCATCTACTCTTGCTAGCCAGAGATTTCTTTCTCTGGATATCACCTCGGCTAGGGATTACCATAAACCTAAGGAAATCTTCCCTTCAGCCTGTTCAAGTGTTAGACTTCATAGGGGCAAGAATAGATTCTCGCCAGGCCAGGGCATTCTTAACCCCAGATAGGCAACTCAGCCTGACACTTCATGTGTTAGCGCTCCTGCAGTCCCCTGCACCCCCTGCAGAATTAGTCCTGAGAGCCTTAGGGTCCATGGCAGCAGCTATCAACCTGATCCCTTGTGCTCGTCTGCATATGAGAATTTTACAGTGGACGTTGCAAGTTCAGTGGTTGGTTCTTCATCAACCTCTAGATTTTCCGATCCCTCTGAGCAGAGTGTGCAGAAATGCTCTCAAGTAGTGGCTCCAATCTCGGAATATGCAGGAGGGACGTCCATTTCTTGCATCCCAAACCCAAGCCATGGTGACCACGGATGCCTCCCGTCTAGAGTGGAGAGGGGCATTGTTTGGGCAGGTCTGTTCAAGGCACATGGACTCAAAACAAGACCATTCTGCATATAAATGTTCTGAATGTCCCCTGTCCTAAATGAGATCGGTCCTTTTAGCGTTGCAAGCCCTTCATGCTTACCTACCTCTGAGAACTATTGTGATCCAGTCAGACAATATGTAAGTGGTCTGATATATCAACAAACAGGGAGGAACCAAGTTTTATCCCCTTTGTCGAGAAGCCATGATGTCTGGGAATGGGCGATCTCCACCAACCGCTTTCTGATAGCAAAGCACATTCTGGGTCGGTCCAACATCTTGGCGGACAAATTGAGCAGGATTATCCTTTCTCCTTACGAGTGGTCTCTGGACCCTTGTGTAGCAGAACAGATCTTCCTCAAGTGGGGTCAGCCTTGCTGCGATCTCTTTGAATCACCTTTCAACACAAAGTGCAGCGAGTTTTTCGCTATAATCCCCACGAGGGGGAAAAGCCCCAGAGATGCTCTTGTTCATGCTTGGCCACTCGGTCTTCTTTATGCATATCCCACGCTCCTGCTCATGATAAAGTTCTTACAGAAAGATCGCCGGTTGGGGTGCAGATTGATTCTCATAGCCCCATTCTGGCCTCGTCAAGTCTGGTTCCCCTGCCTATGGTCTCATATCATAGCTCCACCTTGGATCTTGGATCCCATTCCAGATCTAATTCATCATCTCTTGGGAATGCTTCTTCCGAATCTGGACAAACTGAAGTTCCAGTTCCATTAATTGCTAGGACTCCCAGTATCTCTTCTCCAGTTAAATCTATCTTGGTTGCGGCACATAAAGCCTCTACCAGGAAAATTTATTCTAGCAAATGGAGATGCTTCTCCATTTGGGTTTCACAGAGAAATCTAGATCCTTTTACCACTCTGATCCCAGCAGTATTAGACTTTTTGTCTCATATCTTCCAGCAAGGAGCCAGCTCCTCCACAGTAAAGGTCCAGCTGGCAGCTATTTCTCATTTTCATGTAGGAGACAATTTAGGCTCCCTCGCTGCTTCCAGAATTTGTAAGACCTTTTTGAAAGGAACTTTTCTTCTGCGACCCCCTATTAAGAATCCGTCACCGCCGTGGGATCTGACTGCGGTTCTTCAGGCCTTAGTTGTGCCTCCTTACGAACCCTTGGCATCAGTTGACTTAAAATTTTTGTCATGGAAGACGGCCTTTCTGGTAGCTATAACTTCAGCAAGGAGAGTGTCGGAGCTGCAAGCTCTTTGTATGAAACCCCCATACCTTGTGTTTCATAAGGACAGGGTGTCTCTCAGGACTAATCCATCCTTTCTTCCTAAAGTTGCTTCTGAGACAAATATTAATCAATCTATTAATTTGCCTGTCTTTTTTCCCTAATTTTCAGAACAAAGGGGAATACAAACTTAATTTGCTGGATGTTCACAGGCAGTTACATTTTTATTTACACAGGACGGCGACCTTTCGCAAATCTGTCAACTTTTTGTTTCTTTTGCTAAGCCCTTTTTAGGGAAACCAGTTTCAAAGGTGAATCTGGCTAGGTGGATTTCCCTTTGTATCCTACAAGCATACAGAGAGCTTGGTTTACCAGAACCAGTAGGAGTTCATGCTCATTCTACACATTATATGGTGACATCTGCAGCATTCTGGTCTAGAGTTTCCCTGGATGACATTTGCTCAGCAGCTACCTGGACATCTTCTCACACCTTTATTAATCATTATAAACTGGATTGAGTGTCTAGAGGAAGGGCTTCTTTTGGCTCTGCAGTGCTCCAGAATATCCTTCCTTAAGGGCCTCCCAAGATTTTGTGTAGCTGGGGACTCTGTCCCACAGGTTGCTGATCAAATGAAGTTAACTACTTCAGATGAAGAAGTTATGTACTCACCATAATGTTCCATCTGTGTAGGTAAACTTCATTTGTCAGCAACTGTCCCCCCCTCCTTCTCCCTTACCTTGGCATTTTTGCTGACCTCTATGTCCAGAGTTCATGAGTGGAAGTTTGTCCTTGGTTTAGGGGTCTCAGGTTTGTTTGTTAGTGTCATGTATGGAGTGGCAAACTCGATCTGAGGATTGGAAGGAGGTTGCAGTGCAGTATGGGTGGGGGGAGGAGCTTGGAGCTCGGATCTTTTGCTTGGTATACTGCCGGCTCGGATCTGTATTGGATCCGTAACCTACAGATTGCTGACAAATGAAGTTTACTTACTCAGATGAGACATTATGGTGAGTACATAACTTCTTTATAATGACTATTCATCTAGAATAATGGAACAAAGGAAAAAAGTGTGGCCAATGATAAGGTTTCTGAAACAAAATAACATCAAGGCACAACTTGCATATCTAGCTAAGATAAGAATACTGCATGCCAACGAGATGAGGACTTTTATTGACTTAGAGGAAGCCTCTTCATTTATTAAAACTAATAATGTGATTTCTTTACCAGAAGATATGGATTGGATGTCACCTTCTCTCAAGAAAACAAAAGAAACACATGTCTGGACAGATGTCAAAAAGAAGAAGCAAAAGACTGATACTGTTACAGTCAAATCTCTCAAAGCATCTACTATGATATGAATTGTTTTAACATTACTTTAAAGGTCCAATTTTATTGCTTGGAATTTTAAAACAAAGGTAACTACTGGAATCTTTATCTATATTTTTTGAAAATAGATGACACATGAGAGTTTTCACATTACCTCAGTTATGTAAAACAGGGTACTTTTCTTTCACAGAAGGAGGGTTATATAGCACATAAAATATTTATACTGTAAATCAACATACATAGTATATGTGTATTTTCTCTTAATTTTCTCTTTTCTTTCTCCCTCTTCTTTCTTTTCTCATTATTTACTTTAACTGCATCTTGTCTCCCTTTTTAACTTCTCTCCTATTTACTATAGTAATATAGTCTGTATATATTTAATAACTCACTATCTATACATAGATAAATAATAGTCTAAAATAATCTAGTTTTAAGCTAGACTAATTGGAATGGTGAACTTAATTGTTATTACAATATGTATTAGATTAATAATAGTCACTCCCCGGGATTCATGAAGCTCGGCGCAAGGCCGGCGTAAGGCCTGCGCCGGCGGTGCATGGAATATCCGGCGCAGTAGCGCCATATACATATTAATGAGAGTGCACCGGAATCACAGACACGTGCGTAGTGTACGTGAGCGAGCCCAGGTAGGATGCGTCTGGAGGCGTGTCTAAGCCGGCATGAGGTGAGCAACCTAATGTGCTGACAGCCACGGTCCGCCCACAATAGTAATGGCAGCAGCCAGGTCCCGTGCAGAATGAAACGCACGTACAGTATGCAACATAGTCCCCGTTCCAAATTAACGGAGAAGCAAATAGAAGCCACGAAGGCATAAGTGTACCCGTCCAAGGAGCAAAGGATACGCATAAGACCGCATTCGTCCCGCAATGCACTGTCAGTGTTTACACTCAGAGAAGGTGTACAGCCGCATGTCAGCGCCGCACCGACATAGGAGCAGCGACTAAGGTCACCACCTGTCCCACTTTGGTAGGGGCAGTCTCTCCATGGACAGTTGTGTCCCGAAAAAACGTATTAGAAATGGCTGATGTGCTACGATTGTAGGACACAATGATATCCTGTATTTAATGTAATGGTAGCATGAATTGGTTATTTCTGCAACAGAAATACCTAAATGACACAAGAAACAGAATAAGCAAGGAAATTGCCACAATAATAAGCATATTATTTAGGCAAACAAGTGAATTTCCATGCTATATAGTGACCATTTGTATGTGTCGGCCTGTAAAGTCAGATGTGAGTCCCGGAAATATCCCAGATCGGAAAATGGAAAAGGTGGAAACCCCAGTAGCGACATGGGCATGGTCACCAGGGTTACCTGCTGTCCCAATGTGCCATGGACAGTCCCTGATTGGACAGTCGTGTCCCTGCAACAATCGTAAAAATGGAAAATGACCTCCGATCCCTGCCACGCAAATTCGCGCAATATACATGTAAATAGTAGCATAAAACATATACATTACGATATGGAACACAGACATGGCATAAGAAAATAAATAAGGAACCCAAACGCTTACAGAATAAGCTCATAGTATGGCAAACAAGTGAAGTTCTGTCAACTGCACAAGCCCTGGGTATGTGTAGTCCTGCAAATTCCGAAGTGTCCACATAACATGCCCCACTATGGGCATTGGAAAAGGTGCCAACCATAATGGTCACAAGCAGTAGTGACAGTACATAGCCGGGTAGCTGTGCTGACATAACAACAGTAAGGAAGCAAGATACCTCAAACACAGGCAAACATGTGCATAGCAACATATCCCAGACCCAGCAACGTCTCTGTTGCATACACTGGATGGTGTATGATGAAGTGTAATATCCAGAAGCAGAACCCATGCATTCGGATGTACTACACAATAGCCTCATTGTACATGTCAGTCACACCCATGTATACCCCTGCACCCAAACCTGCTAGCATCCGTGTGCAGCTATACAACCACACACAATGTGCATACCTGAACTGTGGTAAGATGTTCGTGTTAGGCAATGCCACGCGGGCAAATCATTACCCACATGTCACTAACCCACCGCAGGTACAGATATGTAAATGGCTGCATGTGAATGTGTCAGCAGAATGTGTACATTCGGCATGTAGTATGTACCCGTCCAAACCATCTAGGTTTGCATACGACACGGTGCACATAAGTGTACACATGTGGACAAGTCGGGTCGTTGGACCACCGCATCGATGATTATCTTTGCCGTGAAGTCGATCACATATAGCGGAACAGGTGCCTAACACACAGGACGTCCTAACAGGGTGCTACAGGCAAAGAAGGGGAAACTGGGACATCACATGTGCAGATTAGCGTGGCTGGATGGACAAATACACACGGTCAAGGTAAAGGACGGAACAACATGCATATGGCTGGATGGATGTTGTTCGTAAAATATATAGAAACACATATGAAGTTCCAGTGTACACTCTAAATACTATATAATGTATTGAATTGTACCGTACAATATGGCAGTAGAACTAAGCCTGCATGTAATTGGTGAAGCTAAGCTGTACTGTGATGGAATTCTGAACCTGGCAGTAAGCAGGACAGCAGGCTCATGTCTGTCATCATTAATTATTTGCTGGGTTACAGAACAATAAATGTATGTACATGCATAACAGCACTCCTTCCCCAGAGGAGGATGGCCTTGTGAGCTCAATGGAAGATAGCAGTACAACTCCCTACCAGAGAGACAAAGCAACGTATTAAGAAATTAACTGTCCACTGTATCGTAACAGTCTAGGGTCCTTGAAACAGCTACAATCACAAAAGGATACTGTAATGTACAAGGTGCCTTGCAAGGCTGTGTTATACCCATGAGAAAACAATTTAAAAGCACGAGCCCAGCACCCACGTATGTATAGACTATTGCGGACCATAGTGATGGAAATGCCCTGTGACCGACCACGTCAGTAAGGTGGGCAAAAGCTGATTGTAAACACTATATAAAGAAACTGCTTACTGTATAGAGTCAGACAAAACTGTCATACTTGGACTGTACATTATTTAGCCTGCCTGTGTACACTACTAAAACTTTCCGAACCCGAGCCTCCTGTGTTATCGGCTGTCACTTAGAAAAGCCTACTGATAACTACAGTCTGGTTGTAACAACTTATTTCAGATCGTGATCCTTGTAATCCGGAATTCCCTTGGTAAGCTACAGGTCAGAGTGCATGGCTGGTTAGACATGTACGCTGGAGAATATGCATAAATGGTTCTTCTTGAATGAAAAGACCTCCGACTGAATTGTTGTGTGTAAAGAGGCTGTTTACTGTCTGATCTGTGGCTGAAAAGCGGAAAACTGGATCCCAAGAAGAAAACGTGCAGCCTTAAACAGGAGGCCCAGGTAAGGAGTGTCTGCCTCTTTGTGTCTATTGTAGATCAGGGACCAGACTACATTGTGTTTCTGTTAACAGTAGTGATATCGGGTCGAAGACCTACCCACATACTGTTAAATCTGATCATAGGTCAGGGGAACACACAGCAGAGTAAATAGTGATTGTAGACACTACAGTGGATACAGGGAAGGAGACACACGTGTTATGACAGAAGATGCGTAGCAGTCGTGTAGAGGATATGGGAGATTATTGAAGCAACAGATCATGTGATCCGCGTTTGACGGGTGACGTGAAGAATATGCAATCGCAGAGAGCACATAATGGGAGTTACGCAGCAAAATGGGGTAATAAATATGACATTGATGGTATATTAGGCAACATATCGTTACTGAAACATTGTAATCCCTGAAAATTTGATGCATATGTTCCAAGGTAAACACCTGTTCCACCCTGAGAGAGATATGCCCTCTCTGGCCAGCCGTGTCCTGTAAATAAACCGAACAAATGTCAAATGTCCTGATATCTCAGGACAAACATTTCCCAGATATATATCAAAATGGTAGCATAAAACAGTAAATTTGTATGTGGAACAGCAAAATATAATAATAAACAGAATAAGCAACTGAAATGCTACAACAATTGGTCGCTCTCCTGGCAAAACGTGAATACCTGTCCTATGTACTGGCCGTGGGTATGCATTTCCCAGGCAAATTACACGTTCCGAACATTAATGTCCCACATTGTGCATTGGAAAAGGTGGCAGCCCTAAGATGTGCAGGCGACAAAACAGCGACAATTGGGTATCCGTCATGCACATCAGTGGACTGAGGTAGTGTACCGAAGGGAATAGAACACTACAAATGGCTAAGCATCATACGTATACAGAGAAGATCAGAATACAGTAGTACCGATCGCCCCCCCCCCCACAACACCCTACCACCTCAGATACCACATGCAGGATATTAAGCGGGAGGGCAGGCTAGTCCCCACACGTTATCCTGTGGCAACAGAGGTAGCACAACGAACAAATGTAATAGAAGCTATTGAAACCACATCCCGAACACGTAACATACCTAGGGACACCCGAATAAGAACACAGTACTAAAACAGAGTGAGGATATCTGTCAATTAATTGAAGTACCGAACCATCATGCAGGACAGGAAGGCCAGGACCCAACCCCCATAGCGTATAGACCGTGGACACCAGAAGATATCTGCAAAGTCATAGAGGGAATTCCCCATCCACAAAGTAATCGCTATTCACCATGCAATACCCCTGTATCTCCTGATCGGAAACCAAAAGGGAATGGCGGATGGTACAGTATGTATAAGCTGTAAATCATGTAAGAATACTTAGGGTAGCGTTGGTGCCAGACCCACACACTATATTCAATGCTATGAACATGCCACAGAAGTATCTTACCGTGGTACATATAAGCTATGCTTACTTTGCAATACCTATACATCCACATAGTCCGTATTGCTTTGCTTGTACAGTCAGGGTGACAGATACAGCCATACCCAGCTATCGCGGGGCTACTGTGAAAGTACAACGATATTCTCACAGGGGATGGCTAGCTACATTCCGGTGTCAACTCCACCCGGGGCCAGTCAAGCTCCACTTTAATTGGATGATATTCTGCTTGCGGCCCCTACCCAGCAGCAATGTATGGAAGATACAATAGCATTATTGAGATAATCAGCAGAACAGGGACATAAAGTAAGCAAGCATAAATTGCAACTACAGAGAATACAGGTCAATTACCTGGCATATCTGGTATCCAAGTAGGGTAGAACATCACATGACGATAGGAAGGTAGCAATATAATAAGCACCCAAGCCAACTAACAAGAAGGGAATGATGTCGTGTCTGGGCCGACTAACACATGTTAAATCTGGATACCAAACAATGCTGTGGAATCCGCTGTATTGTTTGCCTTAACCTTTAATACACCTATGGCAGCACAACACATAGTACACGGATTACAGTAGCAGAAACAGCGTTATGCAGACTAGAACGATTGATAGCCTCAACAGCTGTAGTAGGTCTCGTGAATAATCATAACACATGTTGTCAGACTGTAGATTGTAAGCGGAGATATATGACGTCAGTCTTGATGCAACAGCAGGGAAGTAAGCAACGCTAAATAGCTGACTACACATTGCAGTTGGACACTGTGGCATGGTCAGTGCCACATTGTGTACAGGCAGTTGTTGTAGCACCCATGGCAGTACAGGCCCGGCCGTAATGTTACTAGACCACCCTCTCACTGTGAGAATGTGTCATGCAGTTGCGATCAATCTGCTGCAAGAGAAGATAGAATTCCTGACTCGTGCTAGACATTTGTCATGTCTGACCATACCACTGAGTCAACCTCACATGGTGATTGAACGTTGTACAACATGAAACCTATCAACGTCACGTCTGACACCTGTGTATGGCACACCACACAGTTGCCTATACGAAATGGATTAAATAACTACACACAGACATGATAACACTGATATACACTTAGATGATGCAGAGGTGACAGTTAATGTGTACGGATCATGTAGACAGAGTCCTACAGGAACGAATGAAGTAGTTTATGCAGTAGTTAGTGATAATGACACTGTAGACGGCCAAACCCTGCAGCATAACGTGTCTGCTCAAGCAGCAGAATAGATAGCTTTAACACGTGCTTGTACTGTAGCGGAAAAATGATGTGTGGACATATGTCCCGATAGTCATTCTGTTGTCTGTGCAGTGCATGTTTATGAGCAGCAGTGGAAGAATAGGGGAATGATAACATCCACCGGTAAACCGATCAATCATGCGCATACGAACCTGAATGCATTAGACTACATGCAGTTACCCACTGAAGTAGGTAATTGTAAATGTGCAGGGCATAGAAAGCAACAGGATAACAGTAGGAAAGTTGATGCATGAGCTCATGCACCTGCAAAACAAGCAGCGTCACAGTTGGAAAGTGTCTGTGTGAATGAGGAATGACAAACCTCAGACTGTTTAGATGTAGAAACTGTACAAACAATGCAAACAGCAACTACGAAAGCAGAAAAGCCGACGTGGTTATGACGAGGAGCAATCCTTGAACACGGACTGCACATATCCACAGTGATAAAGCCAATATTAACGTCTAATATATTCAGATATGCGGCTTTGTGGAGCCACGGGTAGAGACATGTCTCAACAGGGGGGATGGTACATTTGGTTAACAGAATACCCCTAACATATGGAATTACGAACCACATACAAACCTCATGAGCAGCGTGTCACGTTTGCCGTAGATATCATGCACAAGGAGTATTTAAACCGAAGGGAGTGAGTTTACCTACACCACCCTAACCGTTCCGTACTATTTGTATGGAATTCATACATTTCCATAAATGTGAAGGGAACAAATACTGTTTAGCGATTACACATATATATAATCAAAATGGGTAGAAGCATTCCCAACCAGTAATCCGGATGCAGCAGCAGTGGCAAAGGTGCCAGTAAAATTAAGTATCCCTAGATCTGGCATGCTGTAAAGAAGCTACAGTGACAATAGAACACATGTAGTTAACCAGACAATCACGCTACCTGGGGGATTACTTCGTATTACCATGAATGTCAATTGCATGTACAACCCACACGCAGCACGACTGCTGCCGCCGTAGAATGGGATCCCGAGAAATAAGCAGAGGAGTTTGGTGGGTGACATCCAGACGAGTTACATGAGCTGTCTACCTCTAGCATTGCTGAGCATGACAACAGTTCCAAATGTAAAGTGCTGCACCCACTTCTAAGTAGTATGTGGAATGGCATATCATGTGCCAGAGTGGAAAGCTGTCATGCCTGCAGAGCCGGAGGTCGATGACTCAGTAGTAGGTGACATGAGAGGATTGTTAACTAGTAACACTGTTCTTCAGTTAAAGTCTGTTACAGATAAGAGCAAACGAAGACGGAAGCATAGCTGACACCAGTATCCTGTGTGTATGTCACTGTTATCCAAAGAACATTATTGCCAAGTGGACAGTGCGAATGTCTGTACCGGGTACTGTTGGCAACGCCTACCGCAGTAAAGGTTGCAGAGAGGTCGTCCTGGGTCCACCTCACATTTCTCAAACTGGTAAAGGATATCAAGTCTGATTGACATCTTGTAGCCGATATACCAAAGAGCCCGAAACACCCGGCGAAGACTGTATAACAATACAAAGCAACACCAAAGACATTTATGTTTGCTGTCCTAATGATTATACACCTATTAACCATGTTTGTGTTTACGTCACAATTTCCGGGACCTTACCTGCATATAACTACACGGATACAAATACTGATACGTGATGAACTGGCCACAGAGTGTCTTCCACACTTCAACAGATACCTAGGCATGATGCGTGTGCATATAGAGACTAGGAACACTTTAAATTGCTGTGTTTGTACTGCCATACCTACATCATATGGAGGACTTCCGATGCATGTTGTCCCCTTGGGGATAGATTGAGACTTGTGAATATCTACACTTTGAGACATGCTCTGTGAGATCACAGGACAACGTGGCAATGTACTTACCTGTTACACAAAAAGGAATTGTATGTTATCATAAACATGGTACAGTTTCAGTTGGTGGGAGTATTTGTAACATAACTGTGTCTTACGAATGTCATATAACAGCCAAAGATCACAGTACTACTTGTAGCACCATTCCTAATTTGTATTGAAACATCATGAGAACAATGTTGAAGGATGTGCAGAAACATCCTGAATTGTATAAACAGTCCTCTGTTAGAGACAGGAATTTGTTACATGCAGAGGTAACCTGCATCAGTAATAAAGTAGAATATAGTTATGTTGTTTGTGGGAAATAAGCATAGCAATGGTTACCTGGGAATTGGTCCGGCAGTTGTTATTTGGGTTATCTGGCTCCAGTCACATGACATACTGTACAATTGCCTGTGGGTGATAAACGAACTATAACACATATAACTCGAAGAACTGGGAACACGGGCGAGAAACCTACTAATCCAGTGGGTGAAATGGAAGCTGTTCTGACATGTCAGTCCTCTGCAAGAGATAAAGGAATACCGATTCATATGGACTTCAGTGACAGCGTCACAACCTGGGCTGGAACACCTCCAGCTTCTGGAGTAGTGAAATCAATCAGGGAACAGAGGAAGTTATCAAAAACTGTCGGAGGAAGGATGAATGTGACTTCCGCTCCTGAACATGTGACTGATGAACTGGATGCAATGAGAACTGTTGTGTCACAAAATGTAATAGTGCACGACTGCACCGTGGCGCTGAGAATTGGTACGTGGGCGCTTACTGAAGAAGATCGCTGTGTCCAACTACCACATGAAGAGACCAAAAGCAACCCACCTACAGGTCATATAGCAGGTGTCATCCATGGCGGAACCAGGCCCAAACCCACTGCCGAACCATTTCCACAAACCATTGGGTGGATGGGGTCAGTCATACTGAATATCATGATTGCCATTTGTGTTGTTCTGCTCATATTGGGAGCATGTGTCTAGTGCGGGATACTGTGCATGTAAGTATTAGTCAGGGACTCTGGCAACATACCTGTACCCGTGACTATGTATCAAGACCTGTAGTGGTATTTGTCAATAGAAAATGCAATCCTACTTGCAATGTACATCAAATTACTTGCCTAGTTAAACGTTCCACAGAGGAAGACGCCAGGGAATGAAATAATGTTGTATATGTCTCTGGATAGAGTAGAAGCAATCAAAGGAGGGAGAATGTTAGCAAAATACATATGTAAACATAATATGACGTGCAACTTTAGAAGCTAATAGTGTATAATGCATATTATTCTACCTGACAATATAGCAGTACAGCTTCTCATGCATGTAATTGCTTGTAGTGTAGCTGCAGTGTGATTGAACCCTAACCCTAGCAGTAACCAGTGCAGCAGGTGTATGTCAGCCAGCATTAGTCATCTGCTCGGTTACAGAATTATACATGTATGTACAGGTATATCTGTCATCCTTCTACTGAGGAGGAAAGGCTTTTGAGCCGTAACACAGAGTACAGCTGCTCAGCAGAGAGACACAGGAACCTAGTAGGACACGGAGTGAGGACTGAATATGAACAGTGTTGGAACCGTGTCAGAGCAGAACTTACCAAAGTACAGTCTAACTGAATATGTGGCTCGCAAGGTTGGGCTATCCTCGTGGGAAAACATGTAATAAGTATTACCTGAGCACTGTTGTAGGAATACAATGTTCTGTACTCTAGCAATGTAAATGCCTTGTGACTGACAACATTATTAATGTGTGCAAAAGATGATAGTATACAGAATGCTCATACAGATGTAACATGTATAGAGTTGAACAAATGTCTAAACTTTGACTGCATACTCCTTTGCCTCCTGCTGCACAGTAATAAAATGTTATTAATCCCAGCTTCCTGTGTTAATAAGTGTCATGTTGAAAATACGAATGAGTGTTACAGTTTGATTTAAAAGACTTAATTGACAGATGTTTACGTTCTAGCATTGGAATAGGTCAAGACAAACATCACAATGTCCATGTGTACCACATACACACAGCCAGTAACACGCAGTAGTAGTGCATGAAGGCATACATGACTGTGGGAATAGTACAGGACATATGGCACGTGCCAAGTGCAGATGCATGACACAAACACCAGGATGGGTGTCCCTGCAAAGAGGAACATGTGCCAACTACACCTCCCACAGATGTACTGGCAATAAAACACATGGCAAACACACAGACACACTACTGTCCAACACATGACTGCAACGGAGCCTGGTCAAACACTAACATGAAGCATGCACAAACAGGGACTTGAGTAATGTTTGCCTTAACACCCCCTCATAGGCCAAAGAAGAATAGAATGGACATATGCATGTAATGCTGTGAAGGATGTGTGGTAGTCCTCAGTATCACAGTGTTAGGGACACAGATACACTGTCATCAACTGTGACGTATGTGCAACGTACAGCATACCTGCATGTAATACAGAGGACAATCATGTGCCACAGAAATATACAGTGGCGAAAGACTATAGTGGATAGACAATTGTACATGTGACAAACTATGAATATAGGTTCACACGTCCATAGGTACAGGGTAGGCCATCGTCCCAGGCCCAGCCATAATACTACACCATAGTTAGGATGACTTTGCCAACCTTCAGTGCTTCAGATGAAATACCCATGATATTGCTGTATCTCCGTCAAGCAGTGATAATGATGTAATCCCTGGCCTATACCTGCAATTCTCCATCCAATGGACAACATAGCTGCGAACAAGGCTAGGAAGGATGTCTGTCTCACATGTACTGTGATGTAGATCCACAGCATAATGATTGTCTGGGTGATATAAGTGTCACCCAAACACATCCCATGAATGACCGTGACAAGGTAAATGTCACCTGCCCTAGTGATTCTGAGGGATGCGGATACAGTAGATGAAGCATACACATGACATATGGGTTGACATGGCCTTGTATGTCAGGCACAGGTCAACACCAAACAGCAGGTATGTGACGTGATGTGGCAGGGTCCTACATGTGGGGCAGCATTACACAAAATGGTGTCATCCTGCATCTGTACAACGATCAACCTATGTGGGCTTCCCAGCTGCTGTAGGTGTATGGTCAGATACAGTCTGAATGGGGCAATGTAGTAGATCATAGGTGTAACACGTAATGGGTACAAGGGAACAATGACCTAGCCTGATGTAGATGTGAATCCCTGCACCAACAGGTGGGCAATGTAGAAGACCCACACAACCACGATAGCAACGTGTGTGTGGAATGAATGGTGACCGTCCAACACTGTCCCCTGATTCCTGGTAATCACCCCTGTGCTGAGTGGACAGCCACCTATATGCTGGACAGGGGTGACCTAGTACTTCTCCACAGGTATGATGTTGCATGACGTTGCATTTAGCTGTGGGACATGTCCATGACAGCAGATATGCATACCTGGGAGGCCCCTTCGAAGGATATCTGTGTCAGATGTCTTTCCCACTATGGCACCTGTTTTGCAGTTATCTACAAACACTGTTGCCCATAGCACCCCTGTGTGTGCCTGTACCGTGAAGATGTAGGTGTATGACAGGAGTGCACACATGGAAGGGCCCCATGGGACACCACTTCTGACAGGCAGTAGGTCTGATATGCTGTCAGCAACTATGACCGTGTGGGTTGTGTCACATAGACAGTTTACAACACATTCTGTGATGTGCGTGTTCACATCCCAGCCAATGGGTTTATCAACAATACCTGAGGGGGGTAATGTGATGAAGGGCTTTGCCAGGTCGAGGTAGGCTGTATGGACCGCAACACCCCCATCAGTGGCCTCGGCGACTGTCCTGGAAATGTCAACCATGCTTTAAAGGCATGAACCGCCCCTGAACAAGACAAACCGTGTGTGAGGCAAAGTAAGTATGTCCCCTATGCAGTCATGTATGAGCCACAGTATGATCCCTCCCCATGTCTTTGCAGATAGGTCTCCTCAGGGTAATGGGACAGTAATAACCAGCCTCAGTGGAGGTATTGGCCTTCTGACGTGGGACTACAGTTGCCATGTGACACAACCTGGGTACCCTACCTGAGGTGAGGCTACAAAGAAATAGCTGTCCTAACTGTGGGTCCAATTCATAACCGAGATAGTGGAGTACACAGCGGGGTCACCAGCTGGTCTCATCGATGCTATGTCCACTACCCCGGAGAGAGCATGTCCCACCTGTGTGTCACAGAACATTTGGTGACCCCAAACCAGTGGTACACACATCCCCCCATGTGTGGGGGAGGGTGTGGAGATGTCCTCACTGGACTTGTCAGCCTGTATGTTGGCAATGTGTGTATGTTGAGTAAACCCCACCTCTATGTGAACCCAGTCAGAGCATATGTGGGACTGAGCTCCCAGGTGTCCAGCATAGCAACTGAAGGTGGTATGATTGTTAGCCAGGTCCATGTAGGTATATCTGTGGAATGTGCCCTGGACTATTTCATGACAGTGTGTAAGTCTACACATATGATGACCAAGGGTGTCACACCTCACAAGGTGTCTGCTCCACCTTGTAGTAGCCACCTCCTCGTGTTGTACATTTTGTGTATGGCTGGGGTACACCACACTGGATGCTTGGCATTGGTACAGTGAACCACAGTTGGGTAAGTGAATGACTGGCTCATGCAGTTCTGTAGGTACTGGTAGATGGCAAATGTGATTGATGCAGTGGCTGCCGTACCATCGACCACTGGCTCAGGGTCTTTAAAGGAGACCACAGTACTGCGCAGTATTGTGTAGTCTGCCTCTGAGCAAGCAATGTGTATGGTAACTGGCAACACTCACAGCAACGGATGCCAAAAGCAGAAGCCAATGTCCAAATAACATAGATCAACTTCTGCATGACAATATGTGTTATCATACATGTATTGACATGTGTCTGCCAATTACAATTGGAAATGGCCGGTAAGACTGGCCTAAAGTTCCCATGATGTACACAGTCTGGGGGTGTTGTTCCGACAATAAAGTGGCAATACCTCCCAATCGTGACCTCTGGGTATGGTATGAAAGTGGTTGTTAACCTGCAACATTGGATGTATAGCATTGGTTTCTGGTGTCGGAAGACATGGTTCCTGTAGCACAACACAGTATGGGTAGTCAAGCACACATACACGATTGCTGAACACACAGCATCAGTGAAACCCACTGCTCACAAGGACACAGTCCGACAAGCTCTACACTTTACATATGCACAGTGGTGTCCATTGTAGGACCCAAAAATTGTGGAAAGAATCGAATAATGTGTTATTTCAATGCGTACCTGAAATCATTGTCGTCACAGGTACACATATGCACCGCAAGCGTGTTTAATGTTGCTGATAGCTGTCCATGTAATGCAGCAGAGATGCACAGAAATACCCAGGGTACCGGGTCCATAGAACTGCGTCCACATCACAGTTCCGCACACATGACGGATGTGTAATGGGTACTGTAAATTGTTGCAGTCAAGGGATTCTGGGTATGTAGACGCTGTGCTCGGTGTTGTTTCGCAGGCAATCCTTTCTCCCGCCCCGTGGGAGGGATGTGTGCGTAGCACCTGCCTTACTCTCCGCTAATAATGCAAACCATACTCCGGAGAATGCTAAATGTAGGTGTGGAATGTGTACAGCCCTATACTAGTGTCCAGTAGGCAACTGTCATGGATGGACACCCGTATGGCCAGGATGGCACCCACAACTGCAAACCCGGGTAAATGACATAGCCGCGGTAAGGCATAACACAGGAAATACACATAGGGACTACAGTTGACATTCCACATACAAAGCCGGACCCTCGTGCCAACACCAGCGTACACAGCACTCAGTCTGCCAGCAACAGACTGAGGAGCACCCGCTACCGTACAGCGGAACAGATGTGCGACCTGTGGAACACATACTAATGGCACACACACAACGTCAAGTAGGATATGTAAACTATGGTATTCCCACCTATGAAGACAACATGGTTAAATGAATGCATAGGTAAGCAACATGTTCCGGTGGTGTTATATTGGAAATACAGTGATGGATATGTCCCATTGGGATGTCTGCGGTTAATATGAAGCAGTTGCTAACCAGCATCTTTGGATGTATGTCATTTGTCCACAGTAGTAGATCACCTGGTTATGTAGCACCATGTGGAATGGGTAGTCCAACAGACATCCGTGATTGCTGAACAGACAGTATCAGTGAAACCCACTGCTCACAAGGACACAGTCCGACAAGCTCTAAACTTTACATATTGACAGTGTTGTCCATTGTAGGACCCAAAAATTTGTCTAAAGACAGGAATGCCGCCTTCTTTCAACACTTAATTGAACTCATTGTCGTCACAGGTACACATATGCACCGCAAGCGTGTTTAATGTTGCTGATAGCTGTCCATGTAATGCAGCACAGATGCACAGAAATACCCAGGGTACCGGGTCCATAGAACTGCGTCCACATCACAGTCCCGCACATGACGGATGTGTAATGGGTACTGTCAGTTGTTGCAGTCAAGGGATTCTGGGTATGTAGACTCTGTGCTCGGTGTTGTTTCGCAGGCAATCCTTTCTCCCGCCCCGTGGGAGGGATGTGTGCGTAGCACCTGCCTTACTCTCCGCTAATAATGCAAACCATACTCCGGAGAATGCTAAATGTAGGTGTGGAATGTGTACAGCCCTATACTAGTGTCCAGTAGGCAACTGTCATGGATGGACACCCGTATGGCCAGGATGGCACCCACAACTGCAAACCCGGGTAAATGACATAGCCGCGTAAGGCATAACACAGGAAATACACATAGGGACTACAGTTGACATTCCACATACAAAGCCGGACCCTCGTGCCAACACCGGCGTACACAGCACTCAGTCTGCCAGCAACAGACTGAGGAGCACCCGCTACCGTACAGCGGAACAGATGTGCGACCTGTGGAACACATACTAATGGCACACACACAACGTCAAGTAGGATATGTAAACTATGGCATTCCCACCTATGAAGACAACATGGTTAAATGAATGCATAGGTAAGCAACATGTTCCGGTGGTGTTATATTGGAAATATAGTGACGGATATGTCCCATTGGGATGTCTGAGGTTTATATGAAGCAGTTGGTAACCAGCATCTTTGGATGTATGTAATTTGTTCACAGTACTAAATCAGCTGGTTATGTAGCACCATGTGGAATGGGTAGTCAAACAGACATCCGCGATTGGGGAACATACACCAGCAGTGAAAAGCACTGGGCAGGTGGACACAGTCCAGCAACATCTAACTTGACATATGCACATCGGTGTCCATTGTAGGACCCAAAAATTCTGTTCAGACAATGCCTGCTAGCTTCCTGCATTACTCATGTGATCTAATTGTCGTCACCACGTCACAGGTACACATATGCACGCAAGCGTGTTCAATGTTGATGATAGCTGTCCATGAACTGCAGCACACATGCACAGAAATACCCAGGGTATCGGGTCCATTCCGCTGCGTCCACATCACAGTCCAGCACACATGAAGGATGTGTAATGGGTACTGTCCACTGTTGCAGTCAAGAGAGTCTGGGTATGTAGAATCTGGCCTCGGTGTTGTTTCGCAGGCAATCCTTTGTCCCGCCCCGTGGGAGGGACGTGTGCGTAGCACATGCGTCACTCTCCGCCAATAATGCACACCATACTCCGGGGAATGCAAAATGCAGGTGTGAAATGTGTACAGCCCTATACCAGTGTATAGTAGGCAATTCACATGGATGGACAAGCGTATGACTAAGATGGCACCCATAACTGCAAACCCGGTGGAATTACACTGCCGTAGTAAGGCATTACACAAGTCATACACATAGGGACTACAGTTGACATTCCCCATACAACAAACACAGACAGCCAGCCGATGAAGTCCAAAGCAAAGACGAGGTACTGTAGGGACCGTCAGTGACCAACCAGAGCACACCAAGAATTAAAGGCAGTCACCATAGTCTATTGGAGCCTCGTCTGCTTCATAAGCAGACTTATTCAGACTACATACAATGCAGTCCAACCTACTACATTTACAAGCATGAATTGGTCAGTACATTAGATGTGCTAGGTACTAATTACATGCCTTAAAGGCAGACAAGCGAACAAACCTTACTTGGGTTACAGATCCCACACAGTGAGGACATCAGACATTGCTTCGAAAGGTACAGTCTTCATCGGAAAATAGAAATATATGTACATATATGAAACATGAACCAACATAAAATGTTTTCCAAATGTCTGACTGTGTAAGATACATATATATGTCCTATGGATTGTGCCAATATATTAACAGAACTGCAGACACCTAGTAATATAAATGAACCATAATATATACACATAAACCGTATGATTATGACTACTGTAAAATAGACCAACGAAATGTAAAGATTCACAATGTGCTAATGTAAATATTCATTTAGAAGGTTACTTAAATAAATCAATTCAGACATCCATGTGTAAATACTAACACAAGGCCAGCGAGGTGCTTGCCCTCATATGTACTGGGATGTCGTTCCACAGCATAGTGAGTGTCTGGGTGATGAATCCGTCCCAACAACACGTTCGATTAATGACAGTGTCAAGGTGTACGTCAGCTGCCCTTGTGGTTCTGAGGGATCTAACATATTTACGTGAAGCATAGTCATCAGATCTGGGTTCAACTTAGCCATGTATGCCAGGCACGGGTCACCTCTGGGCAAGTGGTATGCAACTGTATACAGCTGGAATTCTTTCAGTCGGTCAGTATAACACATATACCTGAGACCCTGCATCTGTTTGTCGAAGAACTGTTGGTGCCTTTCCAGCTGCTGCAGGTGTTGTGTCAGATACATTCTGAACGGGGCATTGTACCCAATCATAGGTCTATTGAGTGATGAGTACAAGGGGACAATGACCTCCCCTGATCTAGATGTGAATCCCTTCATGATGATGTGGGCAATGTGGAAGGTCTACCTAACTATGTTAGCAACATGTGTGTCTAACGAACGGTTAACAACAACACGTGTCCCCAGATCACTGGTAACCCCCTCTGTGCTCAGTGGATTGCCACCTATATGGTAGCTCGGGGTAACCTTGTTCTTCCCGAAGGGTATGCCTATGCATTTCCTGGCATTTAGCTGTAGGACATGTCTCTGGTACCAGTTATCCACATCTGTGAGGCACTCCTGAAGGATATCTGTGTCAGATGTGTGTCTGACTTTTGCATCCGGTTTGCAGTCATCTGCAAACATTGTCACCCATAACCCCCCTGTGTATGCGTGTACATTGGAAACGTAGATGCTGGAAATAGTGGACCCAGGACTGAGCCCCATGGGACACCACCTGTGACTGGCTGTGAGTATGACATGGCGCCAGCAACTATGCCCATGTGTGTTCTGTGACTTAGGCCGTTTGCAACCCATATGGCGATGTATGGATTTACATTCAAGATGACGGGTTTATCAATTATACCCGAGGGGGGTATTGTGTCGAAGGGCTCTGCCGGGTTGAGGTAGGCTGTATGGAGTGCTTTACCCTCAGCAATGGCCTTGGTGACTGATTCTACAAAGTGAAACACGTGTAAAGGGCATGATCTGACTATGACCAAGCTAAACTGGGTTGTATCCAAAGTATGCGGGTCCCCTATGTCTTTATCTATGTGTCCCATTATGATCCATCTCCATGGCTTTGCAGATAAGGCTTGTCAAACTAATGGTATGGTAATAACCAGGGTCAGTGGAGGCACCATCTATGTGGAGTGTGACTACAGTCGCCCTGTGCTACTACTCAGGTACGTATCCTGAGGTGAGGCTAGGATTAAACAGCTGTCCTAAGTGTGGGTTAAATTCCCCATAGAGTTCCTGGAGTACACAGCTGGGACACCATGTGGACCCATGGATGCTGTGTTGACTGCCTTGGGGCTGGATGTGGGTAATGCTGGACATACCCACGGCAGACGTGGCACGTTCCCGAGTCCGATGCCCAAGGGACCACACACATAGCCGGCCTTAGGCATAGGCCAAGTAGGTAGCCGTCTAGGGTGTTGCTCTACACGGGGCACCTTTCCAGACTCTATTTGGTGTAGGTAGACCAGGAGGGGGGTAGCGGGTGATGTATCGGTGGCAACGTCTGCCTAGGTCACCACTTACCCTAAGGCCACTCTTCCCGTGGGTAATACAGCAGTACCCACACCCAGACGCGGGTCATTGCTAGGGTCATTGCTAGTATGGCACATCATCTATGTAAGGAAGGAAACCATATATCCCCAGACATAATGGCACAGCATAATGCCTGTTCGCCAGCCAAAGGCAGACATCGTCACCAGCGCGGTGCGGACGTACTGCGCGAGATGTCCGTTAACAATGCCGACATTGTCTCGCTTTGTGAAACAAACTCCACAGAGACATTCAATAATAGACAACGACGGACAACCCGATGTCCTCGTGTCTGAGCTGTTCAACCTGTTACGCCATGTTAAATGTGTGTAGCACAGCGGAACCGGGCCAAACAAAGCAACGGACATGTCTGTGGCTCAGTGAAAGTCGTCACGCAATGTTAAACCCTTGAAATATTGCGACACAGGCCATACATACGGAGGGTTAGTAATGGAAATTGGTTAGTTTGATCAGACCGTGTGCAATTAGTATAACGAGATCTACAACGGATACACCGGCCAATCGGCGCACACGGTTACGAATAATTGGGGGGGGCCGTGACATGGTACCATGGACACGGACAAAACGTGCCCATGTGACTCATCTAACATTCGTACAGGGTCAGGGCAGTCCCGTACAGTGGGCGGCCAAGACCAAACCCAAAGCACCACAGCAACACCCTGACAATCGAAGGCCTGTATGCGTATGGGATATAAGCAGCTGTAATCTGAACAGCCCTGCGGTGACGACATATGCATCCTGGGCCATGAGCGAGGGGGAATTAGGAATGTTCAACATGCAGTACCGCACCTTTCCCAGCAGGAGAATGGATGCCTGTGACGTGCGTGTGTGCGGGGGGGATATGTAAATGTACATAGGTACCAAGGGTATGCATATTAATGACAACGAACAGCTAACGTGCACTGGTCACAGTAACCGTCAAACGTGAATGCAGTCACGTTTGAATTACGACTATAGAACATATAGATGTGCACGTGTACGTAAAGCGTCCATACTGCAAAGACTGTTACATATATAAAGCTGTAAGTGCTTTCTGCACACGTCCGTCAACCGGATCAGACATATGTTACCGGAATAGTCACAAGTAACGCAAAACACATAACCACACAGACACCATAAACATATATAAACGGACTACGGATATGCGTAATGTGCGGCGGCGTAACCCACAATCCGGACATGCGAGTGTGCGTGCGTGTGTGATCCAGTGGAACCAGGGAAGGTTACGGATGTCTCCTCCACACGTTTACATTCATAATTGTCGAATATATGCTTAAATAGTACTTATTGATTCCATGCTTTGTTATCGTAATGCTACTATTATACACATTGATATACAATAACCTGATCAACACACTACATTCTAAGGTGCACTCTCAGCAATTATCAACTATGTGTCCGGATACTGATTGTATTTACCAATATTGTATATATATTAACACATTGTTGCCGTATTATTGTTTCCATGAAGTAAGGCATGCAACACTGATATGTATATGTCACGTTATAATCAAGACTTGGAGCACTGTCCACCTAACTATGAGCAGGTTTATTGATTATTTCGCTTTAAACCGACTCTGAAGGAAGTGTATAAGGGACGGCTATGTCATGCATTCCGTACTCCGACGGTGCCCCATGTTAGTAGGTGAGAGAGCTCAGTATCCTTTCACTGTGGAGTCTATCGTATTTGACAGTGTCTGTTTCTGCCGATATATGTTCCATACTGTCGTTTATGAAGATGGGCAGGACGCAAGGTTTGCTGTATTTCCCCATACTGGCACGTGGATATAGATAGGCCATGTCATACAAACGATGGGTAGTCAAGCAGACATCCACGACTGGGGAACATACAGCGGCAGTCAATACCACTGGCCAGATGGGGACAGTCAAACACGTTCTACACTTTACAAATGCACATCGGTGTCCATTGTAGGACTCCAAAAATTAAGACGTTTACGCCGTTATCCTTCGAGATCAGCCAATCAGAGTACTAACCGTGACTACGGCACAGCTAGACATATGCACCACCAGCGTGTTTAAGGTTGATGATACCTGCCCATGACATGCAGGACATATGAACAGAGGTCCCCAGACTGCCGTGTCCATACATGTGCGTCCATATCCCAGTTCCGCACACATGAAGGATGTGTCATGCGTACCGTGGGGGGTTGCAGCCATGGTATCCTGGGTATGCAAAATGGGGCTCGGTGTTGTTTGGCAGATAATCCGTTGTCCCGCCCCGTGGGAGGGCTGCGGGTACAGGACGTGCCTTAGTCCCCAGTAAGGATGCAAAGCATCCATAGGGTAATGCTAAAGGCATGTGTGAAATGTGTTCAGCCCTACATCAGTGTCCAGTAGGCATTTCCCAAGGATGGACAAACGTACGGACAAGATGGCACCCATAATAGCAAACCTGGTGGAATCACACAGCCGTAGTAGGGCATGACACAGGACATAAAGATGGAAACAACAGTAGATACACCCCGTAGAATTCCATCCTGCCGTGCGAATCCCAGCGTACACAGCAGCGAAGGTGCTATCAAGTATGTGGGGATCACCCGCTTCCACTCTGCGGAACATACCTGCGACCTGTGGAAAACATATTAATGGCACACCAACAACGTCAACTAGGAAGGTCATACTATCGCTAAAATATGGCGTTCACACACATAAACGACATACTGTCATGAATAAATAGGTTCTACATGTACCGGCTGTGTTATACTGACAATACAGTGGCGGATAGTTCACAATGGTACCTGTGAGGATTATCTAAAGCAGTTGCCAACCTGCAGGACTACAGTAACACCCTATGGGTAAATTGTGGAAGGACACGGGTTACGTAGCACTACATAATATGGGTAGGCGGACAGACATCCGGGAATGGGGAACATACGGCGGCAGTCAAACCCACTGGCGAATGGGCACAGTGCAACATGTTCTAAACTTTACATATGCACATCGGTGTCCATTGCAGGACCCAAAATTACTCCTTAAGTAAGTGTGGGCAACATAGTGTGAACCGGAAGAGGTGACAGCCGTGACTACGGCACAGGTAGATATATGCACCACAAGCGTCTTCAAGGGTGATGACAGCCGTCCATGAAATGCAGGACATATGAATAGGACTCCCCAGGCTGCTGCGTCCATACACGTGCGTTCACATCCCTTTTCCGCACACATGAAGGGAGTGCATAGGGTACTGTCGAGGGTTGCAGACATGGGATCGTGGGTATGCAAATATGGGTGTCGGTGTGGATTGGCAGATGATTCGTCATCTTGCCCCGTGTGCGGGACGTGGCCATGGCATATGCATTACTCCGCAATACTAATACCGATCATCCACCGGAAATGGAGAATGCAGCTGTGAAATGTTGACAGCCCGATACTAGTGTCCAGTAGGCAGTTCCCATGGATGGACAAGCGTACGGCCAAGATGGCACCCATAGCTGCAAACCTGGGGGAATCCCACAGCTGTTGCAAGGCATAACCCAGGGAATACAGATACGGTCTACAGTACACACTCCCCATTCAAAGCAAGACCGCTGGGCAGATACCAGCGTACACAACACTCAATGTGCCAGCACATCTATGGGGATCACGCTTCCATACAGTGGAACAGATGGGTCACCTGTGTAAAGATACCAATGGCACAATCTCCACGTCTGCTGGGAATGACATAGGATGGTCAAACTATGGCGTTGACACCAAAGAAAGACATCCTTCGGTGAATTAATAGGATTGATGTCAATACACCATGGCAAACACCCAATGAACAGGGAAGACTTGCTGGCACCCTATGGCCACAAACCATGTCACACATAGGTAGATGGAACAGTCAACATAAACATTTCATCCACGACAGGTCGCATATGGTATCCAAAGGTACTTCATAGACATGTATGCGCTATCACCCGTTGGCCCCGTGAGACTTACACATAACATGGAAGTATCCAGGCTTTAAATGTCCACCCTTACACTTCCATTTGTCACTTTCTATGCGAGCAATGGAGATGTAGCCACAGCATAGAAAGCAGAGACGTACTGCTAATGAAACACACACATGTCAACATCACAGAAAGCATACTATGAACACACTTATTACATGATATTGTACTATGAAACACAAACAAACCAGCAACCTGCAGCAAGAATAGTCCCTGTAGTTCGACACAACACAAGTCTTCGTAACATTTAAACAGTTCATTAAAACATGCAACGTTTTCGTTGTTTCCACAACGTGTGCAGGAAAAATGCTATGTCTAAGAATGTTCACAATCAACAATGTGAGTCTCAACATGATTTTAAATATCACACTGTTGATTGTGAACACTTTAACAATTTGCTTATTCAGTTGTATTTTCGAAAGCAACGGAAACACACACACACACAGAAGGGACGGGAGATGAACCTACGCCTATTTACATGAACTCAGTACAGTATGAAGCATTTACACAACGCGCTACCGAGTTAACTGACGTGAGCGCTGTCAGAGGCATACATGTAGGCTGCTGACGCCACCCGCAAGACAATATTTGGAAATAGCCAAGGCATGTGTTGCGGAGCGTCTAAAAGCATAATCAGTCGTAGAGGCAGCTGGAAACACACACACACAGAAGGGACGGGGGACGAACCTACGCCTATCTACATGAACACACTACTGTATGAAGCATTTACAGAACGCGCTACCGAGTTTACCAAACAGAGCGCTGTCACAGGCATACTTGTAGGCTGCTGACGTCACCCGCAAGACAATAGTTGGCAATAGCCAAGGCATGTGTTGCGGAGCGTCTAAAAGCATAATCAGTCAGAGGCAGCTGGAAACACACACACACACGGAAGGGACGGGGGCGAACCTATGCCTATCTACATGAACACACTACTGTATGAAGCATT
Source organism: Protopterus annectens (assembly GCF_019279795.1). NCBI lineage: Eukaryota > Metazoa > Chordata > Ceratodontiformes > Protopteridae > Protopterus > Protopterus annectens. Next base: position 1,272,421,148 of record NC_056725.1, on the reverse strand, counting down.
TACAGAACGCTACCGAGTTTACTAAACAGAGCTGTCACAGGCATACATGTAGGCTGCTGGCGTCACCCGCAAGACAATATTTGGCAATAGCCAAGGCATGTGTTGCGGGCGTCTAAAAGCATAATCAGTCGCAGAGGCAGCTGGAAACACACACACACACGGAAGGGACGGGGGCGAACCTCGCCTATCTACATGAACACACTACTGTATGAAGCATTTACAGAGCGCTACCGAGTTTACTAAACAGAGCTGTCACAGGCATACATGTAGGCTGCTGGCGTCACCATAAGACAATAGTTGGCAATAGCCAAGGCATGTGTTGCGGGCGTCTAAAAGCATAATCAGTCGCAGAGGCAGCTGGAAACACACACACACACGGAAGGGACGGGGGCGAACCTCGCCTATCTACATGAACACACTACTGTATGAAGCATTTACAGAGCAGCTACCGAGTTTACTAAACAGAGCGCTGTCACAGGCATACATGTAGGCTGCTGACGTCACCCGCCAAGACAATAGTTGGCAATAGCCAAGGCATGTGTTGCGGGCGTCTAAAAGCATAATCAGTCGCAGAGGCAGCTGGAAACACACACACACACACGGAAGGGATGGGGGCGAACCTCGCCTATCTACATGAACACACTACTGTATGAAGCATTTACAGAATGCGCTACCGAGTTTACTAAACAGAGCGCTGTCACAGGCATACTTGTAGGCTGCTGACGTCACCCGCAAGACAATAGTTGGCAATAGCCAAGGCATGTGTTGCGGAGCGTCTAAAAGCATAATCAGTCGCAGAGGCAGCTGGAAACACACACACACACGGAAGGGACGGGGGACGAACCTACGCCTATCTACATGAACACACTACTGTATGAAGCATTTACAGAGCGCGCTACCGAGTTTACTAAACAGAGCTGTCACAGGCATACTTGTAGGCTGCTGGCGGCACCCAGAAGACAATAGTTGGCAATAGCCAAGGCATGTGTTGCGGAGCGTCTAAAAGCATAATCAGTCGCAGAGGCAGCTGGAAACACACACACACACGGAAGGGACGGGGGACGAACCTACGCCTATCTACATGAACACACTACTGTATGAAGCATTTACAGAACGCTACCGAGTTTACTAAACAGAGCGCTGTCACAGGCATACTTGTAGGCTGCTGACGTCACCCGCAAGACAATAGTTGGCAATAGCCAAGGCATGTGTTGCGGAGCGTCTAAAAGCATAATCAGTCGCAGAGGCAGCTGGAAACACACACACACACGGAAGGGACGGGGCGAACCTCGCCTATCTACATGAACACACTACTGTATGAAGCATTTACAGAGCGCTACCGAGTTTACTAAACAGGCGCTGTCACAGGCATACTTGTAGGCTGCTGGCGTCACCCGCCAAGACAATAGTTGGCAATAGCCAAGGCATGTGTTGCGGAGCGTCTAAAAGCATAATCAGTCGCAGAGGCAGCTGGAAACACACACACACACAGAAGGGACGGGGGGGCGAACCTACGCCTATCTACATGAACACACTACTGTATGAAGCATTTACAGAACGCGCTACCGAGTTTACTAAACAGAGCTGTCACAGGCATACTTGTAGGCTGCTGGCGTCACCCGCCAAGACAATAGTTGGCAATAGCCAAGGCATGTGTTGCGGAGCGTCTAAAAGCATAATCAGTCGCAGAGGCAGCTGGAAACACACACACACACGGAAGGGACGGGGGCGAACCTCGCCTATCTACATGAACACACTACTGTATGAAGCATTTACAGAGCGCTACCGAGTTTACTAAACAGAGCTGTCACAGGCATACTTGTAGGCTGCTGGCGTCACCCGCAAGACAATAGTTGGCAATAGCCAAGGCATGTGTTGCGGGCGTCTAAAAGCATAATCAGTCGCAGAGGCAGCTGGAAACACACACACACACACGGAAGGGACGGGGGCGAACCTCGCCTATCTACATGAACACACTACTGTATGAAGCATTTACAGAACACGCTACCGAGTTTACTAAACAGAGCGCTGTCACAGGCATACTTGTATGCTGCTGACGTCACCCGCAAGACAATAGTTCGCAAAACCCAAGGCATGTGTTGCGGAGCGTCTAAAAGCATAATCAGTCGCAGAGGCAGCTGGAAACACACACACACACAGAGACACACACACACACACACACACACACACACGGAAGGGACGGGGGACGAACCTACGCCTATCTACATGAACACACTACAGTATGAAGCATTTACAGAGCAGCTACCGAGTTTACTGAGCAGAGCTGTCAGGAGGCATACCCCTACGTGAGTGGTATAATTTGCAGAGGCAATGCGCCCGATCGGGAGTTCGGACAGAGTGCGCAGTCACGCAGTCTGTTACCATCCCAAGGTCGCCGTACACTAACACGTTAGTGCTGCAGTCGAGAATAACAAGTAACTACTGAACAGTACATCACTGCATACTGGGCATGCTCAGACACTTAGACTCGGCACAGGGCAGACATGCATACACATGTTGCGACAGCATGGGTGGCGGAATGTGGACCGTCGTGTGTGTCCAGCCACACAACAGAAACCTGGCCATGCCACAGACGTGGCCGTTGCGTAGGGGATACAGGCATGCACCCGGGGTATAACTGCAGGCGGGCGCGGTGTGCACTGTGCTGTGTGTCTATCTACACAGCTGCCTACTGGGCATGCTCAGACACTTAGAGTCGGCACAGATCAGACATGCATACACATGGTGCGACGGCATGGGTGGCGGAATGCGGACCGTCCTGTGTGTCCGGCCACACAACAGCAACCCGGCCATGCCACAGACGTGGCCGTTGCTGCGGGGAATATCTAGGTGCAATTAACCATGTGTAGGACTGGCCTACAGTTTGTTGCATGCTACAGACAACCCTCCCAAACACAGGATACCTTCACAGATGTCCTGAGGACACTGGTGAGTGGGCATGCTCTCACAACAGCACCGTATTGGGTGACATGAACCACCCATACATAGCCTGGGAACATTACCCATGGCACAACACAGTACGCCAGCAGTCCCAGGTGTTCACACACCTGGCCACTGTTAAACAGCCATGCACCATACATACTAGGGGGGGGATGTCTGACAGTTCTGCCCATCACACATGGTGAGGATATGCCCCACACAGGATGTACAGCCCTCAATGGTGATGCAAGACCGTATAGTGGATCCACTGGTCATCCACTCACTGTAACCAACACCAGCATGGGGGACCTCAGTGATGACCTCTCCACAGAAAACCACACACATCATACGACCGGTGTGGTACCCTACAAGTCCTCCATGCCAGTGTTGAACAGAGGCCAGACCGGCAAACGCATAACGAAGGCCTTCCCCGACCACCCACATGCATGTCTGCAACAGGCAAACATGATGACATCAGGACCTTGTCCACCACAGGTAGGCACATGGTGTGGTGGACCGCAGCCACTGACTACCTGTACATCAACAGTTGGAGCTACTACATGGCAGAGCAATGACAGTACCAGGGAAACCATCACCCATTCATACCGGCGTCACCATACGGCCCCACATACCATCATCCAGGTCCGCTTGTGGGAGTGGTACTGCAGAGGGCACATGAGACAACCACAGGGCCTTCCCTAACTGTGGTAAGGACATGGTTGGGGGCACACAGACTTGCCAGGAAATGGTCCAGAATGGTACAACAGTCACTGCACCCACAGACATTGTTTGCAAACCACAGGACATGTTCCATGCATACATCCCCCCCCCCCAACAGGGAACATATCCATCCCACCAGAGTGTATCCTCCCAAACATGTCATATGGCCTGGAGTGATCCCATATCTATATGGCGGTTGACACGTCAGCAATGGGCACCGATGGTGTCCCTGGCTGTGTGCTACCCATCCTCATTGAGGCCCTCGGCCCACACATGCGGCCACTGTGTCATGTTAGCCTTACTATGGGCTATGTCCCCAATGGATGCCATATGGCATCTGTGGTCCCACTATGCCAGGTAGTGCTCCTATGGACTGTCAACAGCCACACCCTATACGCTTGACAAGTGTTGTCTGCAAAGCTGTGTGGAGGTCCATACAGGTGGCCATGGTTACAGATAGCGGTGTACAGCCAATACCGGAACATACCCACAACTACATAGTCAAGGGCGGATCCTGCCTCCCGAACCTGCTCGTCCAGTGTGGAGTGGTCACCAAGGCCATTGATGGGGATACGTGGGTTTGCACACAGTACCATGACCTGGTGGGAGCGTTCAGAGCACACTACACATGGGACCCATAGAAAGGCTTGCCAGCATACATGTGGGGACATATGTCACCCGATGCTTCTCAGACAGGTTGGAGGTCACACCACACAGGGTTGGTGCTCAAGGTGCCTTGTCACACTCATATCTGGACCCAGTGGAGGCCCACAGGGCTCACTCCTGTGCCCCCTGCCATATGGCATCCGACCTTCCAATGTGCATGCAATCATAAGGGGATTGTAGCAGACAAGGTATGCAGATGACTACGCACCGGCCAACATACCCAACACCCCATGTTACACGGACATCCACCTAGGGCGTCATAGACATGGATGACTGGTGCCAGAGCCATGGCCTGCTACTAAATGCCAGAGAAGGTGCAGCCCTACCCAGTGTGAAGGACATGTTCGTCCCAATGTCACATGTAGGTGTTTCACCATTAAAGATGGTGGGCGTGTTCACGGAAATGGCTACCACACCTGTCGGCAACCTCTGTCAACACACACAATGGCAATGTGGGTGTGAAGACATTCCATTGTGGCCTCCTGGTCTGGATGGAATGGCAACCACATCAGGGGTGTTCATTGTACCCCTGTACACATCACACACCAGAGCAATGACTGCGTACAATGGCACATGTGGCCTGTAGCTAACCTGACGCCTGCAGCACTCGGAAGGACCGCAAACGTTCCACAAGACGGGGATGACGGTGCTAGGACATGTGTCACAAGCTGCACGGCCAAGGGGACACTGGCTGTGGATATTCACAGCACAGCTGCTCCGTGGTGATCTGTGCCTGACATACACGGCCATGTCTGACCTGGGTGACATGGGCACATTCCACCTCCCAGGCTCCATGCAAACACGGGCACAGAAGCGACTGTCAGACACCTCAACACAAAGATGAGTGGGACGTGCTGGGGGAACAGGGTTAACGGCCAGACACCCCCTACAACATGGGGAGGAGTGCCAGGCCATGTGAAGGAAAGGCCCTGACTGCCTTTGTCCAGGACTGCTAATGACGTGTGGATGTGTGACGATAGTTATGCGCCAGGCAACCTCTGTGTGTCACTGCTAGGCCAGGGACTGGGGACTGATGGATATGGCATCCCCATCCTGAGGGGTGTTAGGCGCCACACACAGTCATGCTAGGTCCACACATGTCGTAGGGCACATATCCTGTTACGTTCATAATGCCTATGTACCTATGTAGGGGTCCATGCGGATGCGGGTAACTGTGCTATGCTGATGTTGCCAGACATGCCTGTGGGTACCCACGACTACGTGGGGAACTAATTACAGTGCTCCCAGTAGGCACGTGCAAGTACACCATCAGTATCATACGGGTTAACTGCACCGACATGGTGCTACACATGTAACCACCACACATACTGTGTACACATATCAATGAATGCTGCACCTGTCCTGCATGGTATGTCTGCTGCATGATGTCCGTGCACAACCCACATCACATACACACCTGTCACCAGCCATACACACACACCACAACATACACATCACGTACTATGCGGACACAGGTATCACATACACCTCTCACTATCGTGTCCACCCTGTGCATCAGAATATGTTAGCTTAACCGTGCATTGATGGTGTGGCTCACAGTTATGTGGCAGAGACTTCATCATATGCACAGGGTGATATGTGTGCCACAGGCATGGGCTGTACCAATGGATGACATCATGTGTGTGTGTAAGGGCCAGTGCATTGAGTGGGCATGACTATGTAGATTGCATGTGGGTGTGGTGGAGCCCTACAGTTGTGTCTGCTGTGTGTGGGTGTGTGTGTACACAGTTCAGTCATCTGTGATGCCTACACGGGGTATGCTTGGCAGCCCCTGACTGTACAGTGCAGGTGTTACGGCTCACTGTGTCTGCCGGGCGAAGTGACCTGCGCCTGCCTGGGGTCGCGGGCACGACCGGGTGGAGGTGCGGACTGTCCACTCTCCGATGTCACATGTCCGCTGGAAGCGTGCCCACGGCGGGCCCAGGGCCACGTCCACGTGGCCTGCTCTGTCCTGGTGTGGATGGTGTAGTAGCAGCTGCAGTGCTACTGCTACCAGCACTGTCTGGGTGGGCATGGGAGGTGGCACGCACACGCTGACCTGCAGCAGGTGGTGTTGCTGGCACACGCCCACGTGCCCTATGCCTCACCCCTACCTGGTGTTCCTGCACGGACTGCGCACGCTCAAGGATGGCCAAGCCTCGGTCAATGAGACCAGCCATGTCGCCCAATCTCCTATCCAGAACATCGGCAAGATGCTGTTGTGCATTCGCCAATGCCTGGATGCTGTCATTTAGGGTACGGATTGCGGACCTCTGCAGCCTCTGCCCTTCCTGGTTCTGCCGTTCGGCACGTGCCTGCGCCGCCATTACAGTCTGGAACATGCGTCTGGTTATACCAGCTGCTGCACCCTGTACGGCAGGTGTATGTCTAGCGGTGCTCCCCCTACGGGCAGCACCTGCCACATGCCTGCGTGGCACTGCACCAGTCCTTACACTGGCAACATCGTGTGTACCCACACCTTCTGCAGCCACCACACATTCCTGCTCGGGGACAACAGGCGCTGACTGACCGTCATCTATGGGCAACGGTGTTGGGGTATGTGTCGGCATCTGAACCGTGTGCGGGATGAAAGGGGCGTATGTGTGATGTTCTCCAGTGGCACAGACTCTGCCTGTGACGACCCTGCCTGTGCCTCATGCACATGGTCATCACCACTAGTATCTGTGGGGACACTAGCATCAGATTGACCGCGGGAGGGCAGCACCTACAGCACCTGTCAATACAAAGACATACCATCGGTTACAATACAGACACACACACACACACACACACACACACACACACACACACACACACACACACACACACACACACACACACACACACACACACACACACACACACACACACACACACACACACACAGCATGCATGTGATAATGCAGGTGGCATGCAGCATTCACACAACACAGACCAGTGAATGCAGACCAGACATTCATAGTGGCAGTATGTACACTGCCCTGGTGGGGACTGTACAACAGGCAGGTGTCATTTAGTAGGCATGCAGTACACACATTCATGGTAGTTTGCATGCATCAGCGTGATACACCGTGTGGCCGCGGGCGAGTTGAGAGTACACATGGCTGCCGACACTATGTAATGTACACCGCAAACATGTGCGGTATCATGTGGACATGTGAAGATGGTGTCCCACCGCATGCACCACATCACAATGGCTGTCACGGTGCAGTGTTATGTGTACAGTGTACAGATACAATGTATGTGTAACAGTGATGTCTGTGCAGGTACGTTTGCTGTGAGCTGTGTGCATAGCTGTACGGTGTGTAGTGCGGGCTCTGTGCCACTGCACAGTAGCAGGACACAGCTATGTGTCTGTGCGATGCGTGACCTGGACGCATTACATTGCCATGTCTGTAAGTCAGTTCAGCTGCTCAGCAGCATGTATATGGTGGACATTGGAGGCACCTGTAGTAGCTGTGGAGAGGCATTTCATGTCACTGATGTACTACATCAGATGTCCAGGGGGTCCACTACAGTGATGAACCCACTATGTGTGTACAGGGTGCAACGGTGAGTACCCACTGTGGATGTGCTGTGTGGCAACATGCCTGTAGGTATCAACCATGGCCTTGTCTGTCTGAGTCATTGACAATTGTGTGTGGTAGACATCGTGCACACGGCCCTGTGGTGGCCCATGTGACATACACCCATACTAGTGTGACGTGTCACATTCTCTACGGATATGCTGACAGTGTGTATGTCTGCTATGTTGTGCATAGGTCATATCATGGTGTGACAATGCTGCAGCCAGACATCCACGTGCATGGGACATGGCATGCGCCATGTCACAACGTGTGCACCTGATGCAGGGGCATGGGTCACATTGGTAACACCTGTGCTCTGGCAAGATCACAGCTCACTCTGTGGTACTGTGTGCATACTGCACTGGCATACCAATGCATACTACACATGCAGCCATTGTGTAACACCTACACCATTGTATGCATAGCTGAATGCACGTAACACACCAATAGGTTGTGTGGTGTCATACCACTCTGATAGCGGGTGTATCTACTGTACATGGGTGGTGTGTATGTCGGGTGGTGCGAGCTGTATACCGTGACGGGGGCACACACAGGTGAGCATGTCATGCCTAGACACATGGGGAATATCAATACAGCAGAACATGCGTTTGACTAGCAACAGACTTACCTGCAACAGACCCTTGTCCTTGCGACACGCCAGGCGTACCTGTAAAGGCATTACACAAAGGTATACACATTAGCCATTACTATCTCCACGGTCAGCACTGTGCATGTCACATCATGCATGTGTGTGGTAGCATGTGCTATGCACATGTCTGCTAACACAACATAGCATACAATGGTTTGCATCTTGTGTGGCCATATACCTGGCATGTATTGCTATATCATGTGTTGTACTATGACACCCACACCCACGTCGCCTATCATACAAACATGCAACACTGACTTACCATGCGGCTCCAGGCTCATAGCTCGGGAGACACCCACCTCCACGATGGATGCAAGTGGTTCTGCGTGTTGTTCTGTGGGTGTCCCCAGACTGGCCAGGAGCTCCTCCGTAGCTGTGAGTGGGGGCTGTGTTGGTGGCCCACCACCTGTCCCACGTTGTTGCCTGGCGATTGCAGCGGCACGCTGTCTTGCATGCCGGATCAGGTCTGTGCAGTGCCTGCGGATCTGTTGGTAGGTGCGGTTGATTCCGCCCACGCTGTTCACCCTCCTGCACAACTCCTCCCACATCTCCTGCCGTTCTTGTGCCTGCTGTGGCACATGGCTAAACAGGGCGTTGTAGTTACTCTGGAGGTATGGTATGATGACCTCCTCCTCCTGTCGGCTAAATGGTGGAAGCCGGGAACGTGGCATTATCTGGAAGACATAATGATGGTGGCAGGTCACATTCACACTGCTGTGCTGGCATACTGTTGGAAATACATTGCTATGACATGTACGACATCTGCACAGTGATCTGTGAAGGGCATCGTGGCGGGGACACAGCCGATGTTGTGGCTTCACACCATTGAGCACTGGGTGTCACATCATATCTGTGTGCCACCCCATCACACTGTGCACGCACCATGTAGATGTTAGCCTGCCATGGACATGTGTACCTGGCTGCACCTATGTCCATATCAGTTGGCATAAGTCCCCATGTGACGTCTGTGCTACTGTTCACCTGTACGCTGTGTATATGTCAGTACACATCACGTCTGTGTCCATTGTGAACGTCAGCAGCGGCACTGTACACCTACAGATGGACACCTGCACATGCTTGTGTTGTGGGATGAACTTCCACACAGCACTGTACGGTGCTGGACAACTTGCCACAGCGCACCTGTGTTGCGTATGTGATAGACATGGAGCAATGTGTAACCATGACACATTAGCAGGAAAGGCCATGCATAGCATGTACACACACATTGTGCAGAGCATCACACAGCACCTGTAACATGACAGGGTGCATCGCCACCACATTACTACTGTGTATGGTTGATAGTGAGAGTGCCTTTTGTCCATTGCACCATGTGGGACTGTGATAGCTCATGCAGCCTTGCTGGTCATCTCTGCATGATATGGCAGGGTATGCCACATACATGGCAATGGGTGTGACCCACCCAGGGGCTGGCGGTATTGGCAGGGTGGCTGTCCATTGCTTTTGTCATAGCTGTGTGAATATGGACATTCAACATGTTTATCACCATGGTGTGGACACTGTCCTCCAGCGAGGTATCGCTGCTTGTTGAGGGTGTGTGTGGTGCATGCAGGTATCACACATCCATGCATACACTGTAGCCCTGGCAGGTGCTATGTGCTGGGATGTTGATCGACACAGTGCTGTATGTGTACACACACCGCTATCCCATGCACATGGATAGCTGCCTGAACTGATGTGGGTAACACATATGTGTACATCCATTGCCCGCTGCCACCCACATGTCTGCTGCTGCACTACACACCGCCATCCCTCCCTGTGTGAATGTGGTGTTGGCCTCAGCAGAGGTATCCATGTATGGGGACAGGGATGTTCACATAGCAGGCCCACTGATGGTATCGTCGATCTGACCATACACATATGATGCACGCCTCACACATACAACCCATTCATATTGTTGTTCACAATGGTGACACGGCTATATTGCTATGCGGGAGCCATTCACATACATACATACACAGAGGCATGCCGTCCATCTGTGTCATTGCGTGGACTATTGGTGTGGTTTGGCACCTATCGTGTTTGACTGCAGGTGGCGCAGACCTACTGTGCACATGTCTACATGGTAGGCCTGTTCTACGGTAGGCATCTGTGATGTGCTGTGCACATCTCATATCTGCACATTTGGTTGGTGTCCATCGGTCCACAGGCCAGTGGTGGGACATACAGGGATGTTGCTGAACATATATGCATGCGACCCTGTACAGCTGTGACGCTAGCCTCTCAGATGCTCATGTGTCGTGGACGTGAACACCGTACACACACATGTGGTTGTGGGCCGTCCGTACCCATCTCCACCTGTGGGTTGCTATCATCCCACACACTCCTTGTACTGTATGTTCAGGCTATGCAGCTATGTGGGGCCTGTGTGCATACAATACGATACTATGTGCCTTTGCACCCATCACAGACATTGTCACACAGGTACACCGGCAGCCATACACATCGCAGATTGATGTCAGCATGTCACATGTGGTACACACCTAACACATCTCCTGCGGGACATGGTAATCTGTATGGGCATGTCCAGTAGTGACATACCACAGCTACCCTACATGGCGGCTATGCAGGACATGTCTGTGTACATCTACTGTGACATATACACAAGCAATGCCCCCTACCTACATCACATGGTACTACCTGTGGAGTATGTGTGTCTGCATCCATGCTATGGCCATAGATGACAATTGTACATCTATATGTGCAACATACCTCAGTGGGGGTTGTCATGAGCACATGTTCCATGTGTCAATGCATTGTTTGTGTCTGTTGGGCAGTCATTGTTGTGCATGGTTTACATGGCTGACATAGTGTACTGTGTCTGATTCCAGGTACTTCATTGGGCTACCAGCATTGTACATTTCTACAGCACATTCCAGCCATCATGTAGCCAGCTTAGATGACAGTGGGAGGTGTTACGCCATGTGCACATATGTCACACGGTACAAGGGTGACTGACACACATTGTCAGGACTGGGTTCTGACTGCTGTGGCTGTGTGTACCGGTGTTGACAACCATGACTGCACCAGATGGTGTCTTCTGGATGTGTGACATTCACAACAAACACCCACATTCACATAGCAGCACATCGTCCACGACAATTGACATTCCTGCCTGAACACTGTGTACAGTATGTCTGTATGACCACTGCATATATCACTGGTGGCCACCAGCATGGCTGCCTACAACAGCAGTGTGTATCCTGTGCAAACATGGGTTACACCAGTCACACCACACCTGTGTCAGATGGCCCTGTAGTGGGTGACAGTGCAGTTCCATTCATCATGTAACAGTATACATCGTGCACCAGTATGTTGCAGACATGTGAACGGCTGTGCTAGTCAACATATGCACACATGACACATCACCTGGTACGCCATGTCTGCCTTGCCACCTGCTATTGTGACCACCCTGTGATGACATTGTACGGCCCACATGGATGTGGACATGTGATGGCTCAATGGTGAATTAACCGTCCAGGTGTGTGTCTAGCCAGGTGTCCAGTAGCCAGTGGTCTGCATGCAGGGATAGTCTACATTGGCCTACTCTGTCACTGGGACTGTTGACTATGGTCATACTGTTGTTATGCAGGCATGTGCTGTTTGTCCAGTCTGATAGTCGTGTTCAACCACACTACCGTGGCACACATGACGTGTGGACATCTGGCTAAGGTGTGCAGCCCACATGTACATCTTCACATGCTATGCTGCCTGTGCAGCGGTGTCACATGTCTGTCTCCGGCAGGGCTGTCACAGGTAGGCACAGCATGCAGTGATGTGTGACAATGCTTACACCCTCCACTGTGCTGTACACTAGCACTGCACACACAGTACAGCACACATGTCATTTATCTGCAGTGCCTGGGACCTGCCTCCATGCCCTACACGGCACACCTGCCAGTCCAGATTGTACACAGATCATACCTCCCAGGCACATACCTGGACTGCAACACACACGGGTGGGAGGTTCCCACACCACACCGTGATTTACACACATACTGTATTTTCCCATGACACATTGCATCATAGGTAGTCCATGTTCAGATACCCATGTTCGTGGCCGCTACGCACATTGTGACACGCGACAGTGAATACACTGTACACCACAGGTTACATGCCAGTCGGGTTGACATACTGTACATTGCACCTAGGACAGTTGCTACTGCTATGTATTGCCAGCAACACGCCCTTCCCTAGTATGGACTCCCATGTACCCACACATGCTTGGCCATGCAGTACGCATAGCTGGGTGACACATTACACGACACATACCATACCTACACTACCCTCAGCATGCACCAAACCTCCATGTGTCTGTATGCTGGGCCTACACACCTCCCCCCTCTGTTTGCTGAACATCCATGCTTACCATCCCTGCTAGCCACACCCTAAACACACAACCATAGCAGCATGCATGGTACATACACACTACAGCCGGTATTACTGACATCCACTGACAGAGGTAGTTGATGGCATGGCACCCCGTACGATGGACAGTCTATGTGCCTATGCCAACAGTGATCACAGTGCACTTCTGCTACATTTACACACTGGTAGGGACCATGCTATTCCACACTGAGACATGGTGGTACTGGCCTTTTCACAGATGCCACAGTGGTATTCCTGTTCCATGCACAAGTGCTGTATGGGCACATGTGCAGGCTGTTGCATGGTAGTTATGTTCACCTGTGTGTTGTGTGTCACTTGACAGTCATGGTGTGTCCTGCTGGTGCATGACATACTCCACAGCTAGCTACCTACACATGACTGCCAGACATTGCAGTGTGGGCCCTCACGCAGTGTGGTGGTATGTCTCTGCTGTTTGACTACATCCACATTCAATGCAGCATACCACGGTCATGCAGGCATTGACGACACAGATGTTGCTGGCATCGTGCCTGCCAATGGGGTACCTACCAACAATACACACTCTCACTCACTACAGGGTTCCAATCCTTGGCTGGACATTGTATTAACCCTGTGGACACATACATAGTACTGCCATGCACATGTTATGTCTGGGAACACAGTCCCAATGTCACCTCCAACCGCCGTAGTTGTTGTATCCCGCCAACCTGGCTGTTACATTTCTCTGCAGCAGCACACGTCAGTGACTGCTAGCCCATTCATGTACGTTGTGCACCCTGACCACCACACTACCACATCTATCACACTACACATGGATGGTACTGCATTGCGTATGGGGCTGCATCTCTACACCCATGACTGGGCCATTCAGTATGGCACTGGGCCACATCTTGACATACATGCTTCACACACTCATTGACTACCTGCATGCCTTTCCTGGCACCCTTCTTGGGCTTCTGTGCGCCACAGCACACCACATCCCATGCTGGCCACCTGTCATATTATTGCATGGGTGGTTGGGGTGGTACAGAGGGTATCACATCAGACATGATCCGCTCTTTGCCCTTCAGCACCATTCCACTTTATGCTATTGACAGTGTACACATCCAGCATCACATCGCCCTATGTATCGGCATGTTCGCCATGTGCCTTCTGTACAGTTCACACAGTGGTGCAGGCATATCATGCTAACTACAACATTTCAGGGTCGTGTGGCATTGCACGTTCCTCAGACATGTGGCCCCTCATGCTCAGTATTTCCATCGTACACTACCTGCTGTCACACAGTACTGTACATGCCTACATATACCACTTCTACATACCTGGCAGCATTCTAGCTCATCCTACTCATGTTGCTGACACCCATACAGGTGTCAGTGTGGCAGATATATCATGTAGATATCATTGCATCAGTTACATCACACATAGTGCATACACATCACCTTTGCATACTGACGGTCATGCGGTGTGTATCACATGGATACTGTCCCTATACAGGCATATCACGTTGTACATGGTTGATGTACACACACATGGCCCACTTGGTGCTGTGGTTGCCATATTACACCATGGCGTGGGTACACATGTGCAGGACCACACATTTCTGGACCGTATGTCTAGCTGATACCTTGGGTGCCCTTGTACCTGTGCCATACACACATGTACACGCAGGCCGTGTTACAATAACACATGTGTGGTGTACCTTACACAATGGATACAACGTTACATGTCTCAGTATAGTCATGCTGTGCTCTCTACCCGGCTCAGACAGTTTACATATGCAAATGACAGTCATGTAACACATCTGTGCTCACCTGCATGCCACTAACACAGGGGTGTAATCTACTCTGCCATGGGCCATGTTCTCCACAGTACTGATGCATGTAGTACTCCTACATGGCGTTTGCAGTGGGCAAGGGGGGAGCAGTCCTGCATGTGTGCACACATGCCACATTGCTCAGCCTGGGCGTCTGTGTGACATCCACAGACTGGACACACACCATGCTGTGGGACATAGGTCCTGTGCACATCCCACAGGGGCACACTGTGTCACTAGTCATGTGATAGCTGCCTTGCTGGTAGGGTGACACAGACCCATGGTACCACCACAGCAGACGTACTGTATAGACATGACAGTTGACATCCAGTTCTGCCGTTCAGTGGACACTACCATGGGGGGGGGTGTCAGTACTGTGTACATTGCACATGTGTTTACACGGCCCTGCTGGACATCATTGTGGCACACATTGCACCTGCTATGGAACGTTTGGACATGGTCACTTGCTGTTCCCTCCATTTCGGGTACCTATTCTGCTACTACATTGTCCCATATGTGCAGGCCATTCATATCTTGTGTATGTACATAACATTAGGCCATCGCTCCATCGCATGCTATGCCTGTGATACTGTCTATGATTTGTGAACATATCCATCATGACAGCTTTGCATTACACATAATTGACATAGTCGCCCCTACTGCGTGGGATACGTGCACGTCGTGCGCACATTCCGTATGACATCGACGGTATATGCCCATGCACATGTGTGCTGTGACACTATACATAAATGTCCTATCCCCTGCTGTGGCACTTCATTGTTGGATATCCACTGCCAGCATCAGCGTGGGTGGTGGCATTGTTCTGTGTTTGCAACCCCTATGGCAGACCTGGGGTAGGGTTACCACCTGTGCCACTTTGCAAGGGACAGTCCCTCCTTGGGCAGTTGTGTCCTGACAAAATATATCACAAATGGCAAATGTCCTGAGATTGTAGGACATCACTATATCCCATTCTTATGTTAGAGTTGCATAACATACTTATTTATGTATGTACATTCCTAACTGTTACAAGACACACAATAAGCAACTTAACTGCTACAAGACTACACTTTTCTTTATGCAATAGAGTAGAGTTCTAACCTTTGTACTGACCATGGGTATGTGTCCACCTGTAACATCTGATGTGTGTCCCGACGATTTCCCACTTTGGCCTTTTGAAAGGTGTCAAGCCGAACCTGGAGTTATCGGGTGTGTACATGTTGTCCCACTGCTGTGCACACGTTGTCCACAGTCGTTGGTATGCTGCGCGTTTTAGCATTGCATATCCAACCTTCGCCTCTCTCTGCCTGATGGACAGGTATCTTTACCTACACACACCGTTCACATACTGTACAGATTCGTCATACGTATCGTGCGTTACACACCAGTACATGTCGTGGGTTCGACATACCTTTCCGGCCTTTTGTTCTGAGTTCGTCTCTATTGCCTTGTTTCTCTTGTTTCTCTTTGTCTATTTGTATGAGTTCGGTATGAACATACGGTTTGAATATCCAGGGAGTCTTCCTTATATTCGTCGTCACCTGAGGCATGTGGGTTAATCAGGCCAATAGCTGTTCCTCGGTGTGTACTTATGCGCATATCAGCGGTGATCCCCCTTCCTTTCGTTCGTTCTGGCGTCGGCACTGGGCCATGGTTCTTTCCTCGTGTGGCCGCTGGTTATTTGCAAAACCTTCGTGAGGATGGTATGTATTGTATCATGTTTGTGTGACTGCATCCGCTATGTGTGGTGTCGGGTACATTTCGCTGTGGTGTTAGCCGTGGATTGTGTGTGTTGGGTATGGTATTGTGTTCGACATGTGGGTCCCCGGTCCTGGCGGCGTCTGTCGATGGCGTTGTGCATTCAGATGTGTTACATGGCTGTTATTTTCCTGTACATAGCGAATGCATGGATGCATCAGCCGCTGCTAGTGTTTCCCAGGAGCTTGTTGTGGGTATGCGCTGTCATTCACTGCCTGTATGTGTTTGCTACGGTTTTAGCTGTTATCCCTTTGATATGTGCAATGGGGTATATCTGCGGATGTGGGTGGCAGTGCGGGTGTGAGTCTTGCATTTATACATACCAGATATGCTTGTGTGTGTGCTCCAGCCCTGCTTGGGGAGCTGCGGGTTACCTGTCTGTTGTTTCGGGAATGTTTGTTTTGTTGATGTCGTCTGCTGTCGGTATCGCCTGCATGTGTGCTTCCTGCACGTATTCCTCCTTCACATCGGTTATATATCTGCGGATGTTCGTCCGTGCCTACTATCCATTGGCATTTTGTCGCTGATAGTTACGGTGAATGTGGTCCTATACTTGGGGCGGCCTGTATGCTACTGGTAGCCTCCTATTCGTGTGCCGCTTGCTTACGTCACGGTCGTGGAACACACCGCGGTATTTACCGGACCGTAAGTGTTCACGATCGGTGCCGGGATAGCACATTCGTATTTTCGCCGTACATGCCTGATGCTGTGTAACGTTGCCGACGGACCGTGTGGAGTCTACCTTATGGCCACCATACCTACGGTCATGGTTTGTACATGCGTCCTTTGCATCTCCTGTTTGCTATGGCCCTGTGGTACACTTTGGGACATTTCCGCTTTGCATCATTCTACGTCGCCACGTGCATAGCCACTGAGGAGATGTCAGTACTACTTTGTGGGTACTGCTGTACATACGCCTATGGTTCCTGTACTGTATGCCTACGCATGTTATTACACTCCGCCTGTGACATGTCATCTACATACACAGTTTACACTGGCACACACATTACACACACACAGCGGAACACACGACAACCTCACCTCACACATACACATATTGCCGCCATGGCTGTCAACCTTCTATTTCCAGAGTGAGGAACACACACAGTAGTAATGTGAAACGAATGGGCATATTGTGGAACACATAGTAATGGCATAGTGACAACTTCAGCTAAGTAGGTCATAGGTTGATTATAATATGCTGATTTACTTACAGTGAAGAACCTTTACTGACTTACTATGAGTACATTCTATTTACCAGGATGTCATTTATATACATTCCTAACAATGGATGTTTGAGAGACATTTTCAATGTGGAACTTGGAGGAACTGCGAGGAACATGAACTGTTTTACACCCCAAATGAGGTCGTTCCTCATAATGTCGTACACTTCACTGGTATGCTTTCGCACCGACGGTTGAACACAATACCTCGTTGGCGCGCGCCGGTGGCGGCGTGTATCTCCGCACTCATATCCTATGGATATGACACGCTTTATATGTAGGGTTGCCACCTTTTCAAATGGCCAAAGTGGGACATTTTTTGTAGAAACGTCAGATTTTGCATGCCAACACATACCCACGGCCAGTACAAAGGACAGCGATTCACTTTTTTGACAGAATACATACCTGTAGCATTACAGTTGCTTATTCTGTTTATTATCATATTTAGATGTTTCTTCTACTAAATAACTGTTTTATGCAACTAATAAAGTAATTATGGGAAATGGTTTTGTCCTACAATCTCAGGACATTTGCCATTTTGTCAATGTTTTTGCAGGACACAACTGCCCAAAGGGGGACTGTCCCTCTGGCGTGGGACAGGTGGTAACCCTACACATATCCCGTTACTGTACCGTGGACTGGTGACCATCCCGACACGCGGATATGTATTGATGCAGGTTAACTTTTCCATGGCTGGCGTTACCTGCCCTGCCCACCCTCCAGGATGATCGGGTTGTCGGTCACTATGTTTACTATGTGGTGTTTCGCGTCTTACTTATCTGTGAACTTGCATCCCTGGGTTCCATATTACCCTGTTGTACATTATATCTGTGTATGCGTACATATATTTCTACATGTGTACTGATATGTATTTCCGTATCTGTGTATGCACATGCGTACATGTGTGGTCGACTTGCGGCGATAGTGGCAGCATATGGCTACGCCGTGTGCTGTGGAACCGGCGTGCGTTGAGGTGTTGGCGTTCCATGCTCTGCTGGCTATTGGGTGTGCAGTGTTTGGGCGGTGCCTTTGTTGGAGTCACACATACGTCCGCACATACGGTACACATTACGGGCGGACATGTTTGTGTGGCGTCCATTTTACTGTGTGTGCAGGTCAGGAGGTGTCAGTCCATGGGGCCTACACTGTCAAAGTATGTGCTATCGTTCCCTCTTTGCCAGGGCGTAGGCATATTGGATGCGCCTCTGTCTACCTACTGGGGCTGGGTCAGTGTGTACATGTCGCTCAGCGCCCTGTGCCTGTGCTTGCACTGGCAGTTGTGGCGGGCTTGGTGGCCCTCCGGCATTATGTCCCTGCAGCAGCTGTTTCCGCAGAATCATATTGTGTAGCATACAACATACTATGAATATGTGGGCACTTGTGCCTGGAGAGTACTGCAAGGCTCCACGGATGTATCCAAGCACCGGAACCGTGATTTCAACATCGAACACACGCTCTATGATTATTCTCGTTTGTCGTGTGCCTCATTATGGCGTTCTTGCATGTGTGTGTGTGCATTTCTGATGGGGGTCATCAACCACGGCTCCAGTGCATAGGCAGCATCCCCACAAGGTGACCTTGTGTGATGTCCCCACTGGCGAATACCTGATACAGCTGTGAGGCATGCCAGATATGGGAGTCGTGGTAGCTTCCAGGGCTGCCAGCACACACATCCATGATAATGCCCTGCGCATTGCACACGACCTGGCAATTGATGGAGGGTATCCCTTGCGGTTTATGTAGCGTCTACCCTGCTCCCCAGGTGGTGACTTGATTTCTATGTGCGTACAGTCTATCGCACCCAGGACCTCCGGGTATTGTGCCCCACGGTGGAAGCGGCGCATATTGCTAGCCAACTCCTCCTGAGATGTGGGGAACTTTATGTGCTCATGGGCATGTGGTAACATGGCATCCAGGAACTGGTGTAGTACCCTGGATGCTGATGCCTGTGAGATGCCCATTATGTTCCGGTGGGCCTTTGAAAGGTACCTGTAGCCAGTATTCGCAAGCTCACACATACCTTTGTGTCCACTGGGATGGGCTCCCCTCTGTTGTCTCTTGTTCTCAGGCGCGGCCGGCACAGCTCCACTATTTGCTGTAACGTGTCCCTGTCCACCCTGTAGCGCTCTACTATCTCCAGGTCTCGCAGCCCTGGTAGGTCACCCTTGGTCAGAACACTCCCCTTCTCCTGCGAGGCCTATGGTGGTTGTCGGCACCACCCTCCGCAACTCCGTCTGTCTCTGCCACATACCTATGCATCACGGCCACGGCGGCACCCAGCATATACATGTTAAAAGTTCCCGTCTGTTTACACCCTACGGTGCGGCGTTTGGGAAATCGCGCTGTGTGTTGTGTGCATTCACATTTATTACTGTTGTGCTGTATACCCGGTGATGTCATTGGGTGTGTCTGTGCGGCCGTATCCATGGATTATTTCCGTGGTTTTACGGTTGCAACTGCAACGGTACTGCCTGTAGTGTTACATTACAGTTGCCTGCATTGCCTTCGCCTTGCATCTTACATTACTGCATCCTGCAGGCACATGGCATATGATGCATTTTATCTGCAGCCGCAGTTATGCTACCTCTGTACTTGGCTGTGCTATTTCGGTTCTTTGCTCTTTGCATTTCTACTACATCCCCTACTATCTTTGCACTCATATGCCTCCCCTTTCCCATTATGCAGGAGTCTGCCTGCAGAGTTATCAGCTGCCGGCGTTTGCCCTTCCTGCATTGATTGGTGTTAATTGCTCATTACGGATCCATTTACACTGCTTCCGCATTTCCTCGTATTCTCCGCATTACCTTCCTATATCCGTGGTTGTTGACGGTGAGGCCGTCACATGACTGGTTTAGGGAACGTAGTCATACTCGTGCACATGCATTTGTACGCGCATTATGTACTCTCAGCACATCTATTTCATAACACGCCTGTCCTGATGCTGTGATGTGCATTGTACAGCCCAGATTTGCTGACATCCAATATCCTTCCTCCTACAGTGGCACACCCCTCTGTGGTTGACATGTATCTCGTGTAGGCCACTCCTCGGTGTAGTACCGCTACGCTGCTTGCTCCATCCTTACGCCGGCGCCGTTTTTGCGATTCAGTATTATCTGCCTCATTTGCATGGAATTGACTACTAATACATGGTTCTGGCGCGGACACCGCCACCACTCCTTGACAACCATTGCGCTGGGGTTGCAGCTTTACATACATACTATGGTGTGTGGTGGCTGTGCAGCTGATTTGTGTTCTACTGCTCTTTTAGGACATTGTCATATTATTTCATTGCTTTGCAACTTCTGTGCACATATCCGGGGTCTGCTGTTCTTTCTACACGTGCCATTTATGTCATTTTTACATTTTGTGCATATTTTCTTTGGACATTCTCGGTGCCTTTCCACATTGGCATATTGCACCTATATGATACCTGACTTTGACAGCCTTCCGTTACTCCTCCGGTATGTTTGGGTAAATGTAAACCGTTTTTGGTTTTACATTGCCGTGCCTTCTACGCTTCGCCTCGCCGTGGATCGCTATTTGCCCTCATTTGCATGGTGCAATACCGCACACAGTGTGTTTTGCATACCTACGCCGGGGGCGGGGACGGTCGGCGCCGCCCGGTAGTGCACGTGGAATTCATTCATACCTGAATCGCTAAGCAGCCATATTTGGCGTTATAACGCCGACGCTATGCTGGCGCCTGGCGCAAGGTTCATGAATCCCGGGGACTGTTATGCTTATTGGGATTGGGGACATGTTCGTGATTAACTCTGAAATGTTCCATTCATGTAAATATGTCCTTTGAATTATTTCCTTTTAGTATTAACAAATACATAAAAAAGGAGGGAAAAATGTACTGTTGGTTAAGAGAAATGAAGCTTTCTTCACATTCTATGTGTGTTGCCATAGCAACAGCAAACAATTGCTACAGTTTCTAAGGACACTGTGAACCTACGAAGTGCATTTAGCCTCACAGATAACAAATAATAAGAAAAAGTAATGTTGTTTAGTTATTAAAATGAAAAACAACCTAAGCAAGGTAAAATAAATACATAATAGGACTATATGTAAATATTTTATGATTTAGCCTCATAGGATTACATATTCCTGGAAACACAACTGAAATGTTCCCAAACTAAATGTGCACTTAAATGTAGCTGCTTGATTAAAAAGTATTACTCCTTTTAACATGCTGATTTCACAAGCTGTCTGCACTGTAAAAGTTTCATTTTATGTTACTTTAAATTGTCAGTCTCTAGAGCATATGAAAAGATACATATTACTTTTTGCAACATGTTATCTTTGCAGTTACCTCACACTCTGTACAAACTCACTTGGTAACTGATAGCTATTCATTTAAAATGCTAGTTTAAATATTAAATGTGCCCTTGAAATGCTATTGACATTCTGACAAACTATAATCTGAACTGTAAAATGAATGACTTGAAAGAAGTGAAGTAATACATAGATTTCAAAGACAGTTCTTGACACTATAGTAAAAGTAAAAATATATATTCATAAGGAAGTATTGAAATGTTTTAGTCTTCCAGTTAAAATAGCTTACTGTCAACATTTTGCGATATCAGAAAGTTTGAAGAGCTAAGAAATTACTATTCTTTGTCTTTATCATGATTATTAGACAGATGTTAGACTGCTTAGTTTAATGAATTGTGACATATGTTTATGAGGAAAAGTGGACTAAATTTCTCACATTGGACTACACATTCCTGGAAACTCAACTGAAATGTCCACAAATACTTGTGAATTTAAATGAAACTGCATGAATAATAAGCATAATTTACTTTAACAACCTGAATCCATAAGCTATCTGCTCTATATATGCTACATTATATATGTCACTTGCATATGACAGGCTCTAGAGCACACAAAAAAAAAATACATATTATTTTTGCAACATGCTATATTTGCACTAACCATACATTCTAAACTAACTCAATTGGCAACTGACAAGTTGTTTATTTGAAACATCAGACTAAATATTAATTGTGCCCTTGAAATGTTGTTTTGACAAACCAAAACCTGAATTGAAAAAGGAATGATTTGAAGATGTGAAGTATTGTACAGATTTCAAAGACAGCTATTGACACTACAATTTAAGTAGAAATGTATACATGAAAGGAAAATTTGAAATGCTTTATACTTTTAGATAAAATAGCTTATTGTTAAATTTTTGCTTTATCAGAAAATATAAAGAGCTAGGAAATTATTTCTAATTTGTCTTTATAATGTTTATTAAAGTGATGTTATTCACTGACTTGTTTAATGGACTGCGAATCATGTACAAGACGGACTACTGAATGTTATTTCTGTTTACCTATGTTTGCTGAATTTCTTTTGTTAGTACTGATTTGAAACAAGGGAAAGAAAGGGAAGGGAAATCTTTGTTTTTGGTCAAGGGAGGAGAGGCTTAAGAGCATTCTAACTGCCCCGAGAACTCTCTAAGATGCTCTAAATACTATTTGATTAATACGTACCTAAGGTTAAGTCTTGATTACCATACAGGTACCTTCACATTCATTCTAGACCTGATGTGATTACCCATTCTGGAAGCAGGAGGTGCCCTATACAGGATGGAACTTGTCAGGGTGATCATAGTTCATTCTTAAACAGCAAAAATAACAAGATATGCGCTTGGGTACCACGTTCCAAAAATTGCAAATAAAAATAATGTAAGTCCCATAAAACGGAACGTGGAGGCTTGAATGAAAAAGCATATATTTAAAGACACCAAAGCAACTGCAGCCTATACGGCAAATCGTAAGTCCATACCAAAGGTGAAATTGTCCACAGCAGATCAATATCACACAACTCCAGAGTACCAGGAACGTTCTTTATTTAAATGCAGTAAGCGCTTTCACCAAACATGGCTTCTTCAGACTGTAATAGCATTGAAAATCCACAGCCTTTAAATACCTTTCTTAAAACATTTGAACAATTAATCAATTAGTGCATCCTTAACATTTAAAGTGACATGGATATATTCATACAATATTGTATGAGCTTAAAATACATATATGTGTATAAAAATAAAAAATACATAGTGCATATAGAAATAGTGTATTTAAAAATACACCCTTAAGAGATCCCAAATATGTTAGATATGTCATTTTGGATAAATTAGATGCAACAGAGGAGCATACACTAAATAAGCCAACAACAAATAGATTATTAAGGGTAACTAAATACTGGATATTTTCTAAGTCAACTTAATAATTGTTCATGCTACTAACATTCCATCCTGATATATAAAATACTATAGAACAATAATAGAATAATATAGAATGTCATATCTCTTTTAAGAAAATTCTCCATATAATAATTTAACTTATAGAGCTCAGTTGATATTGTTGGTTAAAGGTATGAGTGATAATCCAATAGATCTATCTTTATCTATTGGATTAGGAATGACTTTCCTTCCATGTTTAATGGGAAATTCATATTTACTTGTATTTGATACTTTAGAATTAATGTTTTATAGAAGTACTTTTTTTAAAGCTTGACCAGAATTTTACCCTACTTGTATTTAAAAAGAAAGAACATTAAATTACACTCCCAGGTTTACACACATAAAAATAACATTCAATGTTATCAGAGAATATGGTATAACTACTATAATCAAAATAAAAAAAAGAAGCAAAAAGTTTCTTCCAACAATAACTTGAAATGGATTTAACATTCTTATCATTAAATACTAATGGCTTAAATAATGCAAATAAAAGATCAAACTTACTAAAATATTTAAATTTAAATAAACACAAGTAGTATTTCTATAGGAAACGCATTTTAAGACTAATGATGGCTTTATTTGGAACCCTAAGGACTATACAGTCTTAGCTCAATCCTCCTATAGAGCAAGACAAAAGGAGTATCAAATCTCTGGGAGAAAAAGATAATCACTCCAAAAGTTATTTATAAATTTGAAGACAAAGAAGGTCTACTAGCATTTGCTATAATTAAATTTAATAACAGAATATGGACCTTAGCTAATCTATATTAGTTCCCAGGAATTGGAGCAAAAATGGTTAAAAACACCTAGTTTTTATTTCCAACAATTATAAAGGAAATCTTATACTGGGAGAAGACTTTAATTGTACCTTAAAAGCTTCTGAAACCACCAAGAAGTTTTTTTGCATAGCAACTATTTCAAAATCCTTAAAAAGATGGATTGCTTCATTTCATTTAATAGACACTTTTAAAGTAAAAGATGATAAATCCTTATTATTTTCCCATAAAGACCATAGATTTGGAAAGCAAACTAGAATAGACAAATTATTCATAGTTCAAGATTTACAAACAAAAATCCTCAACTTCTCAATAGTTCCATACCCCTTCTTAGATCATGACTCTCTGATAATGAATCTCCAAATAGAGTTTAAACCTTTAATCTTCTCAACTAGAATTCAATCATATATCATGAAAATTAAAGAATGCCGACCCTGGATGTTGTCAGAACTACACATATTTATTGAAATTAATAATACAACAGAAATCAGTAGAGTCATGGTTTGGGACTCATTAAAAGCATATTTATTTGGTAAGACCCTTAGCTGGTACAAAAACAAAGTCAGAGAGTGGGAATCTGAATCATTAGACTTGCAAACCAGACTCTTGACAGCAAAATCTAAATAAAAATCAGAATTGTCCAGAAGTCAAAAAGAAATAGAGGAATTAAATAAAAAATATAATGAAATTCTAACACACAAAACTTATCTAGCCTTGGAAAAATTAAAAATAAACTCATTAGCCACCTCCCCCAGATATCTACATAACTTATCTACAAGAATTAAAATATAATCCAAATCAAATAACATTAGTAGTATATATCATGAAAAGAAAGGAAAAAAAGTATCAGATATAGGCGATGTCCTTGAAGCATTTCGGTTCCATTATATGGAACACTTCAGAAAAGAAGATTTAGATACCAAACAAATAAACTTAGATACAAACCTTATCGATATAAAAAAAATCCCGAAAACTTAAAACTAGACCTACAAAAACCTATATCCTACAAAGAAATTGTTGACAAGATAAAAGAAAGTAAATCTAACAAAGCTCCAGGGATAGATGGTATAATTACGGAAATTTACAGACTCTTCCCTTCAACAGTAATCTCCCTTTTTCAAAAAACTTTGCTAGAAGTCCATTAAGAAGCAAAAATACCACCCTCATGGAAATATTCTCTCATAACACCAATTCTAAAAGATAATAAACCATCAGACCTTTGCCCCTCATACAGACCTATATCATTACTAAATAACAATTACAAAATATTCATGTAAATCCTAGCTAACAGAATGAAAATCCCACTTTCAAAGACAATTAATAATGATCATACTGGATTTTTATATAACAGGCACACAAATGATAATATTAAAAGGATACTTACTCTTATAGATTATATGAATAAAGAAGATGGAGAAACACTTGTAATTGGAATGGACATAAAAAAAAGCCTTTGATTCTCTCAACTGGGAATATCTATTTAAAACGTTAGCATTATTTGAATTTCCTCCTCCCTTCATCTTATTACTAAAAAAATATATAATAATAACTTAGCCTACATTAAATTAGGTCCTTTCACCTCAGAATCTATCCATATAATGAAAGGTACTAAACAAGGATGCCCCCTTTCTCCTATTTTATTTGCTTTGGCTATAGAAATACTTGCAGAAATAATACGCAATAATCCAAGAATAAAAGGAATAGAAGTCTATGACCAGTACACATCAAAAATAATGCTTTTTGCTGATGATATTTTATTAATCCTATCAAATTCAGGAGAGTCATTAGGAGAGCTAGAAGAAGTAATGGAGACATTTTATAAGATTTCAGGTTTACACTTTAATAGATCAAAATCAAAATTTCTATTTTTAAATAAGAAAAAAGAACTACAAGTTACAGATAAATCCATCATAGGAAAACATGAACGTATACTAAATGATTTAGGAATAGTGTTATGCAAAAATATAAATGAAAGAATATTAATAAATTATAAAAACATTATTGAAACAATAAAAATATATATAAAAAAGTGGAACATAATTATATTAACTTTTGAAGACAGATTGCAATTAATAAAAATGGTCTTATTGCAAAAAATACTATATGTAGCATTAGCAATACTGTTAATTCCTGAAAGATGTAGTCTTAAAGAAATAATCTAATGTTTAATAAAATTTTTATGGTATCCCAAAAAGAATAGAGTAGCTCTAACTCATCACATTAGACTCCGGAAACAAGGAGGATTGAACTTCCCAGAAATAGAAACACATATAAAAGCATATGTGCTTAAAACTACAATAGACTGATAAACCCAAATTATTTTACCAGCTGGAAAGAATTAACAACGGCTATATTAACAAATGAATTTAATCTGTTAAAAACATTTTTAATAGTAGACAAATCAAACAAACCCTGGTACATACTATGCATAAGTATACAATATAATATAACAAAACCTTCTAAAACAACACTGATTAATCATTACATCAATTCCTTCAGGAAACTTATCAATGCAAACATAGCTCTCAAACTTTGGTTTGATCTTTTAACCCTATTTGTCATCACTAAGGACTTTCCTCACAAAATATATAGGGAAACAATAACCTTCTGGGAACAAAATGGATTCTTATGCTGGTTTCAATGTGTAAATAAATTAAATGTTTTAGATATACATATGATAAAAAAAGTACAGTTTTGTACCTACCATAAATGTAGATGTTCAAGGATCTCCATTGCTGCAGTCCTGACATATGGGTACTCCGCTATCCACCATCGGCCCGAATACCAAAGGG
Source organism: Protopterus annectens (assembly GCF_019279795.1). NCBI lineage: Eukaryota > Metazoa > Chordata > Ceratodontiformes > Protopteridae > Protopterus > Protopterus annectens. The sequence goes on along the minus strand of NC_056725.1, from coordinate 1,272,393,606 downwards.
CTAGAACCGGCGTCGGTCATCGGCGCCCAAGACTGACGAAAGTACGTGTCAGTACAAATGCGCATGACCGACGCCATAACCTCAGTCTTTCTTGCCTCAGACGTCAGAATGCAAAAAACACCACCCAAAACCCTAATCAAAAAGAAGAAGGGGGAAGGAGGGAGGGAAAATTGGACTGCAGCAATGGAGATCCTCGAACATCTACATTTATGGTAGGTACAAAACTGTACTATGTTCATCGTCTCCCATTGCTGCAGTCCTGACATATGGGTAGAATCCCAGAGCAACGGAAAAAAGGGAGGCTGGTCAACTAAATAGCATTAGGAGCTGCAGACATGCCCTGTAAGACTGCAGTGGCAAACCCAGCCCTAGACCTAGAATAAAGAGGTAAATGATAATGCTTTGTAAAGGTATGTACAGAACTCCAAGTAGCTGCCTCTAGAATGTCTTTAGTAGCTACCCCTCTCAAAAAAGCAGTAGATGTGGCCGTAGCCCTAGTAGAATGAGGCCTGATCCCAACTGGAACCTCTTTTCCATGATGAGAGTAACAAAAAGCAATACAATGGCCAATCCACTTGGAAATAGTTTGTTTCGAGACAGCTTTCCCTCGTGAAGTCACAGCAAACGAAACAAATAATTGTTGAGAACTTCTGAACTTTTTGGTTCTGAACAAATAATATCTTAACTGCCTATGTACATCCAAAGAATGCAAAACCTTTTCCCCTTCATTTTGGGGGTTAGCATAAAAAGTGGGCAAATGTATAGATTGGTTCAACGCCACATTAGAAATCACCTTAGGCAGAAAAGTAGGATTAATGCGTAAGGAAACTCTGTCCTGGTGAAAAATCAGAAAAGGTTCCACTGCCATGAGAGCCTGTAATTCAGATACCCTTCTAGCAGAAGTAACAGCCAACAAAAAAGCAGTCTTCCAAGACAACAACTTCAATTCAGCCGTAGCTGCAGGTTCAAAAGGAGGCAGGGTCAGTTTTTCCAAAACAAAATTAAGATCCCAGGTAGGAGTAGGAGCCCTCCGTGGGGGTCTTATATTCTTTGCCCCTCTCAGAAACTGTTTAACCAATGGATGTGAAAATAAAGGAGGGTCACCATCATAGTGAGCAGAAATAGCTGCAGCATGCACTTTTACAGAAGAAAAAGACAAACCCTTGTCCAATAAAATAGTCAAATATTGCAATGTACAACTCAAATTAGGCAATGTGACATCAAAGCCTCTAGCTGAACTCCAAAGAAAAAATCTCTTCCATTTATCAGCATAAACTTTTCGAGTACTAGGACGCCTGGCTTCCAAAAGAACATCCAAAACATGTTGAGGGAGCTGAAGGCCCTCCTTCTCTAAAACCGAATGCGCCAGGCTGTCAGGTGTAGGGATTGCACCCTGACATTGAGAAAATGATTGTTTTCCTGAGACAATAAGTGAGAAATCCGTGGTAATGGCCAAGGGGTCCCCTGAATTAAGCTCCTCAACAGAGGGTACCAATGCTGACGAGGCCAATCCGGTGCTATAAGGATCATGCGAGGTTTGTCCCTCCTGACTTTCAACAGTACTTTTGGAAGAAGAGGCAGAGGAGGAAAGGCATACACGTGAAGGTTGCTCCAACTGAAGGATAGTGCATCTATTTTCCAGGCTTTCGGATGAAACAGCCTTGTGCAAAACAGAGGTAGTTGGAAATTCAGAGGAGAAGCGAACAGATCTATGTCTGGAGTTCCCCAAGCCATGGTCAACTGAAGAAATACCTGAGGGTCCAACTTCCATTCATGAGGATCCACCATCTGTCTGCTCAGAACATCTGCTAAAGAATTTTGTGCTCCTGGCAGAAACTGTGCTCGAAGAGTGATGTGCAGATTTAAAGCAGTTTCCCATAATAGCATTGCTTGTCTGCAAAGAGGGTAAGAATGAGTTCCCCCCTGCTTGTTGATATACCACATGACAGTTGTGTTGTCCGTTCGAATCAACACCAGTCCTGGTTGAAGTAGATCCTTGAATGCTTTCATTGCAAATTGAACTGCCAGCATCTCTTTCATGTTGATATGCAAGTGAAGTAGCTCTGGGGGCCAAAGGTCTTGAATCCATTTCCCTTTGAAATGAGCTCCCTAGGCTGACTCCGAGGCATCTGTCGTTAATATCTGACTTGCCTCTGGCTGGGTCACAGAGAGTCCCTTGTTTAGGTGACATTCCTGAACCCACCACACAAATTCTTTCTGAATGCAAGGTAGAATTCGAATGACAGTGTCCAAATCGTGGCTGTGTTGAGTCCAAACGCTGTTGAGATACCATTGTAGCTTCCTCATATGCAGTTTGGCATTGGGAAGTACTAGGATGCAAGACGCCATGAACCCCAAGGCTTGAAGGACTGTCCTTGCAGTCAGCCTGGACATTACTGATAGCTGTTGGAAGTATAGGTGAAGATTTATTTGTTTGTCCGGGGTAAGAAATGCCATCTGAGTAGCTGTATTCAGTCTCACACCCAGAAAACACATCTCTTGTGAGGGTACTAGACTGGACTTTATTTCGTTCACAGAATACCCTAGGCATCTTAAAACTGTCATCACATACTGCAGATGTCGAAGAAGTTCGTGCTTGCCTTGAGCCAGTATCAAACAATCGTCCAGATAAGGATAAATTTGAATTCCTGTTAGTCTGAAAAAAGCTATTACTGGAGCCAGGACCTTTGTGAATACCCTGGGCCCAGTAGATAAGCCAAAGGGCAATGCAGAGAACTGATAATGCAAATTCCCATTCCGAAATCTCAGGAATTTCCTGCAACTGGGCCTGATAGGAATGTGAAAATAGGCCTCTTTGAGATCCAAAGTCACCATCCAGTGATCCCTGCCCAGCATAGGCAACAGCTGTTGCAGTGTCAACATCTTGAATTTTGGAATTTCCAGAAAGGTGTTTAGAATGGATAAATCCAGAATGGGCCTCCAAGTATTTCCTTTCTTTGGCACTAAGAAAAGACGGGAATAAAACCCTGTGCCTCTTTCCGCAGAAGGAACTTCCTGAATTGCTCCCAACTGGAGCAGAGAAGAAATTTGTGCCTGTGCCTCCAGTCTTTGCTGATGAGGCACATCCGGCATACCTTTGAAAGGAGGGAACGTGTGAAAATAAAATTTGTAGCCTCGAGTTATTATGTCCAAGACCCATTTGTCTTGGGTAACCAAACACCAATTCCTTTTGAAAAGTCCCAGTTTTCCTCCTAGAGGAGCTGCCAGCAAAGCAGAGTCCGGCAGCTGAAGACACAGGTCATTGGACCTGCTTCCGAAAGGACTGACCCCTGCCTCCCCAGCAGAAGGGGTAGAAGAACTCAAAGTCCTAGAAGTAACAGGGCCCTGAGAGGAAGCCCTACCTCTACCACGCCTCGACCTGCCCCTAGAATGAAAATCCGAAGAGGGAAAAGACCATCCCTTAGAAGGCCAATTCCTACTGAACTTAGGAGGCTGAACCTGTAAAAAGTCCTTAACTGTCTGCATAGACTTAGCTTTTTCCTCCATTTTTTTCAAAACTGATTCTACTGGAGGGCCAAAAAGAACATCAGACTGCAAAGGAGCATCCATAATTCGAGCCTTAACATGCTCTGATAATGTCTGATCTTTAAGCCAGGCATGCCTGCAAACAACAGAACTAGTAGCAGCCACCCTGGAGGAAGCTTGTAAAGCATCAAAACCACACTGCAAAGAATGCTTACCAACCTGGTCTGAAGCATGCACTAAATCCTGAAGCTCCTTACAGTCAATACCTTCAGCTAAAGCATCTACTTTACATTTCAATTGACTCAGCAAAAAATTCTGATACCTGAGCATATGAAAATGACAATTTAAAGCTCTCATAGCCAAAGTAGAAGAGGTATACAGTTTTTTACCCCACCTATCCAGGGCCCTAGCATCCTTGTCCAGAGGAACTGGATTCTTAACCACAGAAGCCTTAACACCTTTGGGGCCTTGAGAAATAGTTTCTGGATCAGCCCTAGGACTCTTATACAAGTACTTGTGAGCTTCCGGAACCCTGTAGTATCTATCTGGTTTAACTGAGGCAGGAGGCAGAGAATCTGGGTTAAGGGCAGCCTCAGAAAATACATCCTGAACAACATCCAGTACAGAGGGAATAGCCAGGGGCCTGTGCTGAGGTAAAAACAAGAATTCTCTAAGCCTTTTACGAGAATCAGAATAATCCTGGCCTTCCCATTTGAAATGTTCCCTCATGGAATGCAAAGTTTCAGAGAAAGAAAAATCTTCTGAAGGGGACGCAGAGGGAGTAGCGTCCTCAGCCTCCGAGTCAGAATAGGAAGGGAACTCCTGAAGTTCTTCCACAGAGGAAACAGACTCATCAGAAGACTGCACCAAACCCCCCAACTCTGTCTCTACCCTGGGCCTCTTCTCAGGGGGAGGCATAAAACCCCTAATTAAAGAAATCAAATCTTCAGCCATCTTCAACATGTGCTTCCTAGGAGCTGGACCCTGGGGAGTAGCACCAGCAGAGGCAGACTTATACTTAGAATGGGCTTTGCTTTGAGAAGGAGGAGGCCTAACCACCCTATGAGGGGAGGGAACCACTGACAACAGAGAAGCATCCTCAGCCTGGCCTAACACAGGAGAAGTCACTTCCTGCAGTAACAAAGGCTCCCCTTGAGACTCTGGTAAACTGTCAGAAGGAGCTGCTGAAGCAGTCAGTGGTTCTACAGAACCGACGTCCGAAGTGGACGCCTCATCCTGTTTGGACCGCAAAGACTTTTCTTTGCGCCTCTTAGAAGAGCCAGTCATCGGAGAATCCGACGGCATGTTATAATTACAGCGTTTACCAAACACCAGCCTAGCACAGTCCAACCTACGTTTAATAGTACGCTTGTTAAAAGTAGCACAAAAGCGACACCCAACAATGTCGTGCTCAGGCCCTAAACAAGGAATGCAGAGTGAATGGTAATCCCTATGAGGAATCTGTTTCCCACAAGAAATACAGTTATTAACTTTTTCTGACATCCGTCAATACTGAGGCAAGAAAAAGACAAAAATGTCCCCAATGGGGTACTTAGCCCAACTTGGTCTCCAGTCTGAAACTCGAAAACCGACAATTCCAGAACGCCGAACGGCACTTGCAAATTCTGCTTCTGCTTAGGACCATGCGGCAAGAAAGACTGAGGTTATGGCGTCGGTCATGCGCATTTGTACTGACACGTACTTTCGTCAGTCTTGGGTGCCGATGACCGACGCCGGTTCTAGCCCTTTGGTATTCGGGCCGATGGTGGATAGCGGAGTACCCATATGTCAGGACTGCAGCAATGGGAGACGATGAACATCTACTTACAATATTCCAACACAGGAATGATTAACCTTACAAAGCATTCTAATATAGACTCAAGATTTATGCAGATTAATTAATAATTCCTAATTTAAAGATATTCCAAATCTAATAAGTTTTCTGTCTGAATTATATATAATAGTTGTGAAAAGAAAAAATCCATTTCAAATCTATATAAAGAGTTAATAACATATAAAACAATTCCAAAACCATCATTCTGGCAGTTCTTAACAAAAGGTCAGTCATTGCAGTTAACAGAAGAAATTAAAACTAACATCTTACTATCAGTTAATTACACCTCTAACACACAGTACTGGAAAATATTTAACTGGAAATACTTACATAGAGCATTTTTAACACCAGATAGAATTAAAAAGATTAGTACTACTACAAATGTTTTTTTTTTTTCTGGAGGTGTGAAAAGTCAAATAAAGCAGACTGGATTCATATTTTTTATGAATGTAATAAAATTAAACCATATTGGAATGGAATCAATCATTTTTACAATCTTTATTTAATGAATCCTTTACCTTAACTAAAGTATTGATTATACTAAATGTAAATGAAGGTCCCTACCTGAATAAGACAAATATGTATTTGTTATGGACAATACTTGCTATATCTAGGAAATGCGTAACCAGAAAGTGGAATTCAAATACACCCCCAACCTTGGAAGAATTCTACACTTTACTGAAGACAACTGCATCGATGGAAATAAAAATCAAAGAACTACGAATCTATCCCAGGCCATTGGTAAATAATCCTTGGAAGAAAGTTATATCTTTGTTGGACACTCTGCAATAATCAATATTGTATCTGTGATAACTGATCTGTTAATTCTATATTAAATAACATACAGTGTATATAATTGAAAGTCAGGCTATTGTAAATATTGTATATAGTTGATTAAAATGATATTAAGATATTATGTAAATGTTATTTTAATTGAAAATAAAAAAAATATTTGAGGAAAAAAAAATATATGTTCCCAGTTGCCTCTCTTTTTTTATCATGCCCCCAGCATTTGCTCTCTACCTGAGGGAAACTCCTGTGAAATCTTATTGCAAAGACTTCCAAGCAAGAATTCTAAACCTTTTAGACTTCTGTTACATATTAATCATAGTCCTGCAGTGAGAAACCAAGAATATAAATTGAATATCTCAACAGTAGCCCTATCAATTATTTGCAAATAGATGTGTCAGAATTGGAGTTAGTGGGCAGTGATGGCTATTAATTACCTGAGCTCTGAGAGCTCTACATATAGTGACTACAGCACTACAGTCATTAGACTAAAAGACACTTGTTGCTTATGAGAAAAGCTAAGGCAAATTTAGATATGATATTAAAGAGGAAATATGCCATATTGTTAACAGCGTTCCTTACAGTCAAAGTTATGGTTTTCACAGTAACAATTTATGACTCTGAGAGTTAGACTATATTTATGGTACGCAATGGAAATCAGTGCTTTGAAACTGTGTTGATGGAAATGATTTTTAAGAACTCAGTCAAGGCATAAGGAAATATATCCACATGATTCACTGGAATGTTTAGTATTAAAACTCAGACTCAGATACTTGAGTCACGTAATGCAAAAACAGAATTCACTGGAAAAGGCACTAATACTGGGAAAGACTGAAGGTGAAAAAAGAGACTAGAAAAGGCTGATCTGGATATATAGTATTACTGAAGTACTGAATATAAATTTATCAGAAGTTAAATAAGCAGTGGTGGGCATACAGGCCTGGAATGCTATATAGTCCTTGAGGTTGCAAGATGTCTGACTCACCTGAATGATTAAATAATGAACAACAAACAACAAGTACAGCTTGAGCAGTAAAATTGTATATGCCTACAGTTAGTTGTCTACCTGTTCAACATGCATACCGTTACACTAATAAAAGTATATCAACAGCCATAAGCATATATAATTTTATAATAAAATGATTCACTTGCAATAAATAATACAATGCATTTCACATAAAAAGTAACAATGCAAACAGAAATCTTAATGTACAAGGAAGTATAAAATAAGGTTTTAAAAAACAGGTAACATACAGCAAACACTACCAGGTAAATTAAACCCTAACACGTAGAAATATTGTGTTGTGACCATCTCTAGCTTTCAAGATCAGAAATACAGTTTACTGAAATCTTTCAGGAAATGACTCTGTCTCAATGTGTATCTTCCAGCAGGAAAATTCACATCTGTATCGCAGTAACTAATCTAAATTAGAAGTCTCTTAATCTCTTTCTTTCTCTCCATAGCTCTCTTTATATCAATCTCAGATAGGATTTCCTGTGGCTTTAGTTTGGATCATAAAAGATGGATTCTTTCTTTCTTAGTTACATACTTCTGGGAGCATAAATCTTAATAAGCTTGCTGTCCAAGTAAGGCATCACATGTGTAGCACTCACCTCATACAGTAAGTGCTTTGGTGTTTCAACCATAAACACAAATGCAGTACCCACATTCATTTCTGAAGCCACAGTACCCCATGGATTCAGAAATCAATGCCAATAATGCACTCTTACATCATTAGCTGTCAATTGTGCCATGCATCCATGGTAATGGCTTCCTTTGCCCCACCCTTGTTACAGTTCTGATGTAACTTTGTAATCTAGTGCAAAATCTTCAAAAAAACAATAGGCTTTAGTCACTACAGACATATGCACAGTCAAGAAACAGAGTTTCAAACTTAAATACATATCTACGGTAGAAAATATACATTTCCATTTTACATACAATTCCAGACACTTGTTTTAATATTATACATTTACAAAAATGTGATAACAATTAAATCCCTATTACTTTTATTTTTTAAATAGTTATTTATATTTTTCATGCAGTTTTAATACAACTTAGTTCATTTCAATTGATTTTCTCTTCTGAAAACTGTTAAATTTCTAAACTTGTTAACAAGTTTTTTTATAGCTGGATCTAAAAATGTGAGTGATTGCAGAATATAAATAAATAATGTATGCATTAATACTCATCATCTTCTTTCGGCTGTTCCTGTTAGGGGTCGTCACAGCGGATCATCTGTTTCCATTTCTTCCTGTCCTCTGCATCATGCTCTTTCACACCAACCACCTGCATGTCATCTCTCACCACATCCATAAACCTTATCTTAGGCCTTCCTCTTTTCCTCTTACCTGGCAGCTCCATCCTTAGCATCCTTTTCCCAATATACCCAGCATCCCTCTTCAGCACATGCCCAAACCAATGCAATCTCGCCTCTCTTGCTTTGTCCCCAAACTGTCCAACCTGAGCTGACCCTCTAATATACTGATTCCTAATCCTGTCCATCCTAGCCACACCCAGTGCAAATCTTAACATCTTTAACTCTACCACATCCAGCTCTGACACCTGCCTTTTCGTCAATGCTACCATCTCCAACCCATATAACATAGCTGGTCTCACTACCCTCTTGTAGACCTTCCCTTTCACTCTTACTGGTACCCGTCTGTCACAAATCACTCCTGACACTCTTCTCCACCCATTCCATCCTGCCTGTACTCTCTTCTTCTCCTCCTCTCTTCCACACTCACCATTACTCTGAACTGTTGATCCCAAGTACTTAAACTCATCCACCTTTACCAACTCTACTCCCTGCATCCTCACCATTCCTCTACCCTCCCTCTCATTTACACACATATGTATGCATTAATACTGATGATTAATAATATCCTTGAAGTATATTTTTAATAAGATATGTATGATTCTCAAAAGTATCTAGAGAAATGCTTTGTATTGTTGTCCTATCTACAATAAAGTATGTTCTTGTTCTATTGCAAACAATGTGTGTGTGTGTGTGTGTGTGTGTGTGTGTGTGTGTGTGTGTGTGTGTGTGTGTGTGTGTGTGTGTGTGTGTGTGTGTTTGCTTTTTTGGGATGGCAGGGTTAGGAAAACTGCTATGGAACTAGACCAGTACTGAATATCTCTATAGTTTGTGCTGCTGAAGCTTTATTGGTCTTTATCAGCAATAGACTGGATCATCTGCACTGCAATAGAACAGATCATCTGCACTGCAATAGACTGGATCATCTGCACTGCACAGATGTTATCAGCTGTCTCTCTGTTCTGCAGGAAGTGAGAAGGGACACCAAGATGTCAACTCCAACTCAGCCTGGCACATTTAGATTATTAATCAAATCAGTTATTATGGGATGTACTAACTTTGCTTGTCATCAGCCTATGTGTGGGATGATACTCAGAGGTTATAAAAAAATCAATAGTCTAGTCTAAGCAAGAGCTACCTAATCAGAAAGTAAGAAGTGCATCCAAAGTATGGCACTTGAGGTTACAGCCTCCTGCGTAGGTAATGTACTGCCTCAAATCATTCAAAAAGATTGTAGATTATCTTCATGTGTGCATGTCTCTTTCACTTCTTGGAATCTGGTGAAACTGTTTCTGAAATTTGCTTAATTAATAATGGTGTTCGTCTGGTATTATGCATGTCTAAGAAGATTCACTGTCTGATCAACACTTATCTACAGCTTAATTACTTCATCACTTCTTGAGACAAAGAAAAAAATGTTGAATAATTATTCAATGTTGCTGTGAGCTTTGCAGTACGCTATAAAGAATATGTGATAACTTCCTTAGCTAACCCTTTTGTCAGAAGGAATGATCCTCATTCAACTGTATCCTTGTAGTGCTGTTTTACAGGCTGCTGTTTTTCCCAGAGTGACAAATAATGCTGCTTTGTTAGTCATTAAAAAATGTAAAAGCAATATGCAATCCACCTGTTTGCATTTTCCTTCTTTGTTTCAAGACCCCAGACATATGCATTTGCTCGACCCAAAAGGCATTAGCCCTTTCTGATTCATGCCTTCATCATTGCTTCTTTCTTTGCTTCGAGCATACAATATTTCTACAGATGGTAATTTGTAAATTTACTGTAGACCAACTTCAGCTGACCCATAACTAATAAATTCTTTGTGATTAGTTATTTTTACCTCCTCAAATCACAAGATAATGGTTCTATTGCCTTATACAGATCACCTGTATGCACATCTGAAACAGACCTCCTAACTTGTCCCAGCTATCTCACATTTTCTGCCTAGTGATAATAGAAATCCATCTGTCCAACTGATCATGGCATAATTGTTCTACAAGCATGTTCTTACCTATATTTGTTCTTTCTTACTCCCTCATCTAAATTATTCAGTTTCCTAATATTGCTTGTAATTTATTTTACGTCTTTTTGCATTACCTTTTCATACTTGCTTTCTTTTTTTTGCTTAGGTAAATTGTATCTATATGGCACTGAGCTATTGTACTGCCTGTGTTCACTGAAATTTATACTATACATTCTGTATAGGTTTATCACCCATATATTGTATAACTTGTAAATATAGCCTGTGTCTTTCATTTGTCTGGTGACATTTCTGAAAAAGGTCCTTTGAGCAGGTCACTTACCCAGTTAACAAATGAATAAAAGAACAAAATAATAAACAAATAGTTGCTTCACAGCAGTTTTTGCCTAGTCACACCATGTGAAATCAGTCTGACAAAATAATCAGAAATTTATGCAAGTTATCATACCATAGACTTATTGGTTTTACATAACACTGTTTGGTCAGCAATAATTGCACCCATATTGTTACAACAATGCATGCTTGCGTGTGTGTGTGTGTGTGTGTGTGTGTGTGTGTGTATAAGTGTGTGTGTGTATATTTGTTTTTACACCAGACATTGCTGACATGATTGTTTTAACACTGCAGGCAATGATGATTGATGAACATGGATTAAAATACCACAAAATGAAGTCAGCTTTCCACTATGGTTACAAATCAGTATCGAGGGTGGAGGGGCTGATACTTGCAGATCTGCCCTTTTAGCTTTACCATGGTTGTCTTTGAGCCTCATCTAAAAATATGTTTTTAAGATACGGTATTCAATTAAATGCATGGTGGTGTGGATGTATCAGAAGGCATTAGAAATTTACTGAGTGACTTACATTTTGAACAGTGATTGTGGACTGCATTCTAAAACAATTTCCTGTCAGTATAAGGTGCCATCTCAGACTTGTGAGACCATTCAACATGGCTGTAATTCCAAAACAAGGCTTGTGGAGATGAGGAAACATGCAGATTTTCACAATCTGATCTAATACCTACTTCCATTTCCAAGTAATGGAACTCAGAGCCTGACTCAATACTTTGAAGAAACAAACATTGGTAGAGGACGCCTAAACCAACAGGCATGCAATGAGGAATTCCCCATGACAGAGATGTAGCTGCCTTCCAGCACAGGAGTAAAGCTGCATGGAAATCATGGGTAGCCCTCACATAAAACATGCACCACATGCATATTACATACCATGCAGCAGCATTTCATGTTGTATCATGTAGCACATAGTCATTATGTAATCATGCAAACAACAACCAATCTGAGAACAGCATATCTCTGATACATAAACCAATTTCTGTCATGTTACAGTAGTCCTCAGTATTGTCATGTAACATACATGCATGCAGTATCCACATACCTACTGGGGAGTATCTGCATGTACTGGCACCCACATGCCTAGTCATAAGCAACAATTATTTTAGTGTGCTGAATTAGGTCTGTCTGTTGCATGTACTTTTAAAAGTATTAAAATGTGTATTTTAGTGTGCTGAATTAGGCCTGTCTATTACATGGACTTTTAAAAGTATTAAAAGGTGTTAGTGACATTGCTGGGTGGATTAGAAATTAAAACACCACACCATTATATTTTTTGTTCTCTAATGTTGCAATCTACTCTATCAGTAGTGCAATAATTAGGAAAAGTTTCAAAGTGCAGCTAACATTTTTGTTTTCACAGTACCCTGAGCATGGAGATGGTTTTGACACAGTCTTATAATGTATGTGTGGGTAAGCTGGGAGCTTGCATCCCTTTGCCCAGACCACTATGGTGGTGGTCATGCCTACCTTGGTTTCTCTTCGAGAACATATCTACCTTCACCTCTCTTTTTCAACTCTAGTTTTTTAACATAATCTGGTATATATTTCAGGGCACTAATACAGGATACAGAGTCAACTGCTGTGCACCTTCCTGACACTGAGAAGAGTATGCAGTCATTATTGTGTACAGTATACCTATTGTGTCTTGTGCTTGCTATAGTGTACTTATCTCCATTACTGGAGGGGAAACATTAGGACTCATCCTCCAATTCTATGACAAAGTTCTATATAAAGCCACAGGACATGAGCTGGCATTACTCAGTGCAGAACAGGTGATGACATTGTGATATACACACCATCAGACATGTTGAAGAAATGCAAACATGCCAGTACAAAATATCCTGCGCTGTACCTGCTTGGTTACTCTAACAGAACAGTAGCCCTTCTTATCATCTCACTTCTATGAAGTGATCATCAAACTCCAGACAAAGATGTTTGAATTAAAATGCAGTTAATTTGTACTACATGCTGAGGAATAACATTAATAGGGTTTTTTTGTACCTCAGACTTTTGTGGTAGAATCCATTCAAAGCTGTGGTCAGATTACATAAATTGCTGTAGCAATCTTTATCACATGCATTTATGTGGCTTGCAATTGTTATGAACTTTGAAAACTGGCTCTCTGGGGTCATTATCATTGGTGGCTCAGTGGTGCAGCAATTAGCATTTTCGCCTCACAGCAAGAGGTTCTCCAGTTTGATTCTCAGCTGGAGTGCCTTCTGTGTGGAGTCTGTGACTGAGCATTGTCTGACTGCGATGATCTTCCAAAAACACTTTGTACAGGGGATCACTGCTGTTTATACCATATTAGCCCCCTTATATCCTAGAGCCATTAACTTTATTTAATTTATTTATTGGTATAAATGTTATTTCATTGTCTTCGTGCATGCAGTCTCTAGATGAGGTAGCTTATTTAGGAGTAGAAAACAGCCAGTCCCACTGACACAAAGGTACAACACTACTGGCATTAGCTTCTGTATGCTGAAGGTCAAGCATTCAAGTGGTACTGGTTCCTGGCTCACTGGCTAAACAGGGACACTGCTCTGTGTCATACTTTGTGGGACAATATTAGAGAACAACAGAGCTGCAGAATGACGTCCTCACTGGAAGTAGTAAAGTTACTGTCCTATATTTCGGGAGCTGGAGTCAACCCTTAGTTATGACAAGTTTCTACCTGACAGAATGGCTCCTGTAATACATGAATCTGGGGCAGTTTTGTGTAAAATACTTCCTGAAATCTATGCTGAACCTCCCCATTTGGTATCTGAGAGACTGTTGAATGACCTGTCCCTTGCATGAGTGTCTGTTGTTTCAGTCCCACTCAGACTTGGTGCTCTTGTGTTAATACATCTAAAGAAGAAGGACTTTGCATATTTCTGTCTCGTTATACAATTTTGAGTTGCTCTATATTGAAACAACAAAAGTGTAACTGTATCCTCTATTTCTACAATGTTTTGACAATGCCTTAATGACTTGTTTGAAAGTATGTACAAATCTTTCAGCTAACCTGTTTGTAGCTCGGTGCCCCAATGCATGAGTGGGATTAAAAATTCCATTTTGCTCAATACATATATAACTATAATAAAGACATTTTTTGCTGTAACTTGTCTGTAGCAATTCGAATGGCTTTGGTGGTGCAGCAGTTAACATTGTCGCCTCATAGCAAGAGGTTCTCTGGTTCGATTCTCAGGTGAACTATCTTCTGTGCAGAGTCTACTTGTCCTCCCTGCAGCTGAGTGAGATTTAAAGGCATGCAGGCATGCGTGTGTGCCTTCTGTGAAGGTTGAGCACCAGGCTGGCAACTCAACACCATAAAAACTCCACTACCAATCAATCTGCAGAGCTGTGATCCACCGTGGCGACCCCTAATGGGAGAAGCCAAAACAATATTCCTTTTGCTGTCTGTAATAATTTGTTCAGGTAAAATATAAACAGTAAAAAGTCGTCTCAGAGGACTAGTTGTAGCTTGTAACATGATTTCAGACATACAAAATTATTCTGTCCTTTTGAGGCATGCGTCTACCATAATCATGAATGAATTATTCATGGATAGCTCAGTGAAATTAATGTGTAACCTTTGTCCAGCATTGACCTGGGGATTGTTAAAGCTGTAATGATGCTTTCCTAGGTATTTTTTCTTCAGGTTTATACGGCACTAAAACTTTACATATAGTCTCAGTTTCTTCATCTAGCCTTAACTACTTCACTACTCTTCTTCCGCTTAGCAATGCAGGGATAAGGAACATGAAGTTCTTCCAAGAGAGCTTTTCTCAAGTTCCCAGGAACTATCCAGTGAATGAAAGACATGTTCAGACTCTTATTAATGGGAATTGATCCTGGTCAACCTTCCATCATGGCAGGTTATGTACAGTCAAATCTGCTTTAAAAGAGTATCCTGGAACTGGTCCTCTGTCAAAATATTTACATAGTCCAGGGATTTCTTCTTCAGCATTATTTAACAACATTTTGATTAACATAACTCTAGGGTGGCTGCCAGCATTGCCATAACTCTTAGAAACTCAGTACTCTGATAAAGCTAGTTTAACCATATTATAGTCAGCCTCTGAATTCATGTTGCTATCATCACAGGTGAACTCTTATGCAAATGAAATAAAGTTAATAAAAGTTTTGTAGCCAGTAGTCAAGTTTAATTGTGTACCCAAAGGTATTGATGGAATTTTTCTCTTCAATCCAAAATTGCAATTTCTTATTTTCCAGTTTGAAAATACTTTCTATCAGCAGCAAAGAGGGTATGTGTTTAATTTCTCATCCTCTCAACACGTGCCGTGTTAAATTACTGTGTTTATACTGCTGACACATCACAAACGAACAAAGCTGTCAGTCTTGTTCACAGAGTCTCCCAAAGCCATCCTTTTAGCAACCTACACGGCAGTACTTATATTCTTACTTTATGCATGTAAGGTGATAATGCGGGGGCATCTGTTTCTTCTTGCATCCCTGATATTGGAGGATGCACCCACATATGCTTGGTACTTATATATACTAATTTTGACATCCCATAAGAATTATTTAAGCCAAGAAAGACACCTATATCTCTTTCATGTGTGTGTGCGTCTGTGTGTGCGTGTGTGCGTGTGTGCATGTGTGTGTGTGTTTGAGGGGTGCTTCATGATTAGTCTTTAGTTCCTGAATGGAACTGCAAATATCCTTCCTGTCCTCAATATTTCCTTTTTATTCAATCTGAGATTTGCCAAATATCATTTTTTTTTGTCAAATAATGTCTATAATTTTACAGTCTTTTCAACACTCTGTGTAAGTTACTGAGGCATTCAGTTTGTCATTCTAGTAACCAGCAGCTCACTTTGGACACAACTACATTCAGATACTTGAATAGGTTTTCCTTTATTTTTGAAAAAAAAATAGTGCAGAACTTATATTGAATGGTAATTTGTTATACACAAGCAAACTTTTATATTCATTAAACATAAAGGATGTTTAAGAATCATTACCAAGCAATACTTGTTGGTAAGTAACTACTGCGGTGGTGGTGCTGCGGTAGCTTCGTCGTCTCACAGTAAGACGTTGTCCTGTTCGATTCTCAGCTAAAGCATCTTCTGCGTGGAGACATGCGTGAATGGGAGTACCTTCGTTGAAGGTTGTGCGCCAGAGCTAGCAACTTGGCATGTAAAAATCTACTGCTAATCATTAGCAGACCTGAGTTCCGCTATGGCGACCCCTAACCAGGAAAAGCCGAATGACACAACAACAACTTGTTGGTAAGCAACTGTTTGACTGATATTAGTCAATGTGTATGTATATATGCAGCTGAACCTGGTTTCAAACTAAACTGTATATGGAAACAGCTATAATACTGACTAAAGTCAATGTGCAGATCAACACAAAACAGTTTATTTCTTCTTATGTATATATGCAGGCCAGAGCACAAACATTAGTTTAAATTATTCATTTCTTGCCAAAAGAGCTATCAAAAATCTCACTTCCACTTTTTCTTCATTGTTTACACAGTTTGAAGCGACACAGAACACACTTGAAGCCATCTTATCACAAAGTACACTCTAATCACTGATAAAGTCAAAGTCATTCAGAAATCACACAAGTGTAAAAACTGAATGTGCAGACAACATATAGACTATTTTAAAACCCAAAAGTAAACAATAAATCCAATAAAGAACAGATAAGGCAGCCAAACACAGCTAAAAATCATCTATTTATTAAAAGGTGAACGCTTTTGTGACGACACTCTGCACTTCATCAGACTATAGAACAGAACAAAACCAAGGCATTTAAATAATACAGTCAACAAAACAATAATTTAAACAACAACTTTAATGAATTAAAGGATGAGCCTTCAAAACAGGCTTTAAAGGTACACACCCATTTGAGCATGGTGCTCTATGTGCTAGAAACCTAATTATCCATTTAGTTTCAGCCAGTTCTAATTTATTGTCAGAGTCTCCCTTCTCTTGTCTGTAACAATCAACTGTAGAGCAGAAAACATAAAACTATGTCCATTATTATCACACATGTTTATATAATGTGCTAGTGAGGTCCTTTTTCCATATGTCATGATATAGTTGATTGCTGCATTTTAATCAAATAATTACCTGCCAAAATTGCATTGCAATAAATTTTCCCTTCCACAGTCCTTTTCAATTGTAGCTGTCATCCAGTTAACTTCATTTGGTTCCTTTAGGCCTAACCGTCTTCATTCGATAAATTCATTGGATGCAGGAATATCATTTTTCCCTTCCTATCCCAAATTTAGTGTTATCCCTTAGTATTTCATGCCTGTACCTACAATATTTTTCCTGATAAATGTCTTAGACAGACAAGAAGCTCACACCCTAACAAAAAGCTAAGTGGTAACCAGCAAAGTGTTCTGGAAAATTAATTGTCCCTGCGGCCTCAACTTACCTACAAAAAATTATGCTGAAAATATAAACATTCTTACAGCAACATATTTATGTATTTTAATTGTTCAGTGACTATTTTCTTAAGTTCATAGGTTGATAGGTTGGTATTAGGCTATCAGCCCTAGGGCCTATACAAGCCTAGCCATAACAATTCCCTGGATATTTATTCCCATAATATTTACTTTTCTGGACCCCTGTCTAGCAGAGCGACTGACATGATCCCCGGGGTGAATTTCCTATCTCCCATCCAATCATCAAGGTTCCTTTTGAAGAGGGCCAAGGAGGCTCTCTGCTTGACATGTATGGGCAGTCTATTCCAGAGTATGGGGAGTCTCTGGGTCAGGAAGCTATCCCTCCAGCATGTTTTGTTCATTGTGATGACAAGTTTTAGATCCCTGGAGTGTGTGGCTCTGAGGGATTGGGATTTCTTTAAGTGGAGCATGTCCAACAGCTCAAGGTTTGACATGGCCTTGTATGTTAAACAGAGATCGCCTCTGAGTAGACGATATGCCACAGAGTATAGCTGGAGTTTTTTTAGACGGTCATCATATGGCATCTACTTTTGGCCTGTGATTCTTTTAGTGAGGTATTACTGTGGCTTTTCCAGCTGTTGCAGATGTCTTGTGAGGTACATACCAAATGGGGCATTATACTCTATAATGGGTCTAATGAGGGATGAGTACAGTGGGACAATGACCTCCTTTTTTCTGGATGAAAAGCCCTTAGTGATGAGGTGTGCCACATAGAAGGATTTCCTGACTGTTGTGACGATGTGGTTATTGAAGGTGAGACCACTGTCCACTTGTGTCCCTAAGTCTCTCATCACACTTTTGATGTTTAGTGTACTGCCACCTATGTGGTAATTCATGGGTACATGTTTTTTTTCCAAAGGAGATAACTATACATTTCTTGGCATTAAGCTTGAGCCCATGGCTCTGGCACTAGGCATCTGTTTCTGTAAGGCCCTTTTGTAGAATATCCGCATCATTTGGGGATTCAATAATGACTCCCAGTTTGCAGTCATCTGCAAACTTTGTTAGCCAGAGTCCCTTAGTGTTGGCCTGTACTTCAGGGAAGCAGATGCCAAACATGAGTGGTCCCAGGACTGAACCCTGAGGTACTCCACTTGTCACTTGTCTGGAGCTGGATTTGGAGTTGGCTACTTTTACAGTCTGGGTTCTGTCAGTAAGCCAGTTGGCAACCCATTGAGTGACGTAGGGATTTATGCCCAGCTTAGTAAGTTTATCTAGGATTCCAGAGTGGGGGATGGTGTTGAAGGCCTTGGCGAGGTCCAGATAGGCTGTGTGAACTGCCTTACCCTCGTCCACAGCTCTGGAGACTGATTCAAAGAAGTCAATCAGGTTCAGGAGCCAAGATCGGCCCTTCACAAACCCAAACTGGGTGGGGTCCAGTGTTTGCAGGTTGCCAATGTCTTTGTTTATAAGTTCCATGATAATGCGTTCCATGCCCTTGCAGATCAGGCTTGTCAGACTAATGGGACGGTAGTTCCTGGGATCCAAGGTGGATCCCCCCTTGTGGAGTGGGATAACTGTAGCTGTGCACCACTCAGTGAGCACGAAGCCTGAGGTGAGGCTATGATTAAACATGACACTTAGGTGAGGTGCCATTTAATTTTGTAATTCATGTAATACACAGCCTGGGATGTCATCTGGTCCCATGGATGCTGTATTCTTAGCTTTGGAGAATGCAGTTTTTACTTGTGTGGCCATGATTACCGGAATTTGGCAATCTTTTGGTGTTGAGATGGGTCCTTTAGGGGGTGAGAGGGGGGTGAAGTTGGCACTACATCGATCTGCCAGGATATTGGCAATATCCTTGGGATCAGTATATTTAATGCCATTCTGTTGAAGCTCTGAGCAGTGCCATTTAGATTCTTGACATAACTATAGAATGTGTTGTGGTTGTCTTTGGAATCTTTGGCAGTTTTATTTCCGTAACTAGCTGTGGAGGATTTTATGAGGGATCTCAGCTTCTTACTGAGGCTGGTGAGGAAGTTTTTTGCATCCTGGGATTTTCTTCTTTTCTGCAACAGTTTATTCCTTCTGTTGTATAGTTTGTTTATAGCAGGGGACCACCAGATTGGCTTCCTTTTTTTGGAGGAGAGCATCTTGGTTCTATTTGGGATGGCATGATTCATGCACGAGTGGATGTGCTTGTACAGTGTCTTAGTGTAGGATTTTGCAGTTGAACTTTCAGATCCTGTTTGCATGGATGTCATGAAGTTTGCCACTTCTGACTTCAGTAGCATGAAGTTGGCTTTGGAGAAGTTTTTCAAGGAGGTTTCCTTACTGGGGGGTGGGGGTGGGATGTGGATGTCAAGGGTGATTTGCTTATGGTCAGACCTGACCAATGAGGGGGTGACCACTGGTGTGGAGCATCTATCTCCCATGTTGGTAATGACCAGGTCTGGGATATTGGAGCCCCTGGTGGGACAATGGATTAGCTGATCCAGGGCATTGGAATTTATGAATGCCGAGAATCGTTGGGAAAAGGAGTTGGTACCCGAGTAGTTTTCCCAATTAATGGCAGGGTAGTTGAAATCACCCAGTATTAGGGTGTTTGGTTGTATCTTAATATTTTCCAGTATGTTTAGAAAGGTGTAGTGAGAATCTTGGGGCATGGTGGGGGATCTGTAGCAAGCTACAATTTGGATTGCAGTCTTGCCTAGTGTTAGTTGCACCTGGAGAATTTCAGATGCATTGTGTTGGGCAACTAGCCTGGAGGTGTGAATATCCTTGGTGAATATGGACACACTCCTCCACCTTTAGAGTTTCGGTCTTGGTTTTGTGGCCAAAAAGTGTGGTAAGAGTTGTAGCCTGGTATTGCAGGGGTGCTCTCTGGAGCCTTGAACCAAGTCTCAGTTACTGCACAGATATCGATGTTCTCCATTTTTAGGAGTGGCTCGAGAGACTGCATTTTGAGGTTTAGACTTCTAGCATTGAGTAGCATTACCTTCAGATTTTGCATGCTTGTATCTGTTACGGTGGTGGTTTTGTCTTTTGAACCTTGCCTAAAAAAGGCACTATAGGGGTGGCAAGAGCTTTAGCCAGTAACCTGAATCCCAGGGGTGACAGGTGCAGAACATCTCTGGCAAAGCATCATGGTTTGTTGATTATGTCTTCCCAGGTAGACAGATACTGGATCCCCTTTGAATGACACCAGAAGCTTAGCCAATTGTTGAAGTCAATCATTTTGTCCTTATACTGTGGTATCATTCTGGGCGATGGCAGGATGCTACTCAGGGCTATGGTCATACCTGCCTGGGCCACATGATCTGAGAGCTCTTCCATGTCTCTTTTCATGTAGTCCAGGGAGGTACGTCTCAAGTCATTCTTTCCAGCATGGACAATGACAGAGTTGTATTTGTCCTTGTTGTGGAGTGACTTGAGTGCATGTGGTATGGGGTGGATTCTGGCACCCAACAGCCAGCTGACTGTAATTTTCTCTTTGTTCAGCCTGGTGAGTGGGACATCAGTGTGCCTGACTATAGGGTCACCTATGACTTAAGTGTTAGGTACATTGTCTTGCCTTAGGGGCTGTTGTTGGGTGGCACACTGGTGTTGTGAGCTATGTGTCACTTTGGTTGTGACTGGTGTTTGTTTGCGTTTCAGCTTCAGAGGTCCTTGTTGCTTGGGCAGGTTAATGTTAAGGGCCTCTGCATATGTGGGTTTAGTGTTGCTATGTGTGGGTGTTGATGGTGTGTGTTTTGAAGGGCTATGAGTTGCTTGAGGTGTACTGCAGGTGTTAACCTTCTCCTCTTGACTGTCTAGCACAATCTTGGCCGGAGAGAGCTTAGCTTCCAGTTTGGTAATGTAAGTGCACCTCTCGCAGGTTGTAGCATTGGGTGGTAGGAGGAGAGGGTTGTCTGTGTACATGAGGCAGTTGCCGCATTGCCCCAGTATGCCCAGATTCACCAGGTGGACAGGAGAAATCACCTGAAGCTGACCCTTGGACATGCCTGTTTAGGTGCTTTTTTGTAAAATATAAGAGCTGTTTTCTCTTACCTTTGCAAGGTACTTTGCAATTATAGGCTGTTTAGTGCCTACGATTAATTTCTCCTTATTGACAAGGAGAGTTGAGTCCTTGTATCAGTTTTAGGCTTCCTAGTGCTTTCCAGCAGGTTCTAGAGCAAGTGCTAGTCACATGTCAAACATCTTGAATACATGCTGTGTACATCATTGACTCATTCATCCCTGTTTATACATTAGTTCAAGTTTACAACTCCCCCTTTTGCACATAACAAATCTCCTTTCCTGCTATGCCCATTCCCACCATGAGCAGCTGTATCTACAGTGCAAATGTCATATAATTTCACCTCACTAAACAAACTACCTTTAAACATGTCCTTTGTCTCTCCTGTTATTTTACATTACAGTAGTAATGTTCACAGATGCAATCCAATCCAACAAATGCAATCTTTAGTTGCCTTGTGGCCAGTTCTTTATGTAGTTTTGTAGAACTGTGATTATCACCTTCTTACTTTGTTCCTCAATCATGTCAGTTCAGTGCTCATTTAAGGCAATATTAACATACATCCAACTTTTCTTGTCTTCCAACAACCTCTGCAGTTGTCAGTATTGTTGCACTCCCAAAGTTCACTTTCTTTGGAAGACATATCATGCCTGAAACGTAGGCACAGAAAGAGGAGTAGGTAGTGAAAACACCCATGGAAGTGAACCCAACCCATCGCTCATTCCAAAATGACAGTAACTTTTTCTGTGCTACATTCTTCTAGTGTGCAATGTAACCTGAGTGTCTGGTCTCTGGTTCTTTTTTTTTTCCCCCTGCATTCTGATTTTTTTCTCGTTTCGTATCTTGCTTCAACACACCAGTACCAGGCACTTCTCTATCCATCCAAATTTCATCTTGATCATTCATTGTACCCCATTCCTTTCTCCTGTGATTGCCATTGTGTAACACTGACATTACCCTGATACCACCCTCTTGTGGATTCCAAGGTGTCTGGTTGCTCTCTGTGATTATCCACTGCTGCTGGTGCTGCATTCAGGCTGATCTCTTCAATATGCTGTCTTTGCTCCAAACTAGCACATATTTCAGTTAGGGCATGCTGCAAAATGTATTATTATGAACTCTTTGCTGCTCAAATTTCTCACAGAATATCTGTTGATTCTGTTTAGGTCCTCCAGTGCCTTGGTCCACTATATTGCACCCTTATACGTAACCTTCAGTGTGGCTGGATACTGGAGATAAACATCATCATCTCCTCTGTACAAGTTTCTTACAGTGGAAGCTATTTGCGATCTCTAAACCTGTACCACTAGGGAAGAGTCTTTTGATATTTTCACTCTGCAACCTGCCAACAGCAAGCTTTACAGTGCCACCAGCCAGAGTGTTCATTCTTTCACTTTTTAGCTGTGGCCATTAATGACTAAATGGTGCGACAGATCTAGCCGATACATTTCCCAAGCAATGGGCTCTACATACTTGTTACTCTAAACAGGACAGAGCTTTTACTAGGTTGGGCAGCACCCTGCACCAAAGAGCAATGGATCTAAAACATGCACTGTTTTACTGAGACCAATAATCTGAAAAGCCTTACACTAAGACCTATTTTCAGTATCTTCCTACCTACAGCATAACAAAACAAATCCATGTTCTGTGTCTCTAATCTGTTTTTTCATCAAGCTATATTTATCTCTATTTAGCATTGTGTCTTTTCATTTTTTCTAACTCATATTGCATGTCTTTCATGTGAAATAAGAGGACATCCATCTTGGTGATAATCTAATCTAGCTTCTCCTCCACATCTAACAATAATTTGAACTTCTTTAAGCACTTTAATCACCCAGTATGTGCTGTGCAACTTCTAGCATACTCCTAAGGTTGTCTTTCCTCAGAAGAGCTGCTAGCTCATCAATGCCTCTTTCCTCCTGGACCTTGATTCTACTCACTGTGGGAGGATTATAGGCAATCTGAAGAAGACAGGAATAGAGTATAATATGGTTAGCTGAGTCAAAATGTGGTTGTAAGATAAGATACAGACATTACTGGTAATATTACTGAAAGAAAATGATTTAAGCAACTGTGCCCAACAGAAATCACAGTTGTGTCTCCTGCACTACAATGTGATCTTTTTAAATGTTATAAGACATAATAATGGCAGAATATATGTCTAGCTGGATAATACAAGGGTGGAAAGTAAAGGGCCACCATCCTAAGCAGGGATCTGAAGAAGTAGTCAAAGTGGGTTAAAAAATCACAGCTAAAATTCACTGTAACAAATGTAGGGTGTTGCACATGGTGATAATGATCCAGGGCAAAATGTAGTATTGCAGAAGGCTCACTCTTTCTCAAAAGTGATCAAGTGAAAGATTTCGGAGGAGCTGTAGCAGTGCCAGTGAATAACCACCTCTAAAGTAATAATGCTGCAGTTGCTAATAATGACAAACATGATTCTGGATCTGTATAATCTAGAGAAACCAAGGTTATGCTGACCCCTACAGGTGGCTCATTAGGACACTGATGAAATGCTGTGCTCATTTTAGAGGCCATATATGGTGAAACAAAATAAGCCACTAAATAGTGCACATAATCTAGACTGCTAGGATGATAAAGATGATTGATGACAGGGCTTCAAGAATAAGATGGACGAACAGAAGGAAAGATGGAGTTTGATCTGTGTCCATAAAATAATTAAGTGAAACTGTGTGCAAGTAGAGCTAAGAAGAAAGATTACTAAAAACTGGAAAGGCTATAGTCTGCAAACTGGGGATATAAATTACAAGTATTGTTAAGGAAATACTTCTTCACAAAGAGGATAGTGGAGAATTGAAATAGTCTCCTAAACAGGGTAAAAACAAAATGACTGACTCCATCAAATAGCCCTGTGATGAATGGTGCAAAGGAAAGGGTAAAAAGAGCAGGTCAGCTGTACAGATCTGGCTGCAGCAGTTCATGTGTGTGTGTGTGTGTGTGTGTGTGTGTGTGTGTGTGTGTGTGTGTGTGTGTGTGTGTGTGTGTGTGTGAGAGACAACATAGGCCACCATGGTTTCTCTTACTTTCTCATATACCCTGAAGTGTATCACCACAGTTTTATCTTATTTCTTTGTTTATGTGCGTTTAAATAGTTACAATTAAACTGCTGACCATCAGCTACTTCTTCAGCAGCTGTACAAAATTGTTTTTGCCGAAGAAGTAGATCAATGTTTCCAAAACTACTTCAATAATTGCACATTTGCAGTATACCTTTGCAGTACTATATGACACACAGGATGAACAACAAAAGGAGTGTCATTGGCCATGGTACAGGGACTGCCACTATTGTCTCTCTGTTTTTCAGTAGTGTACATTACCCTCTCCAAAATATGAATTGAACACCGTATGCAGATGATATTGTGGTAATGAGATGACATAAATCACCAGCTAAACAAGGATTTTGCCCAGCTATAGAACTGGTTCAATACTAATAATCTGACATGTAATAACCAGAACTCTGTTGGCACTATATGATAAACTCAGAAGAGACTCAGTGATGCTCAGCTTCTAAACCTTAAGGATCCAGAATGAATATCCATGTCCTCATCTGAACTACAAAGACATCTGGGAATTATATTAGATAACAAGTTTTACTTTGGCAGACATGAAGAACAACAGGTTGGTGAAGTTCTAAACAAACTTAAAGCATCCTTCTTACTACTGAAGCTCAACCATCAGTAATCAAGAATGTATTAACTCCTTGTCTTGAGTATGACCTAACATTAATCTGTCTAAATTTCAGCTTCTTCTTCTACTTCTTTCAGCTTTTCCCAGTTAGGGGTCACCACAGCAGAACTCTGCTAATGATTGGCAGTAGATTTTTATGGTGCTGAGGTGCCAACCCGATGCCCAACCTTCAACGAAGGCATGCCCATTCATGCATGTCTTTTGAATGCCACTCGACAGTGGGGAGGACATGCAGACACTACACAGATGACGCTCCAGCCGAGAATCAAATGGGAGAACCTCTTGCTGTAAGGTGACAATGCTACCGCTGCACCACCGCGGCTTCCTCGTTAAAGGATTTAAAGTGTACTCATTCCAATTACAGGGCCTCAGAAGAGTCCTGTATTGTTATGTCTAAATTTCAGCAAAAGATTGCTATCCTTCAAACAGCTAAGATCAAAATATTCTGATTCATTCATTTATCATATAAGACAGAAAAACACCACTATAGTTACATGCAAAATTAAATGGGTACTTGTTGAGACAAGTATGTATATTTACTGAATGCTTTAACCTGTAAGCTATTAAATAAAAGCTACTGCCCACCTTTAGAAACACAGTTTTAGTCAGAAACCCTAGATCCAACCTAAGAGCCATGAGAGCCCACAACTACAAATACTTCAATATAGACCATGGCAACAGTAGAAAGAGCCTGCCACAAAACCACCCCAGTATTGTGGAATACTGTACCAGACAAAATACAAAAAGTTAACAAACCTTACTTCAAAACGCTCCAGAACACATGCCTTACTAGTAATTATACAATAACCTCCCCCATTAACATTCCAAAACGTGCACGCTGATTGGTCAGCGTGCCCGTTGTAAATCAGACTTATACTAATGGAAAAAGGTCCGGTTGCCTGGACTTTTTCCATTAGTACAAGTCTTTTTTTTTGTGTTGGACAGCAACGGAGAACAGAAGATCTCCATTGCTGTTATCTCGCTATGTTAAATGAGTCTAACATAGCGAGATAGCTTTAAAAAAAGCAATGGAGATCAGCCTTTTAGGAATTGTGCTAATAGGTGTAGTTGCATGGAAGAGGCTGTGAGCCAAAGGGTCATGGCCAGCCTGCATAAAGGGTAGAAGTGAGTTCCTCCCAGCTTGTTGATGTACCACACCACAGTGGTGTTGTCTGTTTTGATTAGGAGAACCTCTGGAGAGAGAAGGGGTTTGAAAGCCATCAAAGCGTGCTGCACAGCCATCATCTCTTTTTGACTGATGCACAGAGGGATTTGCTGTGGGATCCATTGGCCATGTATGCACCTGCCGTCCAGGTGTGCACCCCAAGTGTAGTCTGATGCATCTTGTGGTGAGGGTCTGGGTGGTGGGGGTGGGGTGGGGAGAAGGGCATTTCCTTGTTGTGGGAGCATGCTGTTGCCCACCAAAGAAATTCCTTTCTGAGGAAAGGAATTATAGGTAGAAGAGTTTCCAGATCTTGAGAGTGTTGACACCAAAGGCACTTTAGTTACCACTGAAGTTTCCTCATATGCAGTCTGGCATATGGAATGAGTAGTATGCAAGATGCAATGAACCCCAGAGCTTGCAGATAGCTGGGGCCTGGTGGCTAGTTGAGAGAAGTAGCCTGTCAGGAAAATGTGTTTCTCTGGTGTAAGATAAGCCATCTGGGATGCTGTGTCCAGACTTGCTCCCAGGAAGATTATCCTTTGTGTGGGCAACTGTTTGGATTTTTTTTCATTGATTGTGTACCCTAGGGAGGTTAGTAGGGTCTTTACAAAGGCCAGGTGCTTGAGCAGCTTTTCCTGGCTGTCTGCCTGAATAAGGCAGTTATCCAAGTATGGGTAAATTTGAATATTTCTTTGTCTGTAAAAGGCAATGGCCGGAGCCAGACATTTTGTGAAAACACTGGGAGCAGTAGATAAGCCAAAGGGAAGCACAGAGAACTGAAAGTGTTGAGATCCTGCCCTGAAGCAGAGATATTTCCTGCATGATTCCCTGATAGGAATGTGGAGGTATGCCTCTTTTAGATCTAGGGTGGCTAGCCAAGTGTTCTTGGAGAACATGGGTAGCAGCTGCTGGAGGGTGAGCATTTTGAATTTTGGGATCACCAGGAAGGTGTTTAGAATGGATAGATTAAGGATTGGGTGCCAGGTGCCCTCTTTTTTGGGCACCAGAAAAAGTCTGGAGTGGAAGCCTTAGTCAATCTGTTCTGCAGGAACGTGCTGTACTGCCCTCATAGAGAGCAGGGAAAGGATTTGCTTTTGAGCCTCTGCCCACTGATTTGGTGGTAGATCTGGGAACCCTTTTGGGGTTGGAAGGGTGTGGAAGGAAAATCTGTATCCCTGAGACACAATGTTCAGAACCCATTGGTCCTTGGTAATGGTGGCCCAGGTGCTTGAGTGAAAAGAAAGTTTTCCTCCTATGGCTAAGTGAAGGTGGGCAGAGGGGGGGGGGGTGGAGGAGGTGAGTCATTGTGAGTTCTTACCATAAGGGAGTGGCTAAGAACTCCCTGGTTTTGAAGTGGAGGTAGTCCAAGGCTTAGATATCTGCATTCCCTGGGGCTGCTGTCTGGGCGGGGGGGGGGTCTGTTTCCTTGTGGTCTAGGGTGGGCTGGTTTACTCAGTGCAGGAAAGGACCAGTGCTTGGAGGGACAATGCCTGCTGAACCTATGGGGCTGGACCTATAAGAAATCCTTAACTGTTTGCATAGATTTTGCTTTTTCTTCCATCTTCTTTAAGACCTCATCTGCATTAGTGCTAAATAAGTTATCTTTGTGCAAGGGGGGCATCCAACAATTTAGATTTGACATGTCTGGCAGGAGTTGTTCCTTAAGCCATGCATGTCTTCTAATGACAGATTCAGTGACTGCTGCCCTGCAAGATGATTCTAGGGCATCAAAACCACAATGCAAAGTGTGTTTAGTTACTTGACTTGCCGAATGCATTAAGTCTTGCAAATCTTTAGATTCTGCCCAAGCAGGAAAGGAAGACATTTTTTGTTTAAGTAGTTCCAAGGTATGTTGCTGAAATTTCAGCATATGGAACTGATAATTTAGTGCCTGATAGCAAGAGTAGCTGAGGTGTATACTTTTTTACCCCATCTGTCCAATGTTTGGGAATCCCTGTCTGAGGGGGTGGGATTCTTAGCAGAGGTTGCTTTAATCCCTTTTGGCCCTTAAGAAATGACCTCAGGGTCAGCTGTTGGATTTTTAAAAAGATATTTATGGGAATCAGGGACTCTATAGTACCTGTCTGGTTTTCTGGGAGCAGGTGGTAGGATGTCTGGAGTCAAGGAAAACATCATCCACAACATTCAGGACTGAGGGGATAGCCAAGGGTCTGTGTTGCGCAAGATCTAGGAATTCCCTGAGTCTCTTTTTAGACTGAGGGGTGGCCTGACTCTCCCATTGGAAATGCTCCCTTAAAGTATGCAGGGTTTCCCCAAAGGAAAAATCCTCTGAAGGAGAGGCTGAAGGAATGGAGTCCTCTGCATCAGAATCCTCATAAGTGGAGAGGGGTTGCATGTCTTCATAGTCAGATGCATCAGATTCATCTGACTCTTGTTCAGACAAAACTACAGGGGACAGATCTCTTTTCATTTTTGAGGGGGTAGCTTGGCTTCCCCTAATCAGCATGATAAGGTCCACCATTTTAAGCAGAACAGATTGAGAGTGGGTCATCGGTTTCTTGGCTGTGGTTCGAACCCTGGCCTAAGAAACTCTGTTGTTTTTGATAGAACAGTAGTTGCAAAAGAAGACATTGGTTTGTGTCGAGATTCTGTAGTGCAAAGGACTTCCTCGGAAGCCGGTGCCTTGCTAAGTGGCTCTGGACCCATCCAAGGTAGAGATGGCCACAGGATCCTTAGTCAAAGAAGAGTTTTGCGGCATACCAGACTCCAAAAGGGTCTCAGTAGCAGCCTGCAAATCAACTGAAGCAGGTATCAGGGGCTGTGAAAGCGCTTCACTGACTACCGAAGGACTGAAGACTAGTTTAATGGAAGCATCGTCGGTAGGTTTGGACCTGTGCAGTCTGTCTCTGTCTTTATCTTTATGGTTTTTGGAAGATCTGCTGTCGGATGGCTTACCAAAGCCATATCGAAATTCAAGGACTGTAAATGAAAATATCTGGCTACAATAAGAGCCCGATGACAGATAGTTCTGGCATTGAACAAAGCACAGAAGTGACAACTGGGGACGTCGTGGTATGGGCCTAAACTAGTTACACAGTAAGAGTGGAAGTCTCAGTGTTGTATTTACTTTCCACAAGCGAGACAATTATTAACTTTTTCTGACATCGGTTAGTGCAAGAAAAAAGGATTCACAACAGGGTACTTAGCTTTAGAAGACTTCAACTTCAGTTCGGAGACAAAAACTCAGGTAACGGCTGACCAGCACTCGTGCAAACTGCTTCTGCTTCGGGCTCCATGGCAAAAAAGACTGATGTAATGGCGTTGGCTGCCTTACTTTATACTACTGACGACCTGACATCAGTCCTCAAGTGACAGCAACCGACATAGAATTACTAAGTCTCTGGTATTCAGGCCGGCCGAGGGCTACCCTGGCAGGGATAACCCAAATGTGATGACTGAAACAGTGAAACATGAATAATATCAACAATATAAGAGAAAGTTTTTATAGACAATGGTGAGATATAGTTAACAGAAAATACATTATTTCAATGGAAAATTGGCACTGCAGCAATAAATGTTAACAAGACAAAATGGTATATGGAAATAATGGCTACTTTTTATATAGACAGTTAGGCAAATGTAAACTATGAAGGGGCATTGAAGGAAGGGCGCTACAATATGAGAGGGTCATTAGATTGAGCAGTTTTATATGGAAGCTATCCCTAAATAGTTTGCCAGTAAAAGCAGATATGATGTACGAATATACAGAAGAACAAGTATTGTGTAAGAGCAAGGTTGTGAAGCTGAAGAAAAAAAACATGTTTTCCTATGCTGTTCTCAACTGCACATTTTTGGGATAGTATACTTACTGACTTTCATGCTGAATATTAAAGAAAAACAAAATTTGGACATTATTCTGTATGGGGAATATGAAAGGGGGTACTTTGTGAACAAAACTGATATAAAACTGATGAAGACCTTAGGATTCTTGTGGAAAGAAATATGTCAATAATTCTCATATAGGAAGAAGTTGAGTTTGCATGAGATATTACAAAAATTAGCTTTTGGTTATGGCAAAAAGACTGAAGAAATAAATTATACAGTGTAATACTCATAACTTCTATTTTCCGTATTGCAGGATAGAAAATGTTTCTTGTTAAAATATTTGGTACTTATGTATTATCACAACCAGATTTTGCAACATCTTTTACTTTCTTCACTTTTACTGAAATGGCCTCACTGAAGTGTGATATGGAAGGGTAGACTGGCAGAAGGTCTGCTGGGGATATCGGTGGGGGTTTTAAAAAACTATTAAGACTTATAATTTTGAGGTGTGTGGGTAGCGTCCTTTAAAGACGTCAAGCATTCAATTCAGAGATTGTAGTGGTTATGTGTGTGTACGTGTGTTGGGCTGAAAGGAGTGCAGGAGTTAGCGTACGATCTGTGGAATAGACTACTTTGTACTGCAGTTCCTTTTGGTGAAGGAGTACTACTTCTTCAGCGTTACCCTTTTGTTTTTTGTTTTTTTTGTTGTTTTTTTGGATGTATGACAGTATTATGAAGGCTAGAAACAGGTTTGGTGGACTTAGCTACCTTCATCACTGATAAATAATACAGGTTTGAAAACAAAGATTTCCTACTTCACCAACTACAGCATGTGGAAGGAACACGTTTGCAGTAGAATGGGACTCGCTTAACTGACAGGAGATGCTGGCGGTAAAAGGGGAAACCTGTTTCTGAATCTTATTTTTTGAGCCATTTCAATGATAAACCTTCCTAAAAGTACAAAAACCTTACAGAACCCATCTCTAACCTTCATAACACTGCAGTGCTTCTACTTGACCTAAACAGAAGCAACCAGCATTACCGCAAAAATCTGGTTGCGATAATACGTAAGTACCAAATATTTTTTTCTGGAATTACAACTATGCGCCCTATTTCAAACACACCATCTATCCAAAAGTGCCTCACTAGTGTTCTCCAGATAGATCAGTTCATATCAGATTTTACAACACATTTCTTCTCATAGGGCCCTAATGATAATAATGTTGCCATGGATACAAGGGAGGTAACATGAAGTGCTGGATATTTAATTATCTACCTTTTTTGCCTCACTGTTCAGCAAGCTAGAAACTCTCTTTTTTTTGTGAACTGTGGCAACCCATGTTGCTGCCTGGAGGTATGAAGATTATTTTCACAGAGGCGCAGCACAACTGTGATTAATGTCACAGCAGATATATTTTACTAGGTTATTATGTATGTCTGGGCAGTGTTCTGGTGGAGAACATCCTGCAGAACTTTACATGTTCTTATTCTATTTTCTAGTCCTCAGAAACATTACACAACAAGCAAACCTGAATCTTTCTCCACAGTGTACTTTGATCTTTCTGTACTAAAGGATCTCCTTTGAAATCACACCTTCAGTCAGATGTGTAGCTATTAGTGGGGCAAAGGGAGAAGCCATCCTTAGTACAAACTGCTAGCAGATATGATCGCCAGATGCTGATTGGTCTTCAATATAAGTTCAGAAATGAATCTCGATATTCTGTTGTTGCATTTACAGTTATAACTGAAGCACTTTAGTAGTCCGTGTGTGCCATAAACTGTAGCAGCTACTTTTCACAAATTAAGCAAGCAGTTTCCAGAGTTTAAATGCTATTTATCTTTTTCTTTTTGTTCCTTAAATTGAGGAACATAAATATGGAAGAACAGACCTGGCTCACTCGTTATGCACTCTACATGTGTGTGGGTAAGAAAATCTCTGGGATCATGGCACTGAAATATCGAGTTGTTAACAGCCAGATGTAATTTTTCCAGTTTGCACTTGATAAGGTGTAAGGAAACTGTTATGGATTTTACTTTCCCATCTCTGCATCTCACTCGTGATGCTTGCAGGTAAACTTACCTAAACGCGCTCCTCTTCTTCTTTACCTGCACATGCTTTCTTGCATTTACTGTTCTAGTTTACACGAACGTAATACTGCCAACAACGTGTATTCTTACATCTTTTTCAAATTTCTGCACTACTTGCCCTGTGATTTCTTACTTCGCTTATACAATGGCTTGTGTAATTTCACCTTATCTAACTGTACTAACGTAGTTATTACAATTATCTTACATGAAGGCTTTGACAACTTACCATTACAAAAAGCAGACGGCATTTACATTGATACGAACAAATACAGAACAGCAGTATAAAGTTCACCAGCCTATCATCCCAATTCCTCAAGGTATTTCTTTATGCATGCAAAAAATGTTTAACAATCATGAATCCAGAAAACCCTCAAAAATGATATTATCCTAGTAAGCCTATCCTTTTGGATTTTTAAATAAACAACAAACCAGTAAATGCACTGGCAACTACTGCAGGTATATATCTCACACTGATGTATCATAAAGAAAGAAAAGCTCTAAGAAGAAACAATTCTAGGCAGAAGCTACTCATTTTCTTTTTGAGAAAACAAAATCACTTAGTAAGACAGCATGTGCAATCCTTTTTGAATGGGGATATGTGTCATTTCAGTCATTATTTTTCTTTAAGCTGCATAATCCTTCAGAGAAAATATCTTTTACCTAGATCATGTATCATTTTAAGTATGTTAAAAGTCTACTCAAACTTCATGGAAGATGGGTCTTTAATGGTAATGCACTAATTCTGTCTTTTTGTAAAGTTTTAGACCTTGCTTTGGCCTCAAGCAATGCACACTCCAACAATAAATTTAAGTTAGTGAAGCCAAGAGTAGCACTCACTTTTATATTTATTTCTCTCAAGTAGCATGTTTAAAGAATTTTGTAATGTTCTATTTTCAGGGCTGAAGTATGAATTTTGGCAAGCTAATAGCTTAATGATGTTCATTTTGGCCAGTGTACTCCATGTGCAGTGTTATTTGTCAGTTTGCTGATCAAGCATTTTTTCATCAAGTTTTAAATGTATTAGGGGCCAGCTTCTTTACACGCACAAGTATTAGCTATGCATCGACAGAAGGCATCTGCTTAATACTGTTATTAGGCATGCAGAATATTTTTCCAGCTGCATCACATTTTGAACATCATTTATATGGATGTTGTAAGAAACTCTTGCTATGTGAAAACTGCTTTTGTTGTTTATCAATGCATGCATTTTTATTGAGTAACGGGATTACTTACCACATGTAATTATTTGAGATATATTTCTTAAATTGCTGACATTTTTTCAACCCTAATACGTTTTTCTTATACAAGGCACCTAGAAATATTAAGTATTTTTAAACAGACAGATTTTTTTGTATCTATCTGGGCAATGCAGAAATAATAAAAGCTAGTAATAAACATGTCTGTTCATCAATTCACTTTTAGTGAATATAGTTTGAAATGCATTGCAATATTTATATAATAGATTTAGTCACTGTTCTATGCAACTTCAAGAAGACTATGTTAAACAGTATTTTAT
Organism: Protopterus annectens; assembly: GCF_019279795.1. Classification (NCBI taxonomy): domain Eukaryota; kingdom Metazoa; phylum Chordata; order Ceratodontiformes; family Protopteridae; genus Protopterus; species Protopterus annectens. Next base: position 1,272,360,192 of record NC_056725.1, on the reverse strand, counting down.
GTAAGTCTGCATGAGATTTTATAACCAATTAGCAAATAAATTGATGCTAAATGCCTTGACCATCTAAATAGTTACATTATTATGTAATAATAGTATTATCATTCATAATAATACAACTCATCTGGCTTTCCATGTCTTACTGTACTACAAAGTTGTCATACTTAGACTAAAACAAGAAAACACATGGCTTTTTTTGGTGTTTTGTGTGAGTGTTTTTTGCGTGTGGACGTGTGTGTGTGTGTGTGTGTGTGTGTGTGTGTGTGTGTGTGTGTGTGTGTGTGCGCGCGCGCGTGCGCGTGTGTTTTTCGGTGTATGTCTGCTCATGTGCATAATTGTATCTATGTTTAATCCACATTTCAAATATTTCCACATTTTGATTGAGTCAGTTACTTAGATATTTCAGATTTGTTCCAGATATGATTAAAGACAGCCTTCTAAGCTTGTCCATAAATATCTGGAATGAGGCAACTTGATGGATAAATAAAGCAGTCTTCACAATTTACTGTTATCAGATACTTACACCATTTTCAGTGTCATCTTTATTTCTGTCCTCTAGGTTCTTCAGTGATATTGTCATCTGTTTTAGTAACCACATAATGAATATAGTCCAGTATGCAGAAATTAAGCCCAGCATCTCAAATAATAGTTCACTACCAACAGGTGCATATCAAGGGTCTATATTACAAGTTCGACAGCTTAGGTTGTTGAATGTCTAAACATTGACACCTAAGTGTCAAAACCTAAAAATCGTGAACGGCCATTTTTTTATTCCTCAGGAAAGAATTTGCTAGGCCATTGCGAAATAAAATAAACTTCTGAACCCAAACATAAGCCCGCACACCCCTCGATGTGTGAGGCTGTGCCCCCCAAACTAAATATACCAACTCCGAGATCGCTCTATATTGGGGAAATGGCAAATCCCAGATAACGGCCAAGTGAATTATTTCCCAAGGAAAGAATTTACGTATGTGGCCATTTGCGATTTTATAGTTTCAACGCTTAGGCGTTGATAATTAGGCATTCAAAAACCTAAGCTGTCGAGCATCTAATAGGAACCCTTTATCAAGCATCCATCTTAGGCTACCCTTTTTCAGGTAAAACTGCTCATCTCATGGTCTGCAGCTATATGTTTTGTTGTAACTGTATTGCTGTATTGTGGCTGTAGAATATTAATGCAAAGGGCACTAAGTCAAATGGTCAACATCTGTGTCAGATTTAATATTTTAGAGGAGGGAATTACATCCTCTAAATCCCTTTTGGCAATTTTAACTCCTATGTCATAGTGCCTCAGAAAACACAAAAAATACAATGTAAAAAATTCAGTCATCTGTAATTTTCAGTTTAGTGCCCCTTGATGAAGTACCCGCTTAGTACCATACATTGCTCCTCAGTCTGTTTCACAAAATACAGGGAATCTGCTTTGGTTTGTAACACTTTTCCTTTTCTATCTCAAAGTAAACTGGAAAGCAACAAGAAAACATTTAAGAAAAGTAAAATACTGGAAATGCTCATTTCTTTTCTGTCTCATTAAGTTTGGACTTTGAAAGATGATGTAAAATCCATTCCAATTCCTTTTACTGCACATTTACGGCTCTGAGAACATCAGTGCCATCCACACTGGCTTTCTTCCTATGAAAACATGCTGTGTTTGCTTCCAGTATTATTACTACTATTTACAATTTATCGCCACAGTATCTGTCATGCAGCACAGTACACAAGTTCAGTTATTCTTTTACTTATTGTTTACATCAGCTTCCTGTGAAACATGCCTATCAGCACTTTTCCATAAGTGAGAATATTTCATACATGTGTAGTTAAGTATGATGTGTGCAATTTAAGAAAAATAGTTGTTTAGACTTTTGCATATACAACATGCCGACATCATTCTGAACTTTCTAATGTACTGTTTACTTTCTGCAAATGGAGCTATAAATCATGCTTCTATATATAGTGGCTGCATTAATTTAATTGAGAGTTACTTTAAGAATGCAATGCTATGTTCTGGACATTAAAAATTCATTAGGGGTATCATTCTGGTTTTATCTTATATTTAGCTCTGTGTACATTTCCTGCCAGAATTTATATTTGCGTGATTTGAAACTTTAGTATGCACATCCACAAGTGTGCACATATTCATTTCTGAATTATTATTTTGGTGTGTAAATTAATATTACTGTACACAGACTGTTAGATCAGCCAAGGGATGGCCACTGCCCCTCTTGTCTTTGTCTCGGTGTGGGGTTAATTATGTGCTTACAATAAAATTATTTAAGACAGATCAGCTTTCTGTGCTGAATATAAGCAGTCTGCAGTATATTTACTTCAAGTGCCAAAAATGCTTCACGTAGCTCTTTCCACAAGATTCTGATGACACAGCAAATGACTGCTGGGGTGAGCCAAAGTTTGCATCTTGTTGAAAGCATTGCCTTTCCGAAACCTTTGACCAATTATATACTTTGAGTTCTAAGTTAGAGTTGTATGTACATGCAATTCAACAACACCATGTGGGGCTTGATCGTGTGTGCATGGAATTTGGTTTCCAGTTCCTTAATGTGATGTCTGGACATCTGTAAGGTCTAGAACTTTCATTCCTCTCATTTGTGAAGATAAGTTTCCTTGAAAGTTAATCTTTTTTCCTGTCTTCTGCTTTGCCAACATTACTGAAATAATTCACTATTTGTAATGGAATGCTGAAACTAAGCCTCAGTACTTTCAATTAACTTAAGTGGCCGCTTAATTGATGGTGGTAATGAAACATATCACATACACATTTTTAAATGAAATGTAACATGAAAGCATTAGTTAGTTGCTTAAATGCTAGCTAAATCTGAGTAGTGCGATTTTTTTTCAGAATTATTATGTATTTACACTTAAAACACTCTACCTTCACACTTTTTCTACCAGGGAGGTTCACCCTGTTTTGATGTCATAAGCCTCTAATCTGTTGGTACATTGATATTTCAGACTGTTAGACATGACTAATGAGGGAATTAATGAGCAATGAGACAGAAGTGATGGCTGTCCTAGAATGGGGGCCAGATTTCCTAGCAACGAGGGACAGCAGCATAAGGCTTCCACTGAAAAATTATCTTTTCTCCAAATGGCTCCAGGCAGCTAAACATGACAGGGTTAAACTAGAGAATAAAGTTGAGTCCCTGGGAGGACTGCTTGCTTTGTAACTGTGGTATAATGGGCGATGCATACAGTTCCATAAAAGTGAACACCTATACCCCAATATCAGGTGTCTCTGCACATGCCCAGTACTCAATCAAAAAAAAAAAAACATGGCGGTGCCCTATGTGGCAGGGGGCTACTTTGGCTCTGTAAGGAAATCTGCGCTGTTTGTCCTATTCCATGTCTAAATTAAGAGAAAAAACTAAATCAGGGAAGATTGCTAACAGTAAGTTAATTTATAGCAGAGAGACTATTCTGGAAATTCGATCCTCAGGCTTGTTATGTAACAGGTTTGATGAGCTGCTGTCTGTGGGGCCTGTGAGGCCTACAGCACTTCTCGAGTTACAAGAGCTAGTAATCTTACTCAAACATGGAACAAAATACCTGGTATGTACAGAACTGACATTTTTGGATCATGGTAAAAGAAGGAAATGAAAGAGGTGTGAGAGAACACGCAAAAGAGGATGTAGGGCTGGAATCACTACAAGGCTTAAAGCAAATCCCTATAGGCCTGCACTCCCATCCATCCTGCTGGCAAATGTTTGATCACTGGAAAGCAGCATGGACTATATAAGGCTGGATTTATCTAATCAGGGCAGGGTGAGGAAATACTGTGTGCTTATTTTTACTGAGACTTGGCTAAACTCTAACATTAATGATAGTGCAGTCCATGTGGAGGGGCTATCACTTTTTAGAGCAGACAGAATGCAGTCTCTCAGTGATAACTCCAGAGGGGGAGGTGTCTGCATATACATCAATAACGACTGGTGTACCATTTGTGAGGTAGTATCCTCGCATTGCTCAGATAATCTAGAGTTTTTGTCACTGAAATGTAGACCCTTTTATCTACCCATGGAATCTAACAGCATCTCCTTCACAGCTGTCTACAGTCCTCCCAGTGCTAATCTAAATGAGGCAATGACCACATTATATCAAGCTATAAATGAACTGCAAAACTGAAATCCAGACTGTGTTCATACAATGGGAGGTGAATTTAATCAGGCCAACTTGAAAACTGTTCTGCCCCACTATTTCCAATATGTGGACTTTGCAACAAGAGTGAGAACACACTGGACAAGGTGTATAGCAATGTTAAACTGGTATTTAAGGCAGTGCCTCACCCACACCTGGGAAACTCTGACCACCTCTCCATATTGTTACTACCAGCATGTAAATCACTGCTAACTAGAGGGAGACCAACAGTTAAACAGGTAAGAGTATGGCGTGAGGGTGCAGTCTCAGCACTCCAGGACTGTTTTGAGAGCACCCAGACTGGAGCATATTCAAGGAGGCAGCTACGGAGAACCAGTGTATCAACCTGGAGAAGTACACAGAGGTGGTGATGGATTACTTCTCGAAATGTGTGAATGATGTGACAGTCACCAAAACCATCATCACATGAGCCAACCAGAAACCCTGGCTGCGAAGAGAGGTGTATGAGCTACTGAAAGCAAGGGATGTAACCTTCAGGTCTGGAGACAGTGAAGCCCTCAGAACAGCCAGAGTAAAGCTGAAGAAGGGAGTGAGGGAAGCAAAATGTGCCTAAGGCAAAAAGATCCAGAGCTACATCTCTGACCAAAAAGACTCCAGGCACCTATGGCAGGGTATCCAGGCCATAACTGACTACAAACCCCTATCTTTGCAATGTGAGGACAACAAGAAATTCCTAAATAACCCGAATGTCTACTTCAGCAGATTTGAGGAAGGGAACAGAACAACAGCTTAGAAAATGCCCATCGGCCATAACGAGAATATGCTCACCCTCAACCCAGCTGATGTCCAGAGGACACTGCACAGAGCTAACCCGAGAAAAGCAGCTGGGCCTGACAACATCCAAGGGTGAATGGTCAGGGACTGTGCGTCCAACTAACAAATGTCCTTATGGATATCTTCAATAACTCTCTGAGTCAGGAAATTGTTCCAAAATGCTTCAAGGACACGACAATCATTCCATTACCAAAGAAGTCTCCACCATCTTGCCTAAATGACTACTGCCCTATAACCCTCACCTCCACAGTGATGAAGTGCTTTGAAAGGCTGGTCAAGGATGCCATAACATCCAGGCTGCCTGCTGATCTTGACCCTCTGCAGTTTGCTTACCGAGCAAACCGATCTACGGCAGATACAACTCTCTAGCACTCCATCTATCCCGGGAATACCTTGAGAATAAAAACACCTACGCGAGGGTACTATTCATTAACTTCACCTCTGCTTTTAACATGTTCATCCCTCTTCATCTGGTAATGAAGCTACTCCAACTAGGCATCAACACTCCACTTTGTAACTAGATTATTGACTTTCTCACAGAGAGACCTCAGAAAGTGCACACAAGAAATAACTCCTTAGATAGCATCACTCTTAACAATGGAGTCTCACAAGGATGTGTACTAAGTCCCTTGCTGTTCACCCAGTTAACACACGATTGTGCAGCCAGGTACAATGCAAACCACATCATCAAGTTTGCTGATGACACAACGGTGGTGGGCCTCATCAGTAATGATGATGAAACAGCATATAGAGATGAGGTGGAACAACTGATTAACTGGTGTGGAAGTAACAACTTAGCACTAAATGTGAACAAGACAAAAGAGATAATTGTGGACTTCAGGCAAAATCGTAAGGAACATTCTCCCCTCACCATCAATGGGGAAACATTTGAAAGCGTGAGAGGCACAAAGTTTCTGGGAGTGCACATCGATGAGGACTTGTCTTGGAACACCAATACAAATATCATAGTCAAGAAAGCACACCAGAGACTGCACTTTTTAAGAAGGCTGAGGAGAGCAAATCTCCCATTGACAGTTCCCACTACCTTCTACACAGGTATTATAGAAAGCATCCTGATGAATCTGATAGTATGGTATAGCAGTTGCTCTCCCTCTGAGAGCAAATCCCTCCAGAGAGTGGTGAAGACAGCCGAGAGGATCATCAAGACCACCTTACCATCTGTCCATGACTTGTACTTATCCAGATGTCTTGGCAGGGCCAGAGGAATAATTAAAGACTGCAGTCACCCTGCTTACAGTCTGTTCCTGCATCTGTCAACTGGAAAGCACTTCTGAAGTATACATTGCAGAACTATGAGATTCAGGAACAGCTTCTACCCTAATGTCATCAGGCTGCTGAACTACGCTCCACGATGGCCATCTGGGTCAGTAGAAACTGTAGTAGCTTGTCTCATATTGTTTATTAACCTAGTTAACAGTCTCATCTAATACTTAGTGCAATTTTCACCATGACTGTTAAGTTGTGGGCCATCTAGAGCAGTAGCACTGCAGTAAAATATCTCTTCTTTCAGTCCAATACATGTTACAAATATGTACATTAACCATAGTGCAATACTGTAATGTTCACATTGCAATACTTAAAAGTCTTTCTGTGCAAGGATCAATGCAATGTCTTAACCAAGTACCTGTGCAATACTCAAGTTTCATGCAAGTAAGTGTTCACTGAGAAAAGTGTCAAAATGTGTTTCTAATTATGTGCAGTACTAGTTTGTCTACCTGCATGCCCGTGATGTAATCGCTAGGTGTTATATGTGTAAATTTCTGTGAAAATAGTCTGTATCCAATAAAGAACAGATAAGGCAGCCAAACACTGTGAACAATCATCTATTTATTAAAAGGTGAGCGCTTTTGTGCAGACACTCTAGATTGTTGCATTTTAAAATGCACTTGTTGAAGGTGTTTATGGCAAGTTAGCAAAATGTTACAGTGAGACCGAAATACATATACAAAATGAGCTGTATGCAACTGGAGGGAAGTAATTGTTTATATTTAAAAGGGCCAGGAATAATGCATTGGAAGAGTTATGTGTCTATTAATTCATAAATTAATCTCTTACGACAAAAATATAGCTGAAGGATGTAGTTAAACACAGAATGTATATAGTGGAGGAACAAACTTGAGGGGTAGTATAAACTGTGAGGGAACCAGAACCTGGATAAAGGAAAGTTTAGTGAAGTTAACATGATTTCCAATGGACTAAAATGTTTTTTGGGGGGGCAAGAGTACCACCGTGAAGTACAAAACAGGGAGGGGAGTTGAAGTTTACTTACCTCTGGAATATTAGTCGAGGGTGGAGTATTACCTTGGAACAAACTGGCTATGAAAATAATGAGTAGGGAAGATGAGTAGTAAGGAGTCAGAAAAGGAAAGGCAATACCATGATACTGGTCACACATTACAGTTCAAATAAGGAAAGAGTTGGAAGCGTTTCATCAAGGTGTCAGAGCCGTAACTAAGGCTGGGTAAAAAAGGTGTCTGCCCTGGCTGCAGATTATTATGGGGTACAATCAGTAGATGCCAATGGGGCAGAAATTCAGTACTGCATTCATTTATAAAGCTGTGACAATATAGCGGCTTCATAAACGAATGCTGGTACTGCAACATTTGTGATGAAGGTCTGTGCTAATAGGTATAAGAAGGTTGTAAATAATAAACCGGCTCAGCTCCCCAGACACTGCAAACGTTAATAGACCAAACGAGCAAAAAAATACATAATAATTCTATACATATGAACAGATAATTTAGCTTCAAACATGACCTAGCAGGTCCACTATAGGCACTGTTCAGCTACAGTTTCTAAACAGGTTGTGTACTGAGTGAATGGAAGACCACAACAGTCATCCCTCTACACAAGGGTGGACCATCAACCAACCCCAGTAACTGTATCGCCATCAGTCTGACAAGTCTAATATGCAAAGCCATGGAATGAATTATCATGGAAATGTTCAACAAGGACATTGGCAACCTACATACACTGGACCCATCCCAGTGTGTGTATATAGATTCACTTATACCAACCCACATGCACACACACACACACACACACACACACACACACACACACACACACACACACACACACACTTGCACACTTGCACACATGCACACACACACACACACACACACACACACACACACACACACACACACACAAACACACAAACACACATACACACACACACACTTGCACATATACATGTACATATACACACATGCATACATGCTCACACATATATGCTCACAGACAAACACGAAAAGACATATGCAAAATGGATCACTTCTAAGTATGCATGGCCAACTGCCATCTATATGGTGGCAGGGTAGTATTCATTTGTGTTTTGTGTCAAAGCTGAATATAATAAAATACATTTGCAAAAGCAGATATAATCTTTTATAAAAGCAGATTCTTTCTTGCACTCTATCACATTAGGCTACAAATAAAAAACAAAACTCAAACATTTCTTTCAACATTACTCAATATTACACAATTGTGCTCACAACTACACAAAAATATCAGTGACAAACATCATATTTTGTTTTGTATTTGCTAATCTAGCAAATCTATTAGGTACAATTTCCTTTTTGTAATGGTGAATCAGGAGTGCTATCTGATAAAGTAATGTACTTATAGTCATACTATATGTAAAAAGAGACTTGTGAAATAAAAATGTATCTCTTCAGCAGCTCATACTTTTAGGCTTACAGGTAAGTACTAGGCAGTCTATAGACCATTACTTAACCTAGCTAATAAACTATATTCAGAAGTTTCTATATATTCTTAAAGAAGGCAACACAAGATATACTGAGAGAAAATTTGTGGTTGCCCATCTGTTTATCTTCATTTACCTTGAAAGTGGCAAGGGTGCTACCCTACTTGGCATGTAGTGTAAATTTATTCCAGGAGTAGGAGTTATGTTGAAATAAGAACCAATCATGCCAACATGTCTTACTCATCTGTTGGTGAAGGTTTAGGTTATTTGACCAAATATTTGATGCAAAGTTAGAGATCAAGGAGAGACAGATCTTTCATGACTCTGAAGACTAGACACAAATCACCACAGAGGTGTCTATAAGAGACAGAGTACATGGAAAGGGTTGCCAGTCTGTCTGGATAACTAAGGTCAATGGTCTTTTTACTTAGGAATTTCTGGGGTCTTTCATGTTGTCTGATATGGTTAGACAAATGCACTCCAAAAATAATGAGTCTGATAAGAGATGAGTACAGAGAAATTAAGACTTCACTGAATCTTCAGGGGATGCCTTTGGAAATCAGATGAGCCAGACAGAAGGATTTCCAAACTACTATGTTGATATAATGTCCAAAAGATATATTATCAACAAGAGTGCTTATATGTCTTATGACCGTGTCTGATTGAAGGGAGTGCTTTACTTATATGGTATAATGTGGAAATACTGTGCTTATTCAAATGAACTTTAGTCATTGTTTTATATTTAGTTTGAGATCTTTGTCATACTGACTGTTAGCATAATCTAACACATGTTGGAGCAACTGCCATTCAGTGGAGGGCAAATAACATCTAGTCTATAGCTGTCTGCAAACTGAATCATCTATACTAAGCTTCCAAAACCAATTTTATTTTTAATTTCTGCAATTCATTTCATTAATGTCTTATTCATTTAACTAATAAATTCTAGCCTAAAATGGGAGACATACACATGATATACAACTTTTTTGTTACACTGTGTTATTGCTTGTATAAAGTAAATAATTTTATTTGGTGAATGTTTTTATTTATAATCTATTTTGTGTATTTGTGTTAAAATGTGAATTAAACCTGTATTCAATATCATGCCACAAATTTGGAAAATTACTCTAATTAAATCCTTCCTAAAGCAAACTTACCAAAAAGATACTTCTCACTTTCATCTAATATACATTCTCCCAACTCTGGGCAAACGTCTGGTAAAAAATATTCTACACACAACTTTCTCACTATATCCAGCAGGATCAGTTATTCTTCCACAAGTAGCACAGATTCTGACCTTGACTAAGTAGTATAACAACACTATGGTTCATAGGTTCATAGGTTCATAGGTTCACAGGTCAATAATAGATAAACTGCCTTTGTAGGCCATTTTAAGTCTAGCCAAATGTCCCACTTGGTGCTCAGAATTAACTATTCAATTGGAATTTAGATTACCTAACCCTGTACAAGATTTATATATGCTCTTCATTTGATCACTGTTGTTGTTAAAAACATATAAAACTACATCTGTGTAGAGAAACCAGTGTTATTTTCCGTTCTGGGATTGGTGGTAAGTTCAAAGTGCTTTTTACTGTGTTTTTTTTTCCAGGGGAAAGGTACTTTTTTACAACTTATCTGTTTTACAAACTAGTGCTGCTTAACATCCTTGGGAATCAGGTACATTCTTTGGCTTAACCATGGTACACACTACAGTTTCATCAATTGTACCTTCTTCCAGACACAAAAAGAAAAAGATTGTTAAGCAGCTTTTGCAACCTCAGCAGATTGATATTCTTAAATTGGTCAAAGGTAGGTGACTCTGTTGTGGCCACAGCTGGTTTCATAGACCATTCATCTTATTTCCTTGGGTCTTGCTGAAATAGTCCATACAACCACCATGGACTGGGGGTTAGACATGCCCTCTGTGGCTGTTGGTGGGCTCTTGTTGAGAAGGGAGAGACACTCTTGTCCGTCCTGGGAATACCACTCTGTTTAGTCAGAAAGTTGTGACCATCCCTGGAGAGGTGATTGCTGTCAATTCTATGTCTGTTTCTTCATAAATTCATGTCATAAAGAAACTAAAATCTAAATGTATGTCTTCACCTGTCTCAGTGTGACACTGGACAGGAATAGTTTATTGGGCTTAGCTCAGGGATTAGTGCAGACTCTTGACCCTTCTTATATGGCTAATTCTATTAAAAGAAAAAGGGATTCTTCTTTTCCTGAAGAGATTGAAGAGTTTGACCCTCAAAAGGACTTTGAAAGGAGAGATATGTAATATTTCTACAGATTTCTGATTCAGAATTTGAAGAGTGTTACTTCAGATAGTCACTGTGAAGCATTCTCTTTCTTTGTGACTATTTCTAGAATGAATCAGTAGTTTCAGTGAGAAAACAGAAGTTTCTCAATCCCTCAGAAAATATTATAAGTTATTACAACTGGAATTTTCTGAATCTATGCCTATTGTGCCTATTCTTTTTAAGTTCATAGGTTCGTAGGTTTTTATTTGGCTAATGAGCTCAAGGGCCTTTTTAAGCCTAGTGATGCCCATTTTGCTTTAGAGAATGTTTTTGTCACAGCAGACAATTTCCCTGACAGTCAGACTGCTGCCTTCAAAAAAGCAAACAGATCATATAGAGTTCCTCAGTTTTTTAAGTTTTCATACATTAATCCATGACCTGACCTAGCAGCTATAGCATTAGTAAACCCTGCATTTTGTTGATATTAATATTTTTTATAAGTTTGGGGCAAACTGTTTCTTCTGTATCTCTTGCTTTTAGAATTTTCAACTGTCAGGCTCACATGCTGAAGTTTTTCCTGGCCACTTGTGAGAATATGATAAATGTTTAGGTGCTGGTCACCTCTTGTCTGGAAAAATCTACTTTGTGTAATTTGACTCCGACTGTTTGTAAAGTCAATACTCACTGTTAAAAATGTACATATGGCTCAAATAATGCGACTTCCAAGGCTACTGCCACTGGAACTGTTATGAAGAATTTGCCTGGCTGTGTTCACAAAACCTCCCAGGGGATGTAAAAAAAGAAATTTGAAATTCTTCTTTGGACAGAGAACTTGTTTCTGGACCTTCTGCTGCAAAGGCCATTATAAAGTATGATGACATGGGGAAGTACATCAAGTGGATCTCCATTTTTTCAGTCCTGCTTTTGCAAGTTTACCAAGGGATTCTACATTCACTCTTCTAATTTCAATAAAAATCAAAACAAACACTCCCAGAAGTCTGCTGATAAACATATATTTAAAAAGTGATGGCAGGGTAGTTCCAAAAAGAAAACAGTACACTCCCCCCAGAACAAAGGACAGTCCAATAAGTAAGAATTAGTGTATGACTAAATTTCTTCACCACTCCCACCTTGGCAGCCTCTTTAATTCTTCCAGAGCATCTGAACCTCCATTTTTCTCTCTGGCAACAGATTGTTTTAGACAGATGCATTCTGAGAGTAATCCATCAAGGTTACAGATGGTAGTGGGGGTCTTTGTCTCTCTCTCTCTCTCTCTCTCTCTCTCCTTTTCAAGGGATTTGTCTTTATCCAGAAGACTGAACTCTTCTTATCTCTGCAGTCATCTACCAGATGCTGGCTTAGAAGGTGATAAAAGCTATCTCTCTCCTAGTTAGGAGAACAATTTTATTTGATTATGTTTCTGTTGTCAAAGAAAAGAGCCTTTTGGAGATCAGTTATGGACCTTTCCTTTCTGAACCAGTTTATTATAGTTCCCAATTTCAAAATGTTATAATTTCATAACTATTTACTTCTTATTCCACATTTGAGTTACCTTGGATTTAAAACATGATTATTATCATATTCTTATAGATCCAGATTGCAGGTGTTTCTTACTGTTTTGTACATCTTGACCATATTATCAGTTCTCTGCCTTACCCTTTAGGCTATCTACTGCTCCGAGAGTATTCACAAAGCATTTAGCTACTGTAATAGTCTACTGCAGACTGCAAGGTATTCACATTTTCATTATTTAGTCAAATTGCTTTTCTTTGGGAAATGTTTTTCATATTGTCAGTAATCCCTCACTTTGATTCAGGATCTCCCTACAAAGGCTGGGGTTCCAAGAGAACATTCAAACGTCTTGTCTGACTCCTTCCCACAGGACTGTTTTTTCTTGGGTGTTTGCTGGACACCTCAGTTCAACGAATTTTTTTTCAACAGGAAAAAAATGTATCCATAATTAAATCTATTCCTGAGGTTTCCCACTCAGACTTTCATTTCTGCAATGAAATTCCTCAGGATTCTGGGTATTATGGCATCAATGATACTCATAATCATAGGATCCTAGGCTCATAGGAGATTACTATGCTATTGACCTGGATGACATTTTAAGCCTAGCCATTTCATCCCAATGTAATACTATAGAAATGCAAGTCAATACCGAAGATTGCATTTAGTGATTACCCATGTCCAGGAGGGTTGTGAGTGCTATCCCTGGTAAGAATTTATGGTGCCCCACCCACTTGTCCAGGTTCCTGTTGAACAGTGTCATAGAGGTGCTCTGTTTCACATGAATTGGTAGCTTGTTCCAAAGGTGCAGCAGTTGCTGGGAGATAAATCTGTCCCTCCAGCATGTTCTATTTAAGTCACAGGCCATATTTAGGCCCCTGGAATGGGTAGCCCTAGTCCTGTTTAATTTATGGATATGCAGCAAGTTCATTAGGTTTGAGTCTTAGATTGCTCTGTAGGTCAGGCATAAGTCTCCCCTAAAACGTCTATACAACACAGAGTACTGTGACAGGGACTTTAGTTGGTCTGTGTAAGGCACATGCTGGAGCCCCTTGATCTTCTTTGTAAGAAGCCTCTGAGGTCTCTCCAATCGCTGCAGGTTCTTTGTACAGTACATGCCGAATGGGGCATTAAACTCAATTATTGGCCAGATAAGTGCCGAGTATAGAGTGGTTATAATGGCTTTTGCTCTTGAGGTGATGCCTTTACTAATCACGTGTGCTGTGTAGAAAGCATTCCTTACTACACTAGACACATGGTGGTCGAAGTTAAGGTCGCAATCAACTTGTGATCTCAGGTCCCTTACCACTTCATGGGTACTTAGGGTATTGTTATTGATTTGATAATGTGAAGGGGCATTGTTTGTACCGAAGGGAATGTAGATGCATTTCTTTGTATTCAGCTTGAGACCATGTCTAATACACCAGTTGCTGTTCTCTGTGAGACCATCCTGGAGTACACTGACATTATTTGGAGATTCAGTGATTGCGCCTAGTTTGCAGTCATCTGGAAACTTGGTCAGCCACAACCCCCTTACTTTTGACCTGAATTTCTGAGACATATATACCAAACAGTAGGGGGCCCAGCACTGACCCCTGTGGTACCCTGCTGATAACAGGTCTGCTGGTTGATGTGGAGTCACCCACTTTGACAGTGTGTGTCTGGTTTGTGAGGCAGTTGGCAACCTAATTTACAACCAATTGCAAAACTCCATGTAAGAAAGTTACAGTGGTATCTGAGTTTTCTATGGTTCCAGGACCCAAAAATGTCTTGACCTTTCAAATCCCAATTCTAGGTTTTGTGAAGAGAGGGATTATGTGGTGGAGACACCAAATATCCCAGACTCCAGGTATCCCATTCTCATATCCTACTCTGGCACAGTTAGTCATGGCAGATGCTTCAGACTTTATTTGTGGAGCAGTGTCTATAGGGACAAAAATTCAGGGTCTTTGGAACAAAAAAGACAGACCAAAACGTATCAACATGAAAGAAATGTTAGCTGTCTCAAATTTTCTCAACCCTCTAAGTCATCTGTGGTCCGTGGGGACATGATATGTTACATAAAAGGGGGATCCAGATCTTATCCTCTGTGTATGCTAGCAGTGTTAGCCTGGGATACAGCTTTTCACCACAGTCTCACTCTACAGGCTTACATTTCATCAGAGCAAAACTGTCAGGCAGACAAGCTGAGCAGGATCAAGATAAGCCTTTTCAAATGGAAACTAAATCACAAGATCTTCCAAGATTTAATACATCTGTGAGGAATACCTCAAATAAATCTTTTTTACCACCCCTCTGACAATCAACTGGCAAAATTCTTCCCCAGAACTGAATGAAACAAGGTCTGGATGACAGATGCCTTTTCTTTTCCTTGTACAGGAATGTTTCTTCATGCTTTTCCACCTGTTCCCTTAATATTCAGGGTACATCTGAAAACTCAGATGGACTCTTCAAAGATTACTGTGGTGACTCCCTTCTTACCCAGGTAACAGTTGTTCTATATTCTTCTGGAAATGGCCAGGGACAATTACCACAAGCTTCCTCACAGAGTGGATTTATTCATAGAAGAAGAGGGATGTTTGATATATCCTAATCCAAAACAACTGCAAGTAACTGCCAGGGCTTAAGATATTAATACCTTTTAAGTTCCTTTTTCTGAGTATTTGCAGAGGGTATTAACAAACACAAGAAAGCCTGCTACTAGAAAGTCATATATTAGCAAATGGAAAAGATTTTCTAGTTGGTGCCAACAAAAGAACCAGCACCCTTTCAGGGTTAGTGTTTCTATTGTTTTTCTATTCTGTGGTTTGTCTTACACCTCAGTCAAGCTTCAATTGCTGGGCATTTCACCCAGCTGTCCTTCTTTCAATGCAGATTCATGTGAAATGCTTTTAAAAGGGATGTTGTACAAGAAGCCTGGAAAACTGGTGGCTCTTTCTTGGGATCTTAACTTTGTGTGCGAAATACTAAGTCTTGTCCCATATGAACCAGTTCATCAGGCTGATTCATATCCCTCCCACTGTCCAAATTTTTACAGACCATCCAGATTTTCCGCTCATATTTTTGTTCTGGTACTCTTATAATTTGTTGTTCTCTGGCAAATCATTGAGGATTGAAGTCAGTAAGTAATGGCAGACATTTGAGCTTCAGACTTCATACCCTTCAGAAAATGCACGCTACATTTATTTATTTAACATTTGTTTACCGGGAAAGTTCGACTTGGAATGAAGCCAATTTTTAGCGGAGGCCAGGGGAGAAACTCTCCAGACACATTTTTGTAACATTTTTTTTTAAATGTAAGGTGAGTACATCTTCAGAGACACAAAAAATATGGATTGAGATTTTATTACCCTTTAGAGGAAGTGATAGTTAAATTCATGTGATGACATATGAGAACATGAAATGCTTCACTTATTTTATGCATTTTGGTTAGTTTAAAATAAACCTTATAAAGATAGCGACTATCTAAAGTAGTCTATTTAATTTTGACTATGACAATATATGCATGGAAAATTCAGCTTCATATTAGTGAATTTCTTTATTTTAATTAATATTTGAAGTGTAGATGTCTTCTAAAAGCTTATGCTTTTATTCACTCATAGTTGTCTATAGCAACAATATGATTCATACTTGGAAAGTAATGGAGAGTGAATGGTTGTGTTATTAACAAAGCTGTTTTTTTGTGTGCAGTTATCTGCTTCATTTAGTCAGTATAATCTATATTGATCATCTGAATCTTTCTACTCCTATATACTCTTATAAAAAGAGATTTTTCTACTACTTATTTATTTATATACATGAAAAATGTATACTACATATATATATATATATATATATATGTGTGTGTGTGTGTGTGTGTGTGTGTATGAAAAATAACAATACCATTCTGATGTTTGAGAAGTTTATATCTTAAATACTGCCTATTTACATTAGTTAAAATTGTTCAAATTAAGTTAATTTAGTTATATAAGTCTCACTTACAGGACTTTTTAGAGATGCTGAACATGGTTATGATAGTTATGGATTGCAATCTGATAGATCTTAGCTTATTTCTCAGACTGGGAATTTTAAGAATTCCATGTATGTTTTAGGGAAATCTTATTCTCTTTGATTATATGTTTTACATCATACTTTTTATTTCTTTTTTAGCTAGGCCTGAATTCATTATACTACATTTTATAAGTATAAGTAATGTCATTTTGGTTATGCTATATTTGTTTACAAATAGTCATGTGTTTTTATGTATTGGAAAGAGTTGTGAGATTAAAATATCAATCACTACTGACTATATTTCTAAATACTCTCCATAGCTCTCAACTGTACAGATTTTCACAGAATGTCCAGATTTTTGCCTCATATTTTTAGTCCATTCCTCATAAAATTGCATTTTTTGACAAATCACTGGGGTGATTTAAAGATTAAAGTCACTAAATAATGACATGCATTTGAGTTTCAGACTTCATATCCTTCAGAAAATGCATGTTAACACAAATCCTGTTATTCTAACAACTTTCAATGCTTATAAGAGCAATATTTAAAGTGTGTCTGTATTTTTGGGCCTTTGACCCTCCCCCCCCATTTTGTTAGGCTTTGTCCAGATATCTAGCACTAAGAGGTTGAGACGTATGATACTCTCATATGCACCTATGTATTTATCTATAACTTCTGTAAACATTAACGGATTGAACAATCCAAGGAAAAGGTCTAACCTGTTATGATACTTAAATGCTAATAAATAACAAGTAATACTTTTACAAGAAACTCATTTTAAACCCACTGAAAAAAATTTGGAACTCTAATAATGATTTAATATTAGCTCATTCCTCATATAAATCTAAGAGGATGACTGTCATGATTTTATGGAAGAAAAATGTAAATCCACAAATCATATATAAATATGAAATGATAGAAAGATTATTAGCTATTAGTATTTTAAAGCTTAATAACATAATCTGGACATTTGTTAACCTTTATTGGTTTGTTTATAAAGTCAATCTCATGCTGGGAGGAGATTTCAACTGCATTTTTGAAAGCTCTGACACCACAAATAAATGTCCACTTAAACTCAACACAAAATGGGAAAAATCCCTCAAGTTGCATGATACATTTAATTCCAAACATAGCTCATTGTTTTTCTCATATAGATCATAGATTCAACACCCAAACAAGAATAGATGTAATTCTAGTTTCTAATGAATTAAAATGAAAAAAACTCATTTTTTTCCATTGTCCCGTGCCTTCTTTCTGATCATAACTGCTTCACACTTAAGCTGCAACTTGATTTTAGTAAGTTAATTTCCATAAATAAAATATCAGCTTATATAACTAAAATCAAAGACTTTAAACTCTGGCTTTTAACAGAATTGCATTTTTTCCTAGAAGTAAATCATACAGCTGATATTAATATAACCTACATTTATGGTAAAACTGTCACCTGGTATAGAAATAAACTAAAACAATGAGACTCAGAGATGCAGAATATACAATTACAACTTTTAACAATTAAGCCTAGAGCTACACATTTATTGTCGGATAACAAGAAGAGAATAGATGAACTAATTAAGAAATACTTAGATATTTTAACACATAAAATGAATTTGACATTAGAAAGATTGAAATTAAATTCTTATGCGTCAATGACAAAACATATGCACAATTTATCAGTGAAAGCCAAGATTCAATCTACGTTGAATAATATTTTGAAATTATTACATGAAGGTTCCAACAAACCAGTATCCCACATAGGTGATATTCTTACATCATTTAGATACCACTATACTAAACACTGCAACTGTAATAGCCTTACAAGCTATGCTCTTGAAACTGAACTATCTCCTATCAATTTAGTGGCAATCCCTGAGAAATGTAAAATAGATCTTGAGAAGCAACTATCTATTAATGATGTTAAACATAAAATTAAGAATTTAAACCTAATAAAGCCCCTGGTGCAGATGGCATTAGTATAGAAATCTTTAAGTTATTCCCTTCAACTATTATATCTTTACTTCATAAAACTTTAATTGAAGTGCAAACTCAAAACATTATTCCACCATCCTCTAGATACTCACTGATTGCCCCATTCTTAAAACTAATAAAGATCCTCAACTTTGCAGCTCTTTTCCCTCTTAAATAATGATTATAAGATCTTCATGTCCATGTTTGTTGACAGAATGAAAGTCCCACTCTCAGAAATGATAAACAATGATCAGTCAGGATTTATCTACAAAAGACATACTCATGATAATAAACTAATTCTTAGTCTCACTGAATTTCTAAATACAGATAATGAAGAAGTTTTATTGATTAGCTTAGATACAGAAAAGGCATTTGACTCTGTCAACTGGGACTATCTTTTTGGAGAATTAATTTCACTAGCATTTCATTATTGTTTCATCACTATGTTAAAAAATATTTATAAGAACAACTCAGATTATGTTAAATTAGATCCCTTTACATCAGACTATATACCCATAACTAAAGGCACTAAAAAAGGTTGCCCGCTATCTCCTATTTTATTTGCACCTGTCATTGAAGTCTTTGCCTCTTGGATATGAAATAACACAAAAATTATAGAAAATTTAGAAATTAATATTTATAACCATTATACCGCTAAAACAACACTTTTTACAGATGACATTTTACTTACTCTACCTAACTCCAAAGTAGTTTTATATGGATTAGACTCCATGGTGAATTATTTTCAAAGACCTTCTGGTCATCATTTTAACAAACAGAAATCTAAGCATATCATACTTAATAAGTTAAAAAAACAGTCTGATATTCAAAATATCATCCGAGAACAAACAAGTTCCCTAAGCTACTTGGGCATAGTCTTATGCAGTACTATATCAAAGACCATAGAAATCAACCACAAAATATCATATCTTTAATAAATAACCATATAGATAAATGGAATAAAGTGATCATTTCCTTTGAAGATAGGTTACAGAGTTGATAACAATGATTTTTTTTGCCAAAGATTTTATACATTGCTATAGCCCTTAATACTTCTCCTGGAAATAAATTCATCAAAGATATAAATAAACTATTAATAAACCTGTTATTGTATGCTAATAGAAATAGAATTGCCTGTTTACATCATATTAGACCATGGGATCAGGGTGGCATAAAGTTTCCAGGCAAAGACATATACAGTAGAGCATCATTATTTAAGGATCTCATAAACTGGATTGATCCAAATTATAATTGAAACTGGAAATCCCCACATCATATTATATTATAAAAATGAAAGTACTCTGTTAACTAAATTCCCTTTAAGTAATCTTTCTAATAAATGTTGGTATTTCCTTTGCTACATTATGCAGTATAATACAACCAAGCCTACAAGGCTAAATATTTTAAACCATGTCCTTAACAGCTTCAGGAAATTTGTTAATTCTAATGAAGATATTAAAATCTGGCTTGATCTGCTAATATCTTTCAAAATCACAATTAATTTTTCAAATAAACTACAATTTAACACCTTCAATTCATGGAAGGCTAATAATTGTAACTGCTGGCAACATTGTATAAAAGATCTAAACATATTAGATACCCAACAACTTATTAAAGAGTACAGTTTGTCATCACAAGATTGACTATTATTGCAAGGCATATTAACTTACATACATGATTTTTGCAGAGTTAATAAAAACATCTTTTCTAAACCAACCATCTTTAATATTCTATTTATCTGAAGTATTACATAATAATTTTAAAGCAGATAACCTCACATCAAAATTATATAATATTCTATTAAAATATAAGACCAACTCTACTTCTAAACACTGAAATTTTATAACTAAAGTTCTGTCTCTTAATTATTCTCAGAGAAAGCTAGAATTTTATTATCTGTTAAATCCACATCTTGTGTTAAATATTGAAGCATTTTTATCTGGAAATTTCTCTATAGAGCTTTTTTAACTCCAGAAAAAAAAAACTAAATTTAGTAAATCTGAAAATGCTGTTTGATGGGGATGTTTAGAACCTTGCAAAGCAGATTGGTTTCATATTTTTATGATTATCCTAACTTAAGACAATTGTTTGTGTCTTTCAGCTTAACTTAAGACAATACTGGGAAAATATTGCTGATTTTCTTAAAGCCTTGTTTTCAGATTTATTTACATTAACTAAAATATTTTTTTTCAATGTATATGAAGGCTTTGCTATGAATAAAAGTAATTTGAATCTTTTATGGACACTTCTAGCTATAGCTAGAGAATGTATCACCAAAAAGTGGAATTCTGTTACCTCTCCAACTATTGAAGATTTCCTAACTTTGTTAAAGGAAATGGTATCTAAAGAAACCAGAATGAAAGAACTTATAATTTATCCAAAGAATTTTATCAATAAACATTGGATAAAGGTTTCATCTCTCACTTAGACTTTTCAGATAAACTCTCTTTCTAATGGTTATTTATGTCTTTATAAACAATCATGTTTACTTAATTGAAAATATCTCATACTTTATTTCAGGCCTATGTATATATTGTAAATAGCTATTGTGTTTCACATTCAACATTTATGTTCTAAATTTTTTTTCATTTTATTGTTATAATATTTTAATGAGTTTAAATAAAGTATTTGAGTAAAAAAAAAGAAGAAAATGCACGCCAATAAAACACCTTTTATTCTATCAACTTTCTAAGTTTATAAGAACAGTTTTTTAAATATGTCCTTATTTTGGGGCCTTATATTTTTGGCTTTGTCCAGATTTCTTGCAATCAGAGGTTGAGATGTATGGGCTGTCTTCGGATTCATGAAATGGAAAACAGTCTTGATTATTGTTCTGACCTCTGAGTTTCAAGCTCTTATGATGGGTCAAACTTAACTCAACCTTCACAAAGACAGGGTTTCTTTGAGTGCTAATCCTTCTTTTATTTATAAATTGCTATCTGAGTTTACTTCAAGCCAAGCTATCCATCTCCCTCTCTTCCATAACCTAAAAATGAGGGACAAAACCTTGCATGCCCACAGGCAACTCAGCCAATATTTTGTAAGAACAAAACCTTTCAGAACATCTGATCATTTATTCATTTCTTGTGAAGATAAGAAGAAAGGATATCCAATGTCAAAACAGACTATTTCTAGATGCCATTACTTTTTGTTACTCCTAACACAATGAAACTGTTCTAGGCTGGGTCAAGACTTTATCAGGGTCTTGGTTTCTTCTGTGGCTTTTTGGAAAGGATACATTTTAGAAGAATTCTAGATGCAGAAAACTGGTCCTCTGTGCATATCTTTAAAAATACTTCACTCTAGACTTCTTCTCCAGGTCTAGGGCAGACTTTGCTAGGACCATTCTCCAGGGGGCTCCTAGATCCTGATCTGTCCTCCTCCCAGTCAATCTAAGCTATAATAATCTACCCATACAGCTTAGGCTACTGCAGCAGTGACCAAATGAAAAGTATAGTACACCTGTGGAAGTAAAATTCCATAATAGTAGCTGCTCCCCCACCGCTCTTGTTTTGTGTATTTTTAAACACCTTTTAACTGGACCTGACTAATGGGTTACTGCATGGAAAGTGGCCTGAAGTTTTGGAAACTGACTGTCTATTATGTCCTTGGCAGGATATAACCCATACAGTTTAGACTTTTTCTTTACTACTTTCTTCATGGAGCTGACAAATGATAGTCTATATCAGAAAACTTGCAGTTCACACAAAAATCTAGAACTATGGAATGCAAGCACATGACTCTGCATTTTCTTGTCATTAGTTTCTTTATTTTGTATCAGAAATTACTGCAAATGTTACTATATATTAATCCACTATACTGAACGATGCTTTATTTTTCTTTTAAGCTGCTGCTTTATTTTTACTTTTGTACCTAAGTTATTATGTTTCAGATATGCTTTTTGCACTGTGGACACTGTACAATATGTATCAATGGGCAATTAAAGGACCCTCACTACAGCTCATTTGTGTGGACAGATTTTGTTCTTATAGGGTAGTTCAAAATTTACCAACAGTAACAAAATATTTTTCTCTTAACTTCTGATTGATTGGTTTATTGTGCTGAAGGTATTATCTGTGTTACACCATTAGTATGTGAAACTGGTACGGAATATCCTGAATTGGATGCATTTCTCTTTTTTGTTAAGCTGTGCCTCATCTTATTTTACTTCACACTGTGTGGTCATAGGTTAGACCTGCCTCAGTATGTTGTGCATTGTGGCCTGGATTGGGACTGCAGTGATACATTATGAATTATCCTATGTACCCCATTTACAAGTAATCAGAATTACTTAGGCACATTGTGAAAATAATATAATCAGGGGCTGGCTGCTTATCTTTTCTTTATTTCAACCCCCTATAGGATTAATTCACATTCTGTTTTTATTACTGTTTCATCAAAGTCACTAGTTATACTGCTGGTTTTTAAATAAAAAATCTAGAATGTCAAACTTTTGATGTGCAGTCTCGACCTGTTATCTCTGTGCATTCCTTTCAACTGTCCAGATTTGTGCCTTGTATTTTTAGTCTGTCCTTATAAAATTTGTGGTTTTGTGGAAAATCACTGAGGATTAAATTCATTAAGTAATGACATATATTTGAGTTTCAGACTTCAAATCCCTCAGAAAATGCATGCTATCCCAAATCCTGTTATTATGGCAAATTTTAAGTTTGCAGGAGCAATTTTTAAACCCTGTCCCTATGTTTGGACCTTTGTCCCCCGATTATTTTAGGATTTGTCCAGATTTCAAGTGCTAAGAGATTGAGAGGCATTCATGACATATATTTGAGATCTGCATTTTACATACTATACACACACCACTAGAATGGCATCTGTAATATTCTACCTGTTGTATTGCATACCGGTATGTCTGCACTATCAGATGCTTGCAACTTTAAACGACTGCTTATGAAGGAATAGCAGTAATGAAAAGCATTTAACAGCATATTGCATTCAGCATCAGTTTCATATTATTAGATGGTTTATACTCTCAGGCACAGTTATGTTGAAGTAACCCAGCTGGCAGTAGTTTTACCACTTATTTTAAAATAATGAGAAAGACAAAAAGCAAACGAGTAAAATAAATTTGTACTGTTCAGTAGGGTAAAGGTACACAGGTTGAAAATAAAATATAACGACTTGTTTAATGTGTCTTCGCTCCTTTTGTACAGCAGTTTCACAAATGACATCCTATTGTCTAACTAGGTAAATTGTTGTCATCATTAATGGTTAAGTGGAAGTAACATGTTCTGTATTTCATTTACCAATTTTTAATGTAATCTATAATGTCTGCATTCCATGACCTGGAACCTTAACCAGATGTTTGACTGCCGTCCAGTTCTCCTACACGAGTCCTTTAATGTGGTTTTTGTTTAATGAGGCATAATACCAGTGCCATGGAACACTATTTTCTATATTTATAGCCATTATATTGCTAAATATAAATGCAAAACAGTAAACATCAATATCAATCATTTGGCTCATTTAAAGTCATTGTATAGCTACAGGGCACTTTAAATCATTTTCTGTGGCTAATACAAGTAAACTCTTAAATATGTAACTGCCTTTCTACCCTCTTAAATAAATTTAGTCTGCTTTCAACAGAAAGTAGCTTTACAGTTTGAGGAGTTTGTGGCTTCCTGAAAACATCTTATTATTTAGTTATTGGGTAGGTGGCAGTTTTACAAGAACAACACCGTTTAATCAAAAACAAATGACTTTTTCTATTATTTTCAAAGAGAATTTAGGTGTTTATTTGATAATTGCTTGCTGAGTAGCTCCACATATCCAGACAAGCAACAAGAAGAATATGGTGGAATTGTTTGTTTACAATATATGTGGATTGTCTCTGCCTGCTCTAGAGGACCCCTTCTCAGTTATAACCAAAAACAAAAACAAAGATAGGCATCAAGCTGTAGAATTCCAACCAGTTTATTGTTAGCGCTTTTGTTCAGGAAATACATGAACTTCTTCAGACAAAGAAACCCCAAGAGTCCTCAGTTAAAATAAAACTGTCAATTAAGATGAGATAATTAATTAGAAAACCAATTAACATAACTTGAGAAATTTAAAGAGTCAGTGTTATACCCTTCTCAGTTATAACCTAGGCCACAGGCAGAGACAATCCATTTATATTGTAAAAAACAATTCCACCATATTCTTCTTCTTCTTACTTGTCTGGATATGTGGAGCTACAGCAAACAAAAGTTATGCTAAAATGTTCACAGAGTTCAGCTTAAGACAACTCAATAGTTTAATTTCCATTTCACAATAAATTCAGCTTATTTGTTTACAGTTTCACAAGACATTTCTACTTTGAATCTAAGTAACAGTCAGTATTTCACAACAAATTGAGATTATTTATTAACAATTAAAAAAAAAAACAGTTGAATGTTTGAGTGGTATATAGGCAATCATAAATAACAGTACAGCACCTTAATTACAGTCAACATTATCACACAGACACTCGCGTGTGCACGCTCACACACACACACACACACACACACACACACACACACACACACACACACACAAAATAGGTTTCCTTTAATAAGACATCTAAATGATGGCAAATTAGTGAAGACATCAAACAGAAACACCTTCAACCATCATGTCTGAAACATTAGCAGCCAATCATTAACTAAACAAGATCAGTTTTAAGGAGACCTCAGTGAGAGGTCTTCCTAAGTTCTGATTGTAGTGTATCCCAAACAACTGGTACAATTTTGGAGAAGTCTCTTTCACTAACAGAAAAACAAAATTAGGGTCTTGTAAGGGAGACAGCACCCTTGCTATGAGATCTCAGGGCATAGTTTCTTATGAAATCTTTAAGTCAATGGAAAGGAAGTGGTATATTATAGCAGCATGAACACCATGAAGTCTAAAAGGATAGATAAACTCTCAGTTTTCAAGAGACGCTATGTTTTTAAATGCAGCAGTGGTCTTTGCCTATCAAGAGTGAAATAAAAAGGCAAATGTTTTCTAGGGCAGCTGGCATTAAGTTAACAAATGATAACAGAACAAAATGCAAATGTTTCCAAGACAGTAGCTACTTTGTACAATTCACAAATGAAAGAGTAATTATACTAAACTTTATGTGCAGTGAAAAAAATGCCATTTCTGATAGTTCTAAAGTTGTTTTGTAAAATAATGTATATATTGCTATTAAATAAAACATTCTATTAAGAACTTAAAGTTCAAAGTACTTTATTATCAATAATTAATAAGATAAGTGCTTTCGCTGTGTAGCTTCATCAGATCTTACATTCATTCTAAGATTCCACATCTTATATATACACAGGTTTTAAACAATTAATCAATCAAGTAAGTTAATTGGTATGATTATTTAAAGAAGCAGGCAGACATCAAAGACCCAGCTTAATATACAAATCTGATAAAGATAAAACCATTTAAAAACAATCTCATATATAAAGTATACATAGGAAACACATATATAAAAAAGTTATATATAAAAATATGTATAAAAAACATATCAGTTAGTACATATATATTTGTAATTAAAATAGATATTAGTGTGAAAAAGATTCTATAGACAAGTATGCTTAATGTCTAACATATAAAATTTCATATATATGTATGTATAAATTAATATAATGTCTTATAAAATAAAGTAACCACACTACATGTGGTAACTAAATCTATGACGTAATGACATGGTAGTGATATAAAAGACAATTTGTTTACAGAGAGATAGAATACCTATTTCTAGGGGGTTTATCTAATGTTTCTACGCTGTCTTAATTTTGGCTTGATAGAGGCCCTATCATTGAGGCCTAATCCTTTATCTGATCTTAGTAGAATTATCCATTCAGTTTCCTTACTCTCTGTATATATCTTAATGTCACCCCCTCTAGAGTTGGGAGTAATTACTTCAAGTACCTTGAACAAAGATCTATGTGTGTCATCATTTAATGCTACATGCTTGGCAAGGGCATTATGTAATGTACCTTTCCTTATGTGATATACATGTTCCCTTATCCTATCCCTCAGTGGTCGATTTGTTTTACCAACATAGAAGGATGAACATAATTGACAAACAGCTAGGTATATCACATGAGAAGTCATGCAGTTGACTTCACTCTTATATTAAAAACTTTCTGTTGATCAGGATGAAAGAATTCTGTCTTACTGTCTATGTAACAACAGAAATTACAGCGACCACAGCGTCTTGTGCATCCATTCTGTATAGATTTCCTATCAAATTTAGGATGGCATAACATTCTTTTTAAGTTGTGTTTATTCTTAAAGATAAACCTCGGTGTTTCTCCTACTATCTGTTTAATTTCTTCATCTATCTGTAATATACCCCAGTGTTTGTCTATAATCTGCTTAATCTCTATATGATCAGATGAAAAGAAGGTGGAGAATTTAGTGAAAGATTCACTCATATTTTGTTTCTCATTATAGCTAGCACTGTTGGATCCAAAGTATGGCATAGCTGAAGTGGAGCGTAAATTGTACACTTCGTCTATCTTAGAATGTATTTCCTCGACTTTATATCCTCTGTTTAATAGTCTATATCATTTATCTCAGTGTGAAATCCCTCTTCCATTGAATTCAGTCTGGAAGCTCTAATAGCTTGTCCTTTCACAATATTTCTAAAGACAAAAGGAGGGTGCATACTGGATCTTAGAAGCAATGAGTTAACATAACATGTTTTACGATGAACTCCAGTGTTAATTAAATTATTATGTAGCCTCTCTATATATAAGTCTAGAAACTCAATTCTATCCTCTGAAAACTTCATGGTAAACTTAAGACATGGTATTAAATTGTTCATGATTAGGTATGTGGATTCAGGTTGTTGGGGTGTCCCTTTCCAAAGAATAAAGACATCATCCACAAAACGTCTGTAAAATATCACATGTTTCTCAAAGAAATTTTGTAGAAATAATGTATGTTCTTCCCAATGTGCAAGAAACATATTGGTAGCTGTTGGCACAAGATGTACCCATGGCTACGCCATCTTTCTGTCTATAGATGTTATCCTTGAACATAAAGACATTATTTTCTAAGACTAATTCCAAAAGTGAACTATTAAGTCAATAAGTACATTGGTATAGTCACTGTGATTTTTCAGGTACTGTTATGTATAATTCAAGCCCAGTTCATTGGGAATCACTGTGAACAGTGACTGTATGTCAAATGTGACAAATAAATAGTCTTTAGTGATTGTTTTGTCTTGAATACAATCATAAAATTCTGTAAGGAATTGTTTAGTGTCTTTTAGTACTATTTTATTTTTATTTAGTACAGCCCTCAGATGTTTTTCTACAAATACTGATAGATGTTCTGTGACCCAACCTCGTCCAGAAACTATTGGTCTCATGGGTGGGTTCTTATTATCCTTGTGTATTTTCGGCTGTCCTTGAATAACTGGTATAGTAGGTGTTAGAATATTAAGATAGTCAAATAATTCCTTGTCAATCAGTTTACTTTTGAAAATATCCTCTAGCGTATTCTTCACATATCTTATAGTTTCTATAACATCGTCTTTCGTTATTAAATCATAGAATTTGTCCTGCATCAATTCTGTCATTGCTCCGATATAATTTTGCATATCCATAACAACAATGCTGCCTCCTTTGTCAGCTGGTCTAATAACTATAGTAGGGTCTTCCTGTAATTGTTTTAGACTTACTCTTTCTTTATAAGTTAAATTATCTCTCCTTTTACATCTTTTTTGCTCTACTCTATCTGCATAGTATACATGTAACTCATCTTCAGTTAACTTCAAATATGCCTCAACGAGTGGGTGATGGGTTGGCACAAAATCACTTAGTCTCTTAAATGTGAATGCTTCTGTTTTGGAAGTATTGCTAGTTTGGGTTTTATATAACAGTTTTAGCATGACATTTCTGCAAAATATTTTCAAGTCAGTGACTGTGTCTGTTAGTTTACTGTGACTTCTTGGAATAAAGTTTAGACCCTTGCTTAACAATTGAATATCATCATAGGTTAGTGTCTTACTTGATATATTGTGCACTAATTCTTGTGCGTCCACATTTTCTTTAAAGTTTGGTTGGATGGAATGTCTCCTGAAAATTTCCTCTTCTGCCTCCCACGACTCATAGACCTTGACCTCTGTGGGCCTTTGTCCATACGTATCGGTAGAGGAAAAACCAATTCAGCATTTGTTTTATTGCTAGATTTTTCTGTGGTTTTAACCTTTGGTCTCACTACAGCCTCAGAGTCTCGATTCATATGAGGTGTCTTGTCTTTAACCATGTGAACATTAGGATATAAATTAGTGTCTAAGTTCACACTGGGGTGTATGATGTGTATAACATCTATTGAATCTTTACAGTGGGGTTTATCAGTTACATCGATTGCTACATTCTCTATACAAACATCATCATTTAATTCTGTAATCTCATCAGCAGAAGGTATACTCTGAACATTTAAAGTCGACATATTACTATTCCCAGCATTATTGTTTGGAGCATTTAAAGTACACATATTCTTCTTAACTTCATTACTAATATTGTCACATAAGATAACATTCTCTACATTCCTTTTATTCACATATTGTGAACTATTCATAGCATTATCATTGTTCACCATTGCATTACATTCATTCTGTCCATGCCCTGGTCTGGGCCAAGTAAAGACATGGCTTTGTCTAAAATCATTAATGTCTCTTTTAGCTTTATTCCTTTTTTGTTGTAGTAGCTTCCTTTCAAATGCTAAAACGCAGTCCAGTAAGTTCTCCAGTAGTGGTTGAACCAGAACATCAGCAAAGTCTCTATACAACATTTGTTGCTTCACATTTATGCTTTCTATCAATTTACTTTCTTCTGGTATAAAAAAGTCTATTAAAAGTCTAAGATAATTCTGACTCACCTCTATATTAAGTCTCTGCCATTTCGCTAGCAATTCGGGGTAATCCTTGCCCTGGCTAGGCATCGTAAAAACCCTTAAGCCTCTTGGAATAATGTTTTGATCGAGGCAAAACTGAAAATGTATTCTCTGTGTTTGCAGGCATTTCAGCTTCATGAAATCCTTTTCAATCCCCTCTAGTAGTATATGCAGCCTTTCCGAGTCAACTGCACCTTCATTCACGTCATCAGTAGCAGTCACATTCTCAAAGAAGCACGAAGCGTTAGTAACTTCATTGAGGTATTGTTTAAATCTGCGTTGCAGTACCTCACCCCCACGGTCTTCACCTCTTGGTCGCATTACCTCACTCCCTTGGTCTTCACCTCTTGGGATGTAGTCCAATTCGATGTCAGTCATATTACACAAAACACTTGTCCCAGTTAGCAGCAAAGCAAGAAATATAATGTATAAAACAAGTAATGGAGGCTGCTGCTGTGCTGGTAAACACTCGTGCAAGCAGTATAAATCAAAGTTATAGTAAATCAAAATAGCAGGACTGAGCGAAAACAAGTGTAACACTTAAAGTTCAAAGTACTTTATTATCAATAATTAATAAGATAAGCGCTTTCGCTGTGTAGCTTCATCAGATCTTACATTCATTCTAAGATTCCACATCTTATATATACACAGGTTTTAAACAATTAATCAATCAAGTAAGTTAATTGGTATGATTATTTAAAGAAGCAGGCAGACATCAAAGACCCAGCTTAATATACAAATCTGATAAAGATAAAACCATTTAAAAACAATCTCATATATAAAGTATACATAGGAAACACATATATAAAAAAGTTATATATAAAAAATATGTATAAAAAACATACCAGTTAGTACATATATATTTGTAATTAAAATAGATATTAGTGTGAAAAAGATTCTATAGACAAGTATGCTTAATGTCTAACATATAAAACAAATCGACCACTGAGGGATAGGATAAGGGAACATGTATATCACATAAGGAAAGGTACATTACATAATGCCCTTGCCAAGCATGTAGCATTAAATGATGACACACATAGATTTTTGTTCAAGGTACTTGAAGTAATTACTCCCAACTCTAGAGGGGGTGACATTAAGATATATAGAGAGAGTAAGGAAACTGAATGGATAATTCTACTAAGATCAGATAAAGGATTAGGCCTCAATGATAGGGCCTCTATCAAGCCAAAATTAAGACAGCATAGAAACATTAGATAAACCCCCTAGAAATAGATATTCTATCTCTCTGTAAACGAATTGTCTTTTATATCACTACCATGTCATTACATCATAGATTTAGTTACCACATGTAGTGTGGTTACTTTATTTTATAAGACATTATATTAATTTATACATACATATATATGAAATTTTATATGTTAGACATTAAGCATACTTGTCTATAGAATCTTTTTCACACTAATATCTATTTTAATTACAAATATATATGTACTAATTGATATGTTTTTTATACATATTTTTTATATATAACTTTTTTATATATGTGTTTCCTATGTATACTTTATATATGAGACTGTTTTTAAATGGTTTTATGTTTATCAGATTTGTATATTACACTGGGTCTTTGATGTCTGCCTGCTTCTTTAAATAATCATACCAATTAACTTACTTGATTGATTAATTGTTTAAAACCTGTGTATATATAAGATGTGGAATCTTAGAATGAATGTAAGATCTGATGAAGCTACACAGCGAAAGCGCTTATCTTATTAATTATTGATAATAAAGTACTTTGAACTTTAAGTGTTACACTTGTTTTCACTCAGTCCTGCTATTTTGATTTACTATAACTTTGATTTATACTGCTTGCACGAGCGTTTACCAGCACAGCAGCAGCCTCCATTACTTGTTTTATACATTCTATTAAGAACCTCTAATTATGCCTGTCAATGGGCTACCTGTAGCCCTGTGGAAGTTTTAATTTTTTCGGGGTTTTTTTCTATCTAGTTGACTTCTATTTACTTGCGTCCTGTTCAGCAGTATTTATTTCAAATAGTTTAAACTTGTTATCTGCAACCAATATAACCTGCACTTTTGTAACTAAAGTATATTTTATTTCTCAGTCTATAGTAGACTTCGAGTCCAAACTGGCCACATCTACTAAAGACAATCATAAGGCCTTCTCCACATATAATCTACAATCTCAAGGGAAGCACCCAGATCTGCTCAGAACAGGTGGTCAAAGACACCATATTCACAAAAGCTGTAGATATAGTCAACCTGCTGGCAGACAGGTTAAGTGAAAACTTCACTCCTCTGTCCCCCCATCAGTAAAATAGGGCATCTGCAGTACCTGCCTCCCTCCCCTTATCTTTAGGTAGCAAGTCATCACTGCCCTCTCAAGGGCAAAATATACAGCCTCCATGGGACTTGATAACATCCCAGGCTGCATCCTACATGAACTCAGGCAGGAGCTTGCAGCACCATTAGGCACCCTATTCAACCAAAGCCTGAGTACTGGCTTTGTCCCAGCCAAGTGGAGGACATCTACTGTCATCCCTTTGCACAAAGGTGGAGCATCCACCGATACAGAAAATTATAGACCCATCAGCTTAACTAGCCTGATTTGCAAGGCCATGCGGCAGATTATCACGGACCTCATTAACAAGGACATTGGCAACCTCTAGACACTTGATCCCACATGGTTTGGTTTTGTCAACGGGAGGTCATGCCTGTTAAATTTGGTTGACTTCTTTGAGACAGTCACCAAGGCCATAGACGACAAGGAAAATGGTGCCCACCACCTACCTTGACCTGGTCAAAGCCGTCGATACTATTCCCAACTCAGGTATAACAGATAAACTCTCTCAACTAGATATCAATCCATATGTTACCAGATGGGTAGTAAACTGGCATACTGATAGAACCCACGTAGTCAAAATAGGGAAAGCTATCTCAGGTAGTAGACCCGTAACAAATGGTGTACCCCAGGGATTGGTATTGGGGCCTCTGCTGTTTGGGATATACTTCTCGGAGGTGTGGCTTAGTGATAAATCACTTTGTCTATGGTGTGCAGGGTCCTGGGTTCAAGAATTGCAGAGGCTGTTTATTTTGGGTCGGAGGATGGCATAATGGTTAAGGTGTTCACCTTACAGACACAAGGTGCAGGGTTTGATTCTTGCATGAGGTGACTGGCTAGGCTTAAAATGGCCCCCAAAGGCAGTTAGCATAGTACTAATCTATGAATCTATGAACCTATCTATGAAATAAATCTAGTGGGCTATGGCTTACCAAGTTTGCAGACTGGGTGCTGTCATTAATTCCCCTAGTGATGTGGGCATCCTCCAAGAGGGTCTCACCCAAACAAATGACTGGTGCCAGAAACATGGCCTCAAACTGAATGCCAAAAAATGCATCATCATCCCTTTTGGGGAGAGTGACGTCCCCACATGTTATTATATTGATAATAAGGTACAAAGCATGCAATCAGTCGTGAGGGACTTGGGCACCCAGGTTGATAGCAAACTGACTTTTGACCACCATATTGCCTCCATTGTATACAAAGCTTTCTACATGGCCCACCTCATTAATAAGGGTATCTCATCCTGAGACAAGGTGGTCATAACATCCCTGTATTCTTCCCTTATAAGACCCATTATTGAGTACAATGCAACCTTCGTCAAGTACCTCACAAAGCACATGCAGCAGCTGGAGAGACCACAGAGGTTCCTCACCCAGAGAATCCAGGGCCTCAAACATCTGCCCTACACAGATAGGCTAAAGGCCCTGTCCCTGTACTCAGTCACCTACAGACTCCTCAGAGGTGACCTCTGTCTGGCATACAAAGCAATCTCAGATCCCACCCTGATGGGACTGCTGCATATCCACAAGTCAAGCTCCACTCAAGTAATCCACACGCGCGACCTCAACCTGGTCTGTGACATCAATAGGACTTGTTGGTGGGACATATATGTGTCCCAGAGACTCCCCCTTTTGTGGAATAGACTCCCTCTCCACATAAAGCAGAGTACCTCATTAAACCTTTTTAAGCACAACCTGGATAACTGGATGGAGAACAGAAAATACACCCTGGGATTCCACCTGTGTCCCTGCTGGACAGTGGCATAGGGTGCTGACTTGTTGGAACTTGGGCTAAATTCTTGGCTAGGCTTCTAAGGGCCTCAGGGCCAATAGTTTAGTAATGTCCTGTGATCCTATGATCCTATAGGTATATTAAAATTAGCAAAGATTTAGAAGTTGGATATATCACTGTATGTTTAGTTGTACACTTCATTTGGACTTCTATTCTGTTCTGAGTACTTTACTATTCTGTAGTTATTGTATGCTCTCAATTTTTAATCTACTGTGTACATTTATTATCTTATTATTTTGTAATTATTTTCTTTTGTATTGTTTGTGTATACTCATGTGGCATGGCTTATGACTGAAAAGGGTCTTTGCACCAGACCACCTACCTGGTTAAGAAACTAAATTAATAAACAAAATGTATTGCAAAGAAAACAAAGTGCCTCAAGGAGCAGAACTTATTTTAACATGATGAACATTATATTCTTTCCTGTTGTGCCTTTTTCCTCTGAAATAAGCCCAGTGAGCATACGGCTTATCTTTACTTTAGTGGTACCAATTTCCTTAGTGGATTCAGTATGAAAGTTAAGACATAGTCCTAGGTTTAGCCAGAAAGATAAACATCTAAAGGTCTAAATTTGTTCAGTAGTAGCACACATATGATTTTATTAAGAAACAACATTGAATTAGACAGTTTTAAGAAGTCACAATAAGTTATGCATGGGGTTTATTGGAAATTACAGTTTATTGTTAGAGAACCAGTGTTAGATCCAAAGCTAGTGTAAAGATATTTTTTAGACATCAGCACCAATTTGCTCAGACTAAAACAGGACCATATCATTCACACAAGAGTATAGCTTGCAGATCTTGTACAGCTAAAGATAACTTGTTGGTAAAGAAGAAGAACAGAAACTGGACCTCATAACTGATCTTGATGAATGCATGCAGCAAAGCACAGAAATGTAGGAAAGTGTGGGGCCTACATGGATGGTAATGACTTGGGTAATAAGATAGACACCAAACCATGTCATACAGCCTTCACTAAATTAATAACTGATTCATTCTCTCTTTACAGAATTAAGCCAATGCAGTCTCACAAGCTCACCTTGAACAGGCTTCTGACCTATTGAAAGCCCCCTACCCCACAGACACACAGGCACACTGATATTATGATGGGACATGTGACACACACCTATGGACAATTTAGAGGATCAACAATTCATTGATAGGCTGGGATGTGAGAGAAAACTGGGGCACCTGACAAAAAGCCATACTGATAAAGAGAGGAAGTCCAGGCTCTGCAAAGAACCCAGCCTAGGCAGAAAAAGGACACAAGAACCAAGAACTATGAGGTAAGAGGGCTAACCTTTGACCTTCATTCAATCAAATGTTAGCAAACCAGTGAAGTAAAAGGATATGGTTATTAAGATCAAAGACCCATCTGAGATCAATAAAGAGCACTTCTGCTTTTGGTGAAAATGTAATCCAAAGTCAGTCATCACAATACCTTCAAAAAGCTGTTTATACCCATTTTTACAAGAATTCATTGAGATGCTAGAGTTTAGAAAAGAGGTAGTAGTCAGTAAAGTAAATGGAGGTAGAATTCTGGGTTGAAAGATTCTAGTTGTATTTTTTAAGGCAAGTATGTGGTATAGATGTACACGGGAAAGAGCTGAAATCATTTGTGAATGTTTCACAGCTAATCAGTACAGAAATTTTGAGGAATCAGTTTTAATTTGCCAGGAGAGCAGGTACCTTTTCCATTCAGTTTGGAAAGTGTGTTACTGAGTATTTCAGTAAAGTGGCTTTGAAAGCAAACCTTGGATGGAATATTTGATTAGAATTTGCATCTGTTAGTATTATTAGCAGTTGTAGAAGGGAGGACTATGCAGTCATGCCCTAGAAAGTACATTCGTAAAGTCATTCTTTAGTAGATCAGCATAGCCTTTGGTGGCTGGCTCAACATCCCAGAAAGGAAAGAATGAGGATATGTTGGAAGCATTCACTAACCAAGGATCTTTCTTTAACCTGTCCTGAGGTCCTTAGATTTCTAGGAACTGGGTTTGTTTCATACAAAAGTATGAAGATTTTTAGTAGTTCACCTATGAATAAGTCAGTTTTAAATTCCCAAAACTCAAATTGGTTGACAAAACTGAAAAACTGCACAGCTTTCAAAGTAACACTGACAATATTTTTGACCAATTGTTTCAGAAGGCAAGCCCTCTGCTCCCTTACCTTATATATGTATACATATATAACATATAATACACACACAGACACACACACACACACACACACACACACACACACATACTCATACACACACACTAATAGCATGGTTGCAGAATCTCTGGAATGGGGAAAATGTTTGCTGCACCAATAGTGATCTTGCTTTCCCATAGAAAAAAAATGTGAATGATGGACAGGAAAAGTGAGGAGAGAAATTCAGGAAAATATTGTTTTAGCAGCCTATGAGTAATGTATCAGTCATGCAGAGCAACAAGATTTGGCAGACATAAAGATGTTATGATATTCTACAGAAGCAGAAGAAATCACCAAAAGGAATAATGTTTATTCTTTTACTCATTTTATCCATACTCTTTAGGAAATCATTTAATTCCTTTGTCAGCCATAGTATCTGAAACTCCTAATTCATGTAGATGTTGATGAGAAGATTCTTCTTGCAAGTCTCTAAAAAGGTCTTGTTAAAAACTTCAGGAGTGTCAACAACTCTTGTGCCAATAAGCAAACATTTCCCAATCAACACCAGTTAAGGTAAGATATTTGTTTACTTTGGCTGGGAAATAGATCACTCAACACTTAAATGAGAGTGTTCACTTTCAAAGCTAGGCAAAGAAAAGTTGTGTAAAATCTTACCACAACCATAGATGTCCTTCTATTCTATGTTGCACTATTCTTTATGTGAGGGATCCTCCGTAACGAGTGACCCAACATCTGGCCAGTATACAAGAGCTTTTAAGTACTGCTAGTAGATGGGACATTGCTCATATGACTTAGGAGTACATTGGCCATAAAAGTGACATCTGCATGTACAATCATCTGAAGCAAATGCCCCAGGAGAAATGCCAGCCCAAGGAAACAAGAAGGAAATCAGACATCCAGCACAAAATCATTCACCAGGGAGAAGGCGGGAGGTTAGAATACTGCAACACAGAAGAGAAGGACATCTATGGTTATGGTAAGACTTTACACAACTATTCTATGTCCTTCTATTCTAATGGTGCAGTATTTTTTACATGACAGACAGTAACAAAGCTCAGGAGGAAACCAGGGAGGGGGAAGGTCCAGAAGAGCTCTCTAGAAACCCATGAAAAATATTTCTAGCAAAACCAGATCTAGATCTGGAGATGGCATCTAATTTGTAATGCTTGGAGATGGTTTATACAGAAGTCCAAGTAGCTGCTTCTAGAATAGTATTAGTATCCAAACCTTTAAAGAAAGCACCCAAAGAAGCCACAGCCCTGGTAGAATGAGCCTTAACATAAAAAGGAAGGCTCTTTCCATGGAAAACATAACAAAAAAATAACCTTCAAAATCCAAGAGGATATAGTCTGCTTGGAAACAGGTAATCCCTGAGCCTGGGATGAAGAGAAACAAAAAAGCTGATCAAATTTCCAGATAGCTTTAGTTTTATCTAAATAAAATCTGAGTTGTCTATGCACATCCAAGCTATGTAAGATCCTCTCAGTAGAGTATTGCGGAGAAGGGAAAAAGGTGGGCAAATGAATACAGTGGTTAAGAGACAACTCCTTCACAACCGTGGACATAAAGAAAGGGTTAGTATGCACACAGACCCTGTACTTATGATAAATCAGAAAAGGTGGGGAAGCCATTAAGGTTTGAAACTCAGATACCCTTCTGGCAGAAGTCAAAGCTAGTAATAGAACAGTTTCCATGTACAGTGTTGCAAAGAAGGTATAGCTGCAGGCTCAAATGAAGCCACAATTAGCTTCTCCGGAACAAAGTTCAAATCCCAAGGAGAAGGAACAGGTTTCCTGGGAGGTCTAATGTGAAGGACACCTTTGAGAAAAAGTTTAACCTCTAACCTAAAAGTCAAAGGGGGAGACAAAGGCAGACAGGCAGAAATGGCTGACAGATGGACATTCACCAAGGAGTAAGCCAGGCCATCATTGAGCAACTCACACAAGTAGGAAAGAACCAATAGAACATGCACAGACAGTGGATCCAGGTTATAGGTTCATAGGTAGGTATTAGGCTAGTGGCCAAAGGGCCTATATAAGCCTAGCCAAACGGTACCCTGGCTTTTGCCAACCAAGAAAATTATTTTCCTGTGCCCCTGTCAAGCAGAGCCACAGAAGTGATCCCCGGGGTGAATTTCCTATCTCCCATCCCATCATCAAGATTTTTCTTGAAGAGTGCTAATGAGGAGCTTTGTTTGATATAGATAGGTAGTTTGTTCCACAGTATGGGAAGTCTCTGGGACAGGAATCTATCCTTCCAGCACGTTCTGTTTATTGTGGTGACAATGTTTAGGTCCCTAGAGTGTGTAGCTCGGAGGGATTGGGATTTTTTTATGTGGTGCATGTCCAACAGATCCGGGTTTGACATAGCTTTGTATGTTAGGCAGAGATTGCCTCTGAGTAGGCGATATGCGACAGAGTAAAGCTGGAGGTTTTTGAGACGTCTGCGTAGGGCATCTGTTTGAGGCTGGTAATTCTCTTTATGAAGTATTTCTGTGGCCTTTCCAGTTGTTGTAGATGTCTTGTGAGGCACATACCAAAAGGGGCATTGTACTCTATAATGGGTCTAATGAGTGATGAGTAGAGAGGAACAATGACCTATTTTTTCCTGGATGAGAAACCTTTTGTGATGAGGTGTGCCATGTAGAAGGATTTCCTGACTACTGTGATAATGTGATTATCAAAGGAGAGACTGCTGTCCACCTGTGTCCCGAGGTCTCTTATCACACTTTCGGTGTTAAGTAGACTACCGCCTATGTGGTAGTTCATGGGTACATAATTTTTACCAAAAGGGATGACAATGCACTTTTTGGCATTGAGCTTGAGGCCATGGCTTTGACACCAGGCTTCTGTCTCAGTGAGGTCCTTTTGTAGGATGTCCACATCATTAGGAGTTTTGATTATGGCTCCTAGTTTGCAGTCATCTGCGAACTTTGTTAACCAAAGACCTTCTGTGCTATCCTGTACTTCAGAGAAGTAGATACCAAACAGGAGAGGACCTAGGACTGAACCCTGTGGTACTCCACTTGTCACTGATCTGAAGTTGGATTTAGAGTCTGCTACTTTCACAGTGTGGGTTATGTCAGTGAGCCAGTTGGCAACCCATCTTGTAAAATAGGGATTTATACCTAGCTTAGTGAGTTTGTCTATAATTCCAGAGTGGGGGATAGTGTTGAAAGCCTTAGCGAGATCTAGATAGGCTGTGTGAACCACCTTACCCTCATCTATGGCTTTGGTGACCTGTTCAAATAAGTCTATCAGGTTTAGGAGACATGATCTGCCTTTTACAAACCCGAAATGGGTAGGGTCCAGAGTTTGGAGATTACTAATGTCATTGTTTATGAGTTACATGATGATATGCTCCATAGCCTGTAATACCATACGAATTGCAGGAGTCATTACTGGGCACATTGCGAGTGCTGTGAAGAGCACTTTTGGCTAACATCAAAGAGTGAAACAATACTAATTTCATGAACTTTAATCATACTTTGACATAGGAATGGGGTCCATTCCCATCATGGTATTAGAAACCCAAAAGACTTGGAGAAATTAAAAAAGAGGATCCTTCATTTAATGAATACTGCAACATTAGAATAGATGGAAATTATTACTTATCTCCTGACATTTGGTAGGCTTGTTCATAAGCATAAGGTTTTAGAATGAAATGAGCAGGGGACTGGTATACAAGTGATATTTGCAACATCAAAAATACATTTTGGTGACAGACCTAGGATATCTAGGCAACAGTAAAACCAGTAAAGTGGTATAAAAGTGCTTACCAAAAAAACAAATAAACCAAAAAATAAGCACCCTGGTAGTCAGTCCCCAGTCCGTTTTATTGTATAAAAAATCAGTTAAGCGCTTTCATCAAACACAGTTGGCTTCATCAGAACAAAGACCTTTTCTTAAAAAGCAGTTTAAATAGGTTTAAAACAACCATAATTGGTTAAAAAACAGCCAATAAAAACCATTACATTAGAATAAATCATGAATATTAATATTTAAAATAATCAGAGTAGGAAAAACCATTAGGTCAATATTATTCAATGTCATATTAGTAAAACAATAAAACAAATGAAGGGACTTAGACTTGTCCTGCTTTTTCTTTTAATACTGGCAGGATAGTCAAGTAATCATTTAACCCTGGATGTACATTTGCACCCAATCTTAACTGCCACAACAGCTCTTTTTTTACACAATACATTTTGCCAATCCCCTCCTCTTGAATCTACTTGCACAGTATCCAGAATGGCAAACTTAAACCCAGAAAAACCTTCACACTGTAAACTATGTCTAAATAGGGCATTAGTTTCTCTTTTATTTTTTACATTAAATAGATGCTCATATATTCTGGATTTAAGAAGCCTCTCAGTCTTTCCAACATAAAATGAAATGCAAGTATTACATTTTGCAAGATATACCAGTTTGCTGGAAAAACAGTTTCCTTTCCTGAAATACAAAGTATTAACATTTTCATTAGCCAAGGTGATAGAAGTACCCTGTAGAATGTAATGGCAATAAGACCATCTACCACAGGGTCTGGTACCATTTAGCTTGTTGTTAGCACCACCATTACTAATTTTCCTTTCTAAAACCAACATTAAATTAGGTCCTAATTTGGTAAAAAAAGTGGGTTTTTCACCCAGCACTTTTTACATCTCATTGTTGGTTTTGAAAATACTCCAGTTTTTATTAAGAATATTCTTAACCCCACTGTATAGGGGACTATATTGAGTCACACAGGCTTGTTGGAAATCAATATTTGTCCCACCACCTACATCTACACCTGCCTGGGGGGGGGGGGGTTTGTTAACCCCCTACCTAAAAGTGGTATATATTTTTTACCCCATTCATCCAAAACTTCTCTCAGAATGGCATCAATAAATTCACCAGGATAACCCCTATCTAAAAACATTTCCTTCAGATGTACAAATTCCTTTATTACATTCTCTTTTTGGGAAGTCATCCTGGCTATCCTAATAGCCTGACCTTTAATGATGCCTTTCCTCTGAAACAGTGGGTGATGGCTATTATACTGTAAATAGCTATTGCAGAAGGTTTTCTTACGATATACTCGAGAAATAAAACCTTATTTTCCTTTTACTATCTTTGTATCCAGATAATTTATTTCCTCATCATGACACTCAAAGGTAAATTTTAAAAAAGTGGTGGTACTGTTCAAATATTGAATGAAAGCAGGTATAAAGTCTTTTTACCTCTCCATAAAATAAAAACATCATCCAAAAACCTATTATATGAGAGAATCTCTGAAAAAATATTCACTTTTGAAAACATATTCCCTTTCCCAAACCACTAAAACAAGGTTAGCATAAATGGGGGCACAAGTGACCCACACTGAGCTAATCGAAGGAAGGACACTGAGGAAACTCTGAGCTATAATATATAACATTAAGTATCCTGTTTTTTGTTTATTTTGTTCTTTATTTCTTTGTTATTTATAGCACTTTGTGTACTGTGTATTTTTCTAGCTAGTTTCTCTGTGTGTGAGGTATTAACTGGAAATTGTCCACTTTTATTAAGCATCTGTTGGGTTGTTTGTTTCTGATAACTTGTTGCAGTTAAACTCTTTTTTCTAGAGGCTCCTTTAGCTGTTTAAAACTTTCATTAAAGGCTCACTGCTGCTTTTCAGCTGTGAGAAACATTTCTGCAGTTTGTTCTAAGTAGTGGGGATATTTGAAGCATTTCCATATTCAGGCTTGTATTTGGGCCTAGTGTTTGTGGAGGCTGTGTGTCTGAGCACATATTCAGGGACATCTTGGTTTAGCCAAAGCCATCAGGCATTTCAGTGGGAGAGAATTGTTTGAGGTCATTGGCTGACTGAGGTCACCTGGACTACAGCTTAGACTAAGCACCTCATTGGTTCTTTTGAGATTTCTTTCTTAAAAGCTGTTTCAGGTTTCAACCTTCTGTTACCTAAGAAGTTCAGTTGTGAAAACATTTTATCTGCTTTTACTGTATTTGTGTTTCTTCCTACTTTATTTTGCTTTTGTGTCATCTTAAAAGTACTCAATTGTATTTATTACTGCTTGGTATAACTCATTCTAAGCCTTTTAGTTTAAGCACTTGGGCTGCAGACCAGTTGTTTTACATTAAGAAGGTTTGTAGTCTACACTGTAGTGGCAGAACAGGTAGCTTACATCCTTCTAAGTTGGGAACTGCTGATTGAGGGCTCAGTGTCTGTTATTCTAAAAGTGTATTAATTCTAGTTTAAGCACTTGGGCTTCAGGCCAGTTATTTTACATTAAGAAGGTTCGTGGTGTGCACTCTTGTGGGAGGAGAGGCTGGACTCTGCCCTTCTGAGCTGGGAATTTCTGGTTAAAGGCTTATAGTGCCTGCATATTTGAACTGCTTCTTACTGAAATTGGTACACCTTGTTTGCTGTAGCATAGACTAGATTCAGGCCTGCTGAATCTAGCTTTGTTTGTATGCTTGTTGTTTGTTTGCTTGTTATTTCCCTGAAATGCTAATTCCACCTAAAACGTGGCTTTTCAGCGCTTCTGTGGATCCCTAGTGATATCTACATTGCTTACTGTACTTATTTCCTTGTTTCACTTGAAAGAAAGTTACTGTTTGTCGTTTTTGCATTTAAGTTACCTGTAACACATTGCATTTAACTTACCTGGCACTTGCTCACTAAAGCAATTATATAAGTCAGCACTAAAAATGAAAAGCACTACACCCTCACAAACTACCCTTGAGTACCTTGTTCCCCATTGGCCCTTTTTTAAATTATAAAGGAATTCCCAATACTATTCTAGCATGTCCAAAGGTCAGTTGTCAATCTCCTCTCCGGTCCAGATGGTGAATCTGGGAATCTTGAGGCAATGTTACAACTGCCTCATGTACACAGACAGCCCTCTTCTCCTCCCAACAAATTCCAACACATGTGAGAGATGCAACCATATAGCCAAACTGGAGGCTAAGCTCTCTCAACTCAGTACTGGCGTAACCAGTCAGCAGGAGAAGGAAACCACACTCACTACAATTCCAGTCTCGCATAGACCTACCACGACAGCAAACCAAACACATAAACACACAAAAACATACTCGGAGGCTCTAAATAAAAATCTGCCTAAGCAGCAGAGACCTCCAAAGCAGACACCCAAGCAACCGCTACCCCAAAACAAAACACGTGCAACACATAGCTCACAAAGCCAGTGTGCCAAACAGTTACAGCCCTTAAGGCTAAACAACACACCTGATACACTTGTAATAGGTGACTCTATCATCAGGCACACTGACGTCCCGCTCACCAGGCTGAACAAGGAGAAGGTCATGGTGAGCTGCCTGTCAGACACTAGGATCCACCACATAACACAAGCACTCAGGTCACTCCAAGGCAAGTAGAAATATGACTCAGTCATTGTCCATGCTGGTGTGAATGACCTGAGA
The DNA here is from genome assembly GCF_019279795.1 of Protopterus annectens. Lineage (NCBI taxonomy): Eukaryota > Metazoa > Chordata > Ceratodontiformes > Protopteridae > Protopterus > Protopterus annectens. Next base: position 1,272,317,257 of record NC_056725.1, on the reverse strand, counting down.
CGTACCTCCCTGGACTACATGAAAAGAGACATAGAGGAGCTCTCTGAGCATGTAGCCCAAGCCGGTATGACCCTGACCTTGAGTATCATCTTACCCTCACCAAGAATGATGCCACAATATGAAGACAAGATGATCAATTTCAATAATTGGCTTAAGTATTGGTGTCATTCAAAGGGGATCCAATGCCTGTCAGCCTGGGATGATATGCTCGACAAGCCACGATGCTTCGCTAGGGACGGCTTGCACCTGTCACCCATGGGCTTTCGGATATTGGCAAAGGCTCTTGCTACCCCCATAGTGCCTTTTTTAGGCAAGGCTCAAAAGACAAACCCACCTCCATAGGTATCAGATAAGAAACTAAGAGTAATGCTACTCAACGCCAGAAGTCTAAACCTCAAGATGCACGCACTTGAAACTCTCCTTAGCATGGAGAACATCGATATCTGTGCAGTAACAGAAACCTGGTTCAAGGCTCCCGAGAGCACCCCAGCACTACCAGGTTATACCTCATACCATGCTTTTCGGCCCAAAAACTTGGACCGAACCACAAAAGGAGGGGGTGTATCAATATTCATCAAAGATACCCACACCTCCAGGTTGGTGGCACAGCATGAAGCATCAGAGACTATCCATGTGCAACTAACAGTGGGTAAAACTGCCTTCCAGTTTATAGCCTGCTACAGACCACCCTCCCAAACCCAGGAACCCCACTCGGCCTTCCTGAGAACACTGGAAAATATGAAGGTCTCTCCAAACACCATTATATTGGGTGACTTCAACTACCCAAACATAGACTGGGAGCATTACTATAGCTCCAACACCCTAGCCCAAAAGTTCCTAGAATTTATAAACTCAAATGCTATGGAACAACTTGTTACCACTCCCACAAAAGGGGAAAACATACTGGACCTGATCATCACCAACATGGGGACTCTATGCTCCAGACCAGAAGTGTATCCCTCACTGGTAAGATCAGACCATAAACTAATATCACTGGATATTCACATCTCGACCCCACCCCCTGCCCAGAAAACCACAGTGAAAAACTTCTCTAAAGCAAATTTTACACTCCTCAAAACCGAGGTGGAATCCTTCAAAGCCCCCGGGCCTGTGGAAAATATGGCCCAGACCGCAGAATCCTTTATAAACGCATTCTATGAACACCTTCAGGAATGCATGGATCATGCAATCCCAAATAAAACCAAGACCCAATCCTCCAAAGGCAGACATCCTGTCTGGTGTACCCCAGCCATAAACAAACTATACAATAGAAGGAGGAAGCTACTACATGATAGAGCAAAATCCCAAAAAGGGAAGGCATCTCTGATCAGTATTAGCAAAAAACTATGGGCACTCATAAAATCGTCTAAGGTCAGCTTCGAGAGAAAAATTGCACAGGACACTAAGGATAATCACAAGGCTTTCTTTAGTTATGTTAGGAACCTGGGTGGGAATTCCCAGATATGCTCAGAATTAGTCCAAAATGACAAAAAAAACACCGAACTCACAGACATTGCCAACATCCCAGCTGACAGGTTCAGCGCAAACTCCCCCCCCCCACCAAAAGGGCAAATATCTATCCCAGCAGTGTGCTGCCCCCCTGACATCTCAGATGCTCAGGTAAGAGCCACCCTCTCCAAAGCAAAAAACACAGCATCGATGGGATCAGACGGTGTCCCGGGCTGCGTCCTACATGAACTCCAAGAACAGCTAAACCCAAACATAAAACTACTGTTCAATCTCAGCCTTACTACAGGATATGTACCCAAAGAGTGGCGTACAGCAACAGTGGTCCCTCTCCACAAAGGTGGTGCCTCAATGGATCCCGGAAACTATCACCCCATAAGCCTGACTAGCTTGGTCTGCAAAGCTATGGAAAGGATCATCATGGACCTCATAAATAAAGATATTGGGGACCTACAGACACTGGATCCTACCCAGTTCGGCTTTGTTAAGGGCAGATCCTGCCTCTTAAACCTGGTCAATTTCTTTGAAACAGTCACCAAGGCCATTGACGAGGGGAAGGTGGTCCACACAGCCTACCTGGACCTCGCGAAAGCCTTCGATACAATACCCCACTTGGGCATTATAGATAAGCTCACCAGCTTAAATATAAACCCCTATGTCACTAGATGGGTTGCAAACTAGCTCAAGGACAGAACCCACATGGTTAGAATTGCTGGAGCCATGTCAGACTCCAAACCAGTTACAAGTGGCGTCCCACAAGGCTCAGTCCTGGGACCTCTCTTGTTCGGTATATATTTCTCGGAGGTACAGGCCAACATGGAAGAACTGTGCTGACCAAGTTCGCAGATGACTGCAAACTGGGCGCCATAATCGACTCTCCAGCTGACACAAGCATCCTCCAAAAGGACCTCATAGAAACAGACAACTGGTGCCAGAACCATGGCCTCAAGCTAAACGCCAAAAAGTGTATAGTCATCCTCTCTGGCAAAAACAAAGTGCCCACAAATTACCACATAGGTGGTAATCCATTAAGTACAGAAGAAGTAATTAGGGACCTGGGGACCCAAGTTGATAGCAATCTCTCATTTGACAACCACGTGGCCAAAATGGTTAGAAAAACATTTTATATAGCCCACCTAATCATGAAGGGATTCACATCTAGATCAGGGGAGGTCATCGTGCCTCTTTACTCATCCCTCATCAGGCCCATAATTGCGTACAATGCCCCTTTTGGGATGTACCTTACCAGACACCTGCAGCAACTGGAAAGACCCCAAAAGTACCTCACCAAAAGGATCAAAGGTCTCAAACAGATGCCATATGCTGCCCGGTTAAAGAAACTCCAGCTCTACTCAGTGGCATACCGCCTGCTCAGAGGCGATCTGTGTCTGACGTATAAAGCCATGTCCAACCCGGAATTAATGGACATGCTGCACCTCAGAAAATCCAAATCTCATCGAGCTACGTGCTCGAGAGACTTGAACCTCAGCACTGAAATAAATAGGACATGCTGGAGGGACAGATTCATAACCCAGAGGCTCCCTTCACTCTGGAATAAAATCCCAGTCCAGGTTAGGCAGAGTCCCTCAATGACTCTCTTCAAGAGGAATCTTGATGAGTGGATGGGAGATCGTAGGTTTACCCCGGGTATCACTTCTGTGTCACTGTTAGACAGAGGCACAGTATACTAACCTCGAAAAAGGGCATAGCAAAATTAATTTAAAATGGGTGTTGAAAGCCAAACACACTCTGGCTAGGCTTATAAATGCCCTAGGGCAGATAGCCTAGTATGAACCTATGAACCTATGAACCTTTTACCTGCTGAAAATATTGCCTCTCAAAAAATATATAATTATTTTCAAGAATGAGGGCCATGATTTCATATAGCATGGTAACCTGATCACGTTGTAGGTGGGAACAGGTAAAAAGTACATCCTCAAATATCGCTAAACCTTCTTGTTTGGGAATACAGGAAAAAGATCCTGGACATCAATAGTCAAAAAAGTAACTCCTGGGGACCATAATTCTGATTTTAATTGGCCCAGGAAGTCCCATGAATCTTTAACCAAATGTGGTACCCCTCCACAATATGCTTTATCATTCTGTCTATATAGACACCTAAACTGTGTGTTTTAGAACCTCCAGCTGCCACTATTGGCCTAAATGGAGGGGCCACAATACTCTTGTGTACTTTTGGTATCCGAAACATAACCGGTACTTTGGGATGTGAATTAGAGAGAAAATCATAAACCTCTTTAGAAATTCTTTGATCTAATACATATTCATATAAACAACTATCAATACGTTGATAAGAAATGTGTATTTGTTTTTTGGAAACTCGAGAGCAATTTTCGACATTAAAGAAAATTTCCTGCATGACATTGGTATAGTCCTCAGAACTGAAAACTATAATACCCCCACCTTTGTCTGGGGACATAATTTGAATGCTTTTGTCTTCTCTTAGTTCCTGAATAAGCCTCCTTTTCTTAGAGTTAAGGTTGAAAAAGACCCCCCCCCCACATCTTATAAAGATCATCTCTAACAGCCTTCTCAAAAATGGCTATCGGGATGTAGGGGCGGATTAAATACACTATTTTTCTTAAAAACATTTTTTTCTATGGATTTATTGCCCCCCATCCTTTTTCCAAAATAAAACTTTCAAGTTTTGAGGTGTACCAAGTTTTGGGTGAAAAACCCACTTTTTCTGCCAAAATAGGACCTAATTTAAAGTTGGTTTTAGAAAGGAAAATTAGTAATGGTAGAGCTAACAACAACCTAAATGGTAAACGACCCTGTGGTAGATGTTCTTATTGCCATTCCATTCTACAGGGTACCTCTATCACCTTGGCTAATGAAAATTGTAATACTTTGTATTTCAGGAAAGGAAACTGTTTTTCCAGCAAACTAGTATATCTTGCGAAATGTAATACCTGCATTTAATTTTATGTTGGAAAGACTGAGAGGCTTCTTAAATTCAGAATATATGAGCATCTATATGATGTAAAAAATAAAAGAGAAACTAATGCCTTGTTTAGACATAGTTTACAGTGTGAAGGTTTTTCTGAGTTTAAGTTTGCCATTCTGGATATTGTGCAAGTAGATTCAAGAGGGGGGATTGGCAAAATGTTTTGTGTAAAAAAAGAGTTGTTGTGGCAGTTAAGGTTGGGTGCAAGTGTACATCCAGGGTTAAATGATTACATGACTATCCTGCCAGATTTAAAAGAAAAAGCAGGACAAGTCTAAGTCCCTTCATTTGTTTTATTGTTTTACTAATATGACAGTGAATACTATTGACCTATTGGTTTTTCCTACTCTGATTTTTTTAAATATTAATATTCATGATTTATGCTAATTTAATGGTTTTTATTGGTGTTTTTTAACCAATTAAGGTTGTTTTAAACCTATTTAAACTGCTTTTTAAGAAAATGCCTTTGTTCTGATGAAGTCAATTGTGTTTGATGAAAACGCTTAACTGATTTTTTCAATAAAACGGATTGGAGACTGGAGACTGACTACATGGGTGCTTATTTTTTGGTTTATATCTAGGCAACAGACTATTTGGGTTCAGGCCTATTCATGGTACTTCTTTGGTGATTAGGGAAACCATTACATATTCTTAATGAGCAATAAGGTACAAGCTCCTTTGCTATTACTAAGTCTGTATTCCATAAATGTGTGAATGTTGCTTTCAATATGTTATCCAAGGGAATAATTCAACTTCAGCTTAAGTTTTATTAAGCAGACAAGACTTGTGTTTCTCTGTACTAATTAGGACATTCAACTTACTTCTTATTACACCTGGCAGTACTGAGATGACCATGCAGAGAGCCTTGCATTCAACAGTACAAGCAAGATCTATGGAAATGTTGGCTGGGGATGGGGAAGTAGTACATACGTATGAGTGAACAGAGGGAGAAATAAAAACGAGGATAAGAATTACCTTGATAACAGTGATGGGGCTACGATTAGTTCCATGCTTCCCTGACCTTAGGATTCTGAGAGAAAAGACATACAAGAAGAGGTTTAATCTATACACTGACCTCCTTGAACGATGTTTAACATACGTGTCCTAAACAGTTACAAAGGACAGGTGAAGAGGATCAAGCACCTATTGAGACCGGGCCATCAGATACCAAATGTAGCTTCAATGAAACTCTCAATTTCACTAAAACGAAAATTATCTGTACTTGAGCCATGTTTCTTCTTCTCCTTTTTCTTCCAAGTACTACTTACTACTACTGTTAATAATAATAATAATAATAATAATAATAATAATAATAATAATAATAACAACAGCACAGTATAAAGAATCAGGAAGACTAGAAGAGCTGCAGTAAACAAGGGCTACAGTGCGGTCACTGTAAGAATAAATAAACAGCGTTAAATTACTTTGGGGGTCAGATAGATCTGAAGAGTATAAAACAATTAGTGATACAGAAGATATAAGCACTAATGCAAAAATAAAACAGAAACATTATTAATAAATGCATTAAGGGGTACTAATTTGTAGTGGCTCAGATATTACTGATTTAGACAAGGGGATGCAGTCTTAATACGCTAATAAAAACAGGATAGATAAGTGGAAAGGACTTTAGGATAGGAGAAGTAAACAATATAAGGTCTCTGCATGTTGTACTGCATTATGGTACAGAAAGGGTTAACAGTGAGGTAATGCAGGGAGCTGAATTTACCAAAGTCAGTATGCATACCAAACTAAGCAATAAGAAAATAGTTGAAGAGAAAGAGATTTTTTATACAACATAATACACAGCTGCACAATGTGCCACATGGTTTTCTAACATACAGCACAGCGTTGGTTTAAATCCAACAGATAATATTTTGCATAGGTTTGTTGAAATGAGGACTGATTTATTAGGTTACACTGCCTCAGAGAGACCTCTGAACCAGGAAGAGACTAACAGTATTTTGGATCATAAATAATGGAATTGAAACATGAATGAGCAGATGGAATGTGAAGTAAGTGATCAGCTGTTATGACTGTTGCAAATACTGACAAACTACAAAATGAATGGCATGTGAAGTCTTAACTCCTGGACATCCTCACAACAAGGTGAAAATGCTAACTTGTAAAATTATAAATCAGATGCCTTACAATTTGCTGATGAGCAATACAATAACCACAATTTAGGTAAAATTACTAAAACCTGCACTAAAACACTAAACATTTGACACCTACACTGTGTGTTTTGAATGACTGCAAGACCTAAGCCTACATGTAAGTTTGAGACATTGTTGTGTCTTTCGGCTTTTCCCGGTTAGGGGTCGCCACAGCGGAACTCCGGTCTGCTAATGATTGGCAGCTGATTTTTATGTGCTGAGTTGCCAGCCCTAACGCACAAGCTTCAACAAAGGTGCGCCCATTCGCACATGTCTCCACACAGAAGATGCTCTAGCTGAGAGTCGAACCGGCCAGTGTCTTACTGTGAGGCGACAATGCTACCGCAGCACCACCACCATGTTGCTAACTATAAATTATATTTTAATATTAACGTGATGATGCCAACCTAATGGTTTTGGGTAGGACATGGATGGCCACTATCAACAACCTGAGTACATACAGAGGCTCAGGTGTCAGGTGTTCTATATATTGGAAAAAGGAATGAACAAATGACTGTGAGATTTCCCACGAAGGAAGATGGGGGTGGGCATCATGGCAGCATCCAGTAGTGAAAAATGGAGGAGCTTGTCATAGGCCGCACAAGGAATGAAGTAGCCAGGCAACGCTGGAAAGATTCTGTGTGTGTGTGTGTGTGTGTGTGTGTGTGTGTGTGTGTGTGCGCACTAGTGTGCAAATGCTTTGCCTTCACAGGAGCTCTTGAATACCATAATCTAACTTTCTGAATATAAATAATAGTTGCAGTCTTATAAAATCAAGTTATAAAATCATAGCACAAACAATGCCAATACCCATATACCAGAAGTACGGCAAAGTGCAAAGTGCAAAAGTATTCAGCATAAACTCAGTTTTATAGTGGCAGCATTAATTAGATTTCAAGTCTTGACCTGGATTTCACATCACAATTAGCAAAGTAAATGGAATTTTTCAATTTTTTTTTTTAAATAATATAATTATAAGTGATCGTTTAAGTTTAACATACGTCATTTGCACTTTTTGACCATAGGGGAGCTTCAGTTCAGCCCCAGAAATCCTTTCTGTGTCACTTTAGATATAGAGAAATGAACATTTTTGACTGTTTACATACCTAAGTATCTGAATAATACTCAGTGCTCAAGCTGCTGTAAGCAGAGGCCAAATACCACTGGCAATTGTGCTGCCAATCATGCAAGTTTTAAGAAGATCACTTCCAGTAGTTTGCATGTAACATGCATTTTTGACTATTAACATAAAGAACTTTTGAAAAATGGGTACATAGCAATGTAATTTGGCTGATCTTTGGAGGGAAAATTAAAGGGATCATGATATCAGAATGAGTTAAAGACAAGGGGTACATGTTAACAGTCCAAGGGTTAGCTTAATCAAAGGGGCACTAGCGAAATCTTATTAAATGTGCTCATATGAGAAAGGTGACAGAGATGAATGTGAAAGTTATGCCCCTATGGTAATGCTATTAAACTTTTGACAATGTGATTGTGAATTAGAACTCAACAATCAAAAATTAAATACTTAATGTTTTGAGGAAGTGTGTAGGTGCATGTATACAGAAAACACACTACATCATACATATACATATATATATATATATATATATATATATATATATATATATATATATATATATATATCATCATCATCATCATCTTCTTTCAGCTGTTCCCGTTAGGGGTCACCACAGCAGATCACCTGTTTCCATTTCTTCCTGTCCTCTGCATCTTGCTCTGTCACACCAACCACCTGCATGTCCTCTCTCACCACATCCATAAACCTTATCTTAGGCCTTCCTCTTTTCCTGTTACCTGGTAGCTTCATCCTTAGCATCTTTTTCCCAATATACTCAGCATCCCTCCTCAGCACATGTCCAAACCAATGTAATCGTGCCTCTCTGGCTTTGTCTCCAAACCTTCCAACCTGGGCTGACCCTCTAATATACTTATTCCTAATCCTGTCCACCCTCGTCACACCCAGTGCAAATCTTAACATCTTTAATTCTGCCATATCCAGCTCAAACTCCTGTCTTTTTGTCAATGCCACTGTCTCCAACCCATATAACATAGCTGGTCTCACTACCCTCTTGTAGACCTTCCCTTTCACTCTTACAGGTACTCGTCTGTCACAAATCACTCCTGACACTCTTCTCCACCCACTCCATCCTGCCTGTACTCTCTTCTTCACCTCTCTTCCACACTCACCGTTACTCTGAACTATTGACCCCAAGTATTTAAACTCATCCACCTTCGCCACCTCTACTCCTTGCATCCTCACCATTCCTCTATTCACCCTCTCATTCACACACATATATTCTGTCTTAGTCCTGCTGACCTTCATTCCTCTTCTCTCTAGAGCATATCTCCATCTCTCCAGGGTCTCCTCCACCTGTTCCCTACTCTCACTACAGATCACAATGTCATCTGCAAACATCATAGTCCACGGGGACTCCTGTCTGATCTCGTCTGTCAACCTGTCCATCACCATTGCAAATAAGAAAGGGCTCAGAGCTGTTCCTTGATGTAACCCCACCTCCACCTTAAACATATATATATATATATATATATATATATATATATATATATATATATATATATATAAAACAACTACATTAGAACACTGACTAGCCAAAATGTCAACATTCATAACACTGATGACATATTAGTGGAACGGCATGATACCGAAGTGCCACAAGATCGAATCTGAAAACAACATACTGTGTAAGTGGGTGACTGTATGAGACTGCAGTCTAGATCAGTTTGGGGTTTTGCCCATTCTCAGCTGCAGTCATATCTTGCAGTTGTTATGTATAACTAGCAGGGGGTATCATGGTGCAACCACCCCCCCCTGCAAAAACTTGTATCGGCAATGGGGTTACCACCTGTCCCACTTTGCGAGGGACAGTCCTTCTTTGGGCAGTTGTGTCCTGCAAAAAATGTGAAAAACTGGCAAATGTCCTGAGATTTTAGGACAAAATTATTTTCTATATTTTATGTCATAGTTGCATAAAACAGTTATTCTGTATCTAAAACACCTAAATGTTATAAGAAACAGAATAAGGAACTAAAATGCTACAATAATAGACTTTTATTCAGGCAAAAAACTGAAGTTCTGTCCTTTATACTGACCGTGGGTATGTTTTGCCCTGCAAAATCTGATGTTTGTAGCACAAATGTCCCACTTTGGGCATTTGGAAAGGTGGCAACCCTAATCAGCAATGTTTTGAGTTTTGATTTTGAGGCATTTCAATGTTGCACTGTTTCACTAGTATAGGAGTGATGTTATGAACACTGACATTTTGGCTAGTTGACATTTTAACATAGATCCTCATTCATGTGTAAATATTCAAATGCAGAACATGGGGTGGTGGGGCTGAGTAACATATTCTGTTTACTTCAGTGGACTATATTAATTGCATATGTTTCTATTGACTAAAACGTTCAGTAGTTTACTGAGGTTTTTATGTATGCAGTATCTCTTGAATGCCTTTCTTCTGTAGATTCTGAGAAATTTTTAATTATTTATGTAGAGTTAGTTTATTTTTTACATAGTACAGTGTAGTTAGGGCTATGTTAGGATTTGTAAGTTTTGTAGTTTAGTTAGTCATTTTAGTTTATTTATTTTAGAATCAGGTCAATTTGCCATTTATGCAGTTCACTGACTGACTACGTGTTTTATTATTATATTTTAATGTTTGTGGATTATCAATGTTATTGTTTTAATATCCACACAGTTCATTTGTAGGGAAATGATTTCTTTTGACTGTGATATTTTGGGGATATGTGACTACATTTTGCATGTTTACTATTATCTTTTCAATTAGTTTTCACAGAGTAGCATAAAGATGACAGGTGTAGGAACATTTTAGAAGCTTTGATAATGAGCCTGAACTAAGTCTTACATAAATTAGACATGGTGCAGCAAAAGTGTACATAAACAAAACATTCTAAACAGTATGCTTAATATATATATATATATATATATATATATATATATATATATATATATATATATATATATATGTTTATATCTACTCTTTGATAAAATGTACAGCAGAACGTCAATGTTCCAGTCAGACAAGTACTAAATGGCAAATATTTATTTCTAGAGACACAGATTCACTGAGAGACAGGCATACCACAAATACATGCAGACATACAAAGACACACAAAGATACACAGACACACACATGCACACAAATTAACTAACACAGATATACCACACACACAGTAATAGATACTCACACAGAGCTACACAGACTCACCACACACACACACACACGCACACACACACACACACACACACACACACACACACACACACACACACACACACACACACACACACACATGCACAAAGTTTGCCTCTTCCAACAACTTATACAACAAATGTCATTTTTCATGCCCTCAACTTGATTTGTGAACTTTATTTATCTTGAATTCTGTCCTGATGGGTGTCAAATGGGGGACTATCCAGGGCAACTGCCAGCCTACCTATAGCTCTGAAACAAATGTGATCTCTTTGTAATTATAACACACAGTCCTGTCCCCTTTTTGGGAAATGAGAATCACTACCTTAGTTTGTTCAGCATTCCATTCAGTACTAAAAAGTCATATTAGACATAACACCCCAACAATATCCATGCCCTCAGCATTTCTGACTAGATATCGTCTACTCCCACAACCTTTCCACAACTGAACTGTTTAATTATTGCAGTGATCCATCCATCCATCCATCCATCCATCCATCCATCCATCCATCCAGCCACAACCCATTTTTCCCTTTTTGTACATGGGGTCACAGTGTCACTTCAACAGTGACAGTCATCTAGAACCAAGGTTCACATTGCTAGGTGGTTAGCCCTGCCTTGGTTGTTCTTCCCTGCCACAAACTTGCAGGCACACTTACATCCATGGTAAGTTTAGTGTATCAAATCCATCTATGGTGAGAAGAAACCAGAACATTGAGGGGAAATCCACCTGAAGACTCTGTAAAGAAGGCACCCCAGCTGAGAACTGAACTGGAGAACCTCTCGATGTGTGGTGACAATACCCTCTGTTTCTCCACTGTGCTGCCAATTTCTGCATTGATCTCATCTACCAAAACTGATCCAATTCCACTACCTGCTTATGGTGGTGGGAGGACAAGCCTATTGTGTTCATGAATTCTTCAAAGTGTTCCTTTCATGTCTCAACAATATCCTTTGATAGCAGAAGTACAGCAAGGGTGGGACGAAGGGGGCAACTGCCCCGGGTACATATTGTTAAAGGGTTGGATTGTGAAGTGCAGCTCCTGTATTATTCTTTCTGTACAAGCATTTCTGAATCTGGGTACAAAAAAGCAGTTCAGCACATCAGAGCTTTGTGTGTGGAAAGCTGTAACAAGCTGATTTTCAGCTTCCTACTGTTTAAAAAGAAGACAAAAAGTATTTTTTTTCTTTTCCAATGAAGAGCTGAGAGGGTGGGAGAGGGTACAGTTAGAGTGTCAAGAGTAACAGAGAAGATTTGAAGACTTTTTTTTGTTCTGCAGATGAAGAGCTGGGGAGTCAGGGCGCCAGATTGGGGAGCAGCTCTGGAAAGTCAGCTATGGCTCTTTCAGTCAGTCAACACTTTTCCCCCCAGCTGCTGAGAACAACTTGGGCAATATCTTGCTCTACCTCCTAAGTCACCTAATGATTTGATATAATATTTCTGAAGCCATGTCTAAATGTTCTGTACTGATAAGTGGGCTCTTTAGCCAATTTCAGTGAACTGCCCTTACCACTACTTCTGTCCTTCCTTCATTCCCTTCAAAAGAAATACCCTTTATGACATATTCAAGAAAGTTTAACTAAAAGTAAAAATTGAGTTTTATGTCCAGATCATAATAATACTAATAAAAGGACATCAAGAAAGCCTCCTTATGAAAGAGTAGTATTCACATCTTGTCTTAATAAGTCAGAGCAGTTAACTGTGCTATCACTCTTGAAACACAAAACAGTTTAAGAAACAGTCATAATTATTCATGCCCTGTCAGCCACAGCTGTAGCTAGTGTGAGGTAAAGGGGGTGACTGCAGTAGTAGCAAGCTACTGGGTGCTCAGTCGGCACTTTAGAAGAGTGTTCCCTGAAACTCAGTAGTGTAATCACCTTTGATGGAATGCAGTATCATTAGGTTGTTTAAATGATTTGTTTGTAGTGTGTCTGTGTGTGTATGTGTGTGTGTATTTTAGGAAATATAGCTCTTAGCCGAAGTTTCTTAAAGACCTATTATGCAGAAGCATAACAGCTCTTTGTATGGGGAATGTTTGTTTAGGTTTTCAACTCTGTGGAGTGGGAGGCACTAATTGGAGAGTTGTTCTGACTGACAACTGACATAGTAATACTACTGTGAGCAATACTGTAATGACAAAAAGCAAATTTTAATGCCTAAATTACAGCACATAAAACAAACAGTAGGAATACATGACACTCTACCTCTACTTTTACAATTACAGTTCTAGATGATGGTTGTAAGTATTGACTTATGAAGGAGCATGACACAATACACCAGGAGCAAGACTTGTAGCAACTATTTATGGCTATGCTCGGTAGCCTTTCAACAATTTTACATATGGAGCAGTGGTCAATACCCACAATGAATTAACCAATGTCCGCTTTTTACACTTGCTTAGGTATTAGAACATTCAAGCAAATGAGACTAGTGACCACTTCTGTTGATTATAACTATACATGTGTGTAGGTTACAGTGCAAACCAACTGCAGAGACAAAGACTAAGATCACCCCCTTTTCAAATGACACAAAAGATAAGAATTGCAGTGGAGGATGAAGAATAGAGTTTTAGGAAGGACTTCAAAAGGCTTTTCAGGTGAGCAAAGAAGTGGCAACTGAGGTTCACTGCAGAAAAATAGAAAGTGCCACTTGAATGAGGAGGTCAAAGCTAGAATCAGAGGGGCCGTAACCAACTGGTGTATAACAGAATGCCAAAGAAACTGAAAAGTAAGGTGTACAAAATAGTGGTGTGACCAGTACTAATATATGATACTAATGTATAGTACAGATACCTATGCAGTGAAGAGTGAAGGCAGTGGAGGAAGCAAGAGGTAATGGAGATGAAGTGCCTGAGATGAGTGGTAGGCTGCATATTGTGGGTAAGACTACAAAACTACGATATAAAAGTAGAAGGCAAAGCAACTCCAATTGCACAGATGTGCAGGAAAGCAGTAGTTAATTTGGTGAAAAAGATTTGGGAGAGTCAGGAAGAAGGCAACAGGAAGCAAAGACATCCAGCAAAGAGATGGATGGATTTCATGAGAAAAGACCTGTGACAGTCAGGTATAACTGTTGAAGAAGGTAGGAGAGTGGCCCTGAATCAAGAGAAGTGGCAACAGTTGACACAACACCCTGACTACTTGTACAAAATGGGGAAAAGGGAGCTGGTGATGATAATGATGATTCCCTAGTGAAGCACCTTGCATTACTTAAATATAGGTTAAATGCATATTTTCTGAAAATGTAAACCAATACATTCTTATAGTTAGAAATGATTCAAGTATATTGTTTGCTGAGATGAGATTATACAACAAAACAGGTGAAATCAAAGCCCTGTTAAAAGGTTATAAACATGAATATAAAGCACTGTAACAAACTTTTATTTATTTGGTGCCCTCAGGCCTCATTCTACAGTCTGGGCCCCAGTGCCCTACTTCCACATGGGGTCTATGAGCCATCCTTCTAACCCTCCAGACTACTCCAGTATTACTTGGGCTGATCATGGATCTTAAGTGCATCCTGGGGGCTTGGCTGTCTGTGCTTCTGTCTGGAATGAGGTTTCTTTTGTATGCCCTGCCCACTTACCTTTCTCTACCTGTCCAACACTTGCCAACTATGTCTGAGGCCAGCTCCCCAATTTGGACCATGCACCCCCTTAGGTGAGCATTATCGACAAGTATCTTCTTTCCCAGGATGGGCATTCCCATACTTCCCTGCTGCTCCATCAGTCAGTCAAGCTGCTTATCAAAGCCAGGTCACCTGGGCTATAGTCAGGTCTTTATCCCTCTATGCCACCAGAGAAGCTAACAGATGTTTGATCATAGTACATAACAGCAACAAGTCAACAAATAACACACCTCAAGTGGCTTCACTACCTAACAGAATGGGAAAGGAATACAGAATAAAAAGTGGCACAAATTTATTTGAATCCTAAAATAAAACAGCAAATGGAATGCCTCGACATAAGCACATCAACCTGGCAATTTTTATGCATGTGATGAAAACAAATTAACAACTACAAGCTCAGGATATAAACTTACTACCTACATAATGCTGCTAAAAGTTGAAACAAGATTAAAATTTAACAAGAATATTGAAATATCAGATAATATACAGTATAAAACACAGTATGCAACATAACAACATTTAACTATGGAATTGTTCTTTTTGTAGTATCTCTTTCTCTCACTTTTGAGTCCCACCTGATTTCTAAAGTACCCCCATGAATAGCCATTCTGTATCACACATGCCTATAGACCAGTTAGGAGTCACCAGTTCACTTACCTCATGTCTGTGGAATATTGGAGAAAACTGGAGCACCTGGACAAAGCCCATGCAAATACAGGAAAGACATGCAGACATACATAGAAGGCACCACAGCTGGGAACCAAAGCAGAGAACCTCTTGCTGTGCGGTAAGACTGCTAGCCATAGCATCGCTCCTCCACCATACTTCTCAACTGTCCAGATTTTCACAAAATGTCCAGATTTTTGCCTGATATTTTTGCTCTGTTTGTCATAAAATTTGTAGTTCTCTAGCATAGCATGGAGGATGGAAGTCAATAAAAAAAGCATACGGAGTACCATGGATAAACACAATAAAAATCTTTAAAAGCCAAAAGAAGAGCTGAAGTCACCAAGAAGGGATGATCCACAACCAGAGTTTAATCAAACTAAATAATGACAGAAAATGAGTTTCAGACTTCATATCTGTCAGAAAATGCATGTGAACACAAAACCTTTTATTCTATCAACTTTCTAAGTTTATAAGAACAATATTTAAAATGTGTCATTATTTTTGGGCCTTTGTTTCCCCATTATTTCTGTTTTTTGCCCAGATTTATTTGGCTAAGAGGTTCAGATGTATGTTTGCCACCTATGTTACATCTACTATGAACATTATTCATAAATGTGGTACGTAACCTAAATGCGGTACGTAACTGAGTATAGATGATATGTGATATAATCACATACCATAGCCCTGTGCAATTCATAAAAGTCTATGTACATCATAACATATGTGCTTTCACAACTGCATTCCTAGCCTACTTCTGGTACATAGCTGGAATGCAAAGGAAGATCCAGAAGGTTCCTTGATTCACAAAATGGAGATCATGGAGTACAATGTGGGGCAACAGCAGGGATTTATGAGGTATGAATGCAGATGAACCACATATAAAACCACACTGATGTATTCAATGTGCCATATGCTGTGATGTGGTGCTCAGCAGACTGTGTCCTACCCACATTAATGGCACTGTATGGAATAAAACTGCAGGAAATGAATGCAGCAAAACAGTCATGCAAGGACACATCCTACACCTGGGTGTGTGCAGACCAGCAGGGCAGTGCAACCACAATGTAGCCACCCCATCCCATTGATGACAAGGACCTCCCACCAATGTTAGTAACCACAAAACTAGATCATTTAATTTTCATTGTATGCAGATGACCCCTAATCTACAATCATAGCAAAAGACAGTCGGCAAAGAGGACTAAAACTCTGACTTGTTAATAAGCTGTTTCCTGTGCCAAGGGTACCGGCTTTGAATCTTTCCACCTTTACATGCCTATGTTGTGACCTTGAATGAGTCACTTAACCAGACAGCGCATTGTGACAATAGGGAATATGAGTTAGGCTCCTTAATGGTGTCATGAACTGCATGTTTAGCAACTACTTATGAGCCTATGAACCTATGGGAAATGAGGCATACATGATAATGCATTCCTCTCTGGCATGGCTGAAAAATAGAGAGCATGCAATGTGCACAAACATCATTTCTGTTACAGTGATCGTAGTACAAGCTAGGTTCATCTGTATACAGAGTCACAGGAACTAGACATGGACCATCAGGACCTAGAGGACGTAGGTGGCATAATATAGTATAAGACATAACAAAAGGCTTACACTTCATTGCCAGCATTGCCATCCTGCAGCTAGCTAAGTAATAATGACTTTGTGATGCTTATAGTTTGGGGTTTTAACATCTGCACTCACTTTGCGACTACTGCATTTGTAGACTGTAGTTCAGGTATATTTTATTTTTATTTTTGAAGGGAATGTATTTCATTAGTTAAATGCAACAGAACAGGAGAACGTCAGGCACTGGTCAGTTACTTTGGGTTATGAAAAAGTGGATGAAATTTCACAGTGCATCTGTGAAGAAAACATAATTATGTAGTTAAGTGATACGTTCATTGGTTCACTTGTGAAATTTCATGACCTTCTACCCTTCAAGAATATTGACTGCTGCAAATCTAAATTGATATTTTTAATGTGATATAATCTACTTTTTGTCTACATATCATGTATGCTGTTTCTGAAGAAACTTAATTCAGATTATAAAGGGAAGCTTATACCATAATCTTAGAAGGTGTTGTGTAACGTATGTTTCACATTATTTTTCAATTACTGATATTTATTTTAAGTTTCACAGTCTATTCTAGTGGCATGTTCCAGCACAGACTTTCAAAAAAACCATGAATGAGACATTGCCTTAAAGGTCTTGCAGAGGTCACCTGTAAGTAGCATATAAGAAACAGAGAAAAAGGAAAATTCTTTTTAAGTCTTTCTGAACAGTTTAAGTTACCCAGTCAGATTACTTTTCTAGTAAGGAGTCACATTTTTCCTAAATCTTTCAGGTGGCTTGTGCAAGGGTTATAGAATGTAGCTGTGCATTCCATAATGTGTCAAATAAGTGACAATAAAGTGGTATGATAATTAGACTGACTATGCATTGTTTTAAATGAAATAAGCTACAGAATTTTCTAACTTTGGTAGATGCACAGTGGTCAGATGCTGTCTATCATTGTCCCTAGATCTTTAATAATAATAATGATGTCATTTTTGTCAAGTCTCGTAATGCTATATTTATTAACATCAGTTAACTTCAGATGAGAAAAATCAGAGGGACAAACGACCTTAAAATCAGGGGCAATCAGGGATGGCTAATTAAGATAATATATGCATATGCAAATTAGCACATTAATGTGCATGTCCACACATGTTCAATTACATAATGACACGGCATCATTTTAGATCATTTATTTAGTAAGAACAGTATACATCAGTTCCACGGACAGACATACTTATTATATAGGATTATTCATATTTTCAGGCAGCTGCATAAAATTCAAGCAATACATGGTCAGCCACCCTCACACCCAAGAGAGTTCATTTTATTAAGACACATGCTTAAATATCTGCAAACATTTGGAGATGATCATGTACCTCTCGATCAGTTAGCACAAAAAAATCTGGCCAAAGCATTACAGGTGGGGGGGAGGGTGGCTGGGACAAAGGCTCAAACATAATGACAGATTTTAAATATTGCTCCAATACACTTAGAAAAATGCCAGAATGACAGGAAATGTATTAGCATGCATTTTTTGAAGGAAATCAAAGTCTGAAACTTTGACTTCTGTCAGTGAGTCCAGTCAGTGATTTGCTACAAAAGAAGAAAATAATATATTTTATGAGGAATGCTCAAAAATATGAGGCAAAAATGTGGAGTATACATCTCAACCTGTTAACAGAAGAAATCTGTACAAAGCATAAAATAATGAAGGGATAAAGGCCCATATATAAGAGATAGATATTAAATATTGTTCCTATAAACTTAGAAACATGTTAGAATAACATGATATGTGCTAGCATGCATTTTCTGAAGGATATCAAAGTCTGAAACTCAAATGTTATCATTTAGTGACTTCAGTCAGTGATTTCCCAGAAAACACATTTTATGAGGAACAGCCCCAAAAAATGAGGCAAAAATCTGGATTGTAGCTCTCAACCTGTTAGCACAAGAAATCTATACAAAGCATAGCATAATGAGGGTGACAAAGCCCCTGATATAAGGAACAGATTTAAAATATTAAACTATAAACTTACAAAAATGCTAGAATAACCGGATATGTGTTAGAATGCATTTTCTGAAAGACATCAAAGTCTGAAACTGAAATGTCAATAGTTAGCAATTTCAGTCCTCGGAGATTTGCCAGAAAAGCACAAATGTTAACAAACTTCCCAAATGAACATTGAAGTAGTTCAGCAAGATGAAGATTTAATTAAAATAAATATCTGAAAAAGAGCTGAACATGAGATGAGTACTGAGAAAAGTGCACAAATGGGAAACTTCAAACCAAATGTGCCAAAATACACCCAGCAGCTCCAGTTTCAAATCCAACATAATGTTGATTGCCATAGCTCACCTCTAAAATCCAAAAAAACAGAAAAATGTTCTCCCTCAAATTTTGGCAAATGCTGCAGTAAGCATCCTGTTTCCTTTGAGCTTCTCGCTCTTCTCCCGTTCTCGTAGAAAAAACTAAGTACCGAGGCTCCTCCATCTTGCCCTGCTTATATGCGGATCAAGTGGACCTAACTGAAGAACAAAAACAAATCAGATCTGCACTTCTACAGGTAAGCATGACAGGAAACTGAAAGAAACTGGCCAAAGGTTTGCAAATGAGATGCTGTAAAGTGATACTCTGATTGGTTAAGACATTTATAGCCACCACAGAGGTGACATTACTGCAAATCTCATGGGAAGAGCACCTAAATAGGGCAACTGGGGGATTAAGCTTATTTAAGCTTAAAAATGAGTGCTGCCATGGAATTTGGATGATTGAGAGCTATGGTTTGCAGAGGTGCACTAAGCAATTCTGAGCCCAGATCATCCCTGATCCTATCTGCAGCCAAACAGCTGCTTCACTTTGCTCTGCATGATATCACAACAGAGTACAACAGAGAAAGGCTGTGTAGTAAGATGCACTTCATATACCTTAATAAATATAGTTTCCTGCCATGCTGTGCTCTGTTGTCATGCCTGTCTGCAGTTCAAAAATGTTAGGCATGACAGCAGTGCTAGGGTGATTACTATGCATGCAATAATGCCCAACAGGGTGGGTGTTATTGTGGAAAGAATGCCCAGTGGTGTTCTGAAGCATTATTGTGCTTAGAGAATGGGCTGTCTGTAAAATTGTTGTGTTGTACTTATTTTTATAATTACAATACTTTTTTATATATTTTTGGTGTAAAATAATTCCTCCGCCTAAGGTTTCAGACTTACTGTAGTATATGTTCATAGTGTTTACATCCAAAATATAACACTTTAAAAATATCCAGGTATTTACTTCATTTTTCGGTCCCTTACTCCTAAAATGTTTGGTTTGTTGCCAGTTATTGGAGACAAAAATTATTGAATAATGAAATACATTTGAGCTTATTTCCTTCAGAAAATGCATGCTAACACAAACCTTTTAAAATATGTTCCTATTCTGAGCCTTTGACCCCTGCTTATTTTAGGCTTATACATTATCTTAATCTAAGAGCAAACCTCTCAACTGTACAAATTTTTGCAAAATGTCCAGATTTTTGCCTCATATTTTTGGTCTGTTCCTCATAAAAATTTAGTTTTTTTTGATAAATTACTGGGATGATCTAAAGATTAAAGTCACTAAATAATGACATGCATCTGAATTTCAGTCTTCATATCCTTCAGAAAATGCATGCTAATACAAACCTGTTATTCTAGCAACTTTCTAAGTTTATAAGAGCAATATTTAAAATGTGTCAATATTTCTGTGCATTTGCCCCCCCCCCCCCCATTATGTCAGGCTTTGTCCAGATTGCTTGTGCTAAGAGGTTGACAGGTATGTCTAAGAAGTCGAGAGGTACTTAAACCTCTTAACTGCTGCTGCCAGGGGATCGCTCAGTCGCTTTCACTATTCACTATCTCTCTGACACACACACATACACACACACATGCACACACGCACACACGCGCACACACACACACACACACACACACACACACACACACACCCACACACATTTTTTTCTGTTTATTTTGATCAATCAATTTCTTACTCTCAAACGTGCATACGCTCAAACACGTTTTATTTTAATTTTTTTTTCTTATTTTACCCTCACTAAATAGCAAAAGTGCTGCTTAGAGCATAAAGTAATCGCAGACATTAGGATTTTTCAGTTTGCGCTCCATGGCAGCTTAATATGCTGTTGTGAAATGGCGGACTCATTTTTCAGTGGGCATTACCTGTAGATTAACTCTCTGCTGGAGAACGTTTGTTCTACAATCAGGGTGTGATCTACAGGTTGCCCATTCTCTCTAAACTGCAGTAATGAGAAAACTCTGGTCCTGTGTGAGCTCCCATTGGTGAAGCTCAGCATCATCAATGTGTACAAGTGGGACAAGTATGATTGTGGTAGCATGTTTGTCTGCACCCCAAGGAGCTCTTCCTGGCAGGGTTTTTCCTACAGTTAAGCTTTACGCCTATATAATGCTTACCTCGGTCTGGTAAGCAAGCTATCAGCAGATGGGGGAAGGATTGCTACAGTTATAAAGAGTATACCATATGTCTGCATGCAGCTGCAGCGAAGACTTTATATTTATATTTGTTATGCATTTATTTCCATTTGCTATCTGTAATATTCTATATGGGTGAAAACCTGTTTTCTGTAGAAACCTTTGGATAAATGTTCCATTTAAAGAATTGCCATAAAATAGTACAGATACACTGCGTACCAAAACAGTACAATGTATTACAATTGTTATAATAATATATATTGGTACAGTACAGTACATAATTTAATTTTTGATAAATATATTTGGGTTATTAGAAGACTAATATACTGTAAGTGAAATCCCTACACTGTCTGAGGCGATTGCCAAAGTAGGAGGCAGCTAGAGAGGATCATAAGGTAAACAAAGAGGAAAGTTTGATGCAAGAGAAGGCGTTAGTATTTTAAGTATATTTAATGTAGAAAGGGCAAAATTATGTTAGGAAAAGGAGCTAGGACAGTGTGTATAATGCATGTGGAAAGTAGAAGACAAGAAAACAGAGGATTGCAAATGCATTTTCAATACTGAAAGTAAAGACGGAATTGGTTTATTATGTGTTGCATTATCAGTTGTAATTAAATAACAGTTATGTGAGCGTGACATATTGACTGTGCCAATTAGTTAGCAGACAGTCTTTTAGATTCTGTTGGAAGATTTTGTTTTTGCACTTTTGATTGTATCTTAGTTGATAGAGTGTTCTAAGGTTTAACTACTCTGGTTGAGTGTATACTATCCAACCAAAATGATTGATTGGCTTGTCATGAGTAGTTGCTTTTTACCAAGTGATCAGAATAGTCGGGAGTGTGCAAGTTTTTGCAAAATTTATGATAGTGCATTTTCCAGGAATGTGCAGTATTTTGTGGTTGAATGTTACAACATTTTTGTAACTCTTGACATCATTGCTTAGGGCAGTAAACATTGTATGCTGTTTTGTTGTTGCATTTGTTCGTGATTACATGCATATTAAGGACTGTTTTTGGAATGCTAGTAAAAACAGATGCAGCATATAATAAATTAGAGAGTAATAAAGCATAGTGGTGGCTAATGTAATTCAGCTATGGATTAACTTTGTATAGCTAGCTGTTCTAATTTTTGTTTATTTTTGCTAATGTGTAGTTGTGGTTTGTATGCACTTCTACTGGTTTTGTATGTGTCACAGGTTTGATTTGTATATCGCTTATTACTATTATATTGACTGCTGATGTAGCTTTTTGGCTAAAATTTCTGTTAAAGAGTATGTTTGTTATTTTAGCATTTAGAGGCAGGTGCAATTCTCTTAGTCATTTTTTTTTCTAGAGATTGGAGTGCATGTTAGGTGTTTGATCATATTGTTTCTAACGTCGATGTGGAAGAAATTATAGTAGAGCAATCTGCATATTATAGCAGAATCATACCTCTCAACCCCTTAGAGCAAGAAATCTGGACTCATACCTCTCAACCCCTTAGAGCAAGAAATCTGGGC
The DNA here is from genome assembly GCF_019279795.1 of Protopterus annectens. NCBI lineage: Eukaryota > Metazoa > Chordata > Ceratodontiformes > Protopteridae > Protopterus > Protopterus annectens. The sequence continues at coordinate 1,272,294,593 of NC_056725.1, read as the reverse complement.
AAAGCCATAAATAAAAGTGGGACAAAGGCCCAAAAATAGGGATGATTTTTTAATATTGCTCTTACAAACTTAGAAAGTTGATAGAATAACAGGTTTTGTGTTAGCATAATTTTTTTTGAAAAATACGGTCAGAAACTCAAATATCTGTCATTATAGTCAAACTTTAGTCTTTAATTATTTACGACTAATTTGCCAGAGTGCTACAATGTTATGAAGAACAGACCGAAAATAACAGGCCAAAATCTGGACATTCTGCAAAAATCTGTACAGTAGAGAGGTATGACTAGAATATGGTTTCCTGTTGAATTATACATATAATTGAAGAACATATTAAACAGAAGTGGGTCTGGGATAGAGCCTTGTGATACTGTGACTTCATTAGGCAGAAAATGTTAAATGTCATGCCATTGAATGCATTGTGAGCATGTGTACAGGTAGCTTTTAAACCAATATTTGTTTTTATTTTCGATTCAATGTTATTTTGCGATGAGAAGCAGGATCAAATGTTTTTAATAACTCTAGGGAAAGGGAAGTGACATGCAATTTAATTTTTCTTTGTATGTATCTAATTTACGAAGATAAGTAGTACTGCTACTTCTGTACTGTGGTTTATCAGATTCCATGTTGTGTTGAAGAAAGAAAACTATTTTTTTCTTACTGACCACCACATTTTGTCTAGGACTTTTACGATAGCAGATAGACTGGCTATTGATTTATAGTTGGACATATCAGTCAAAGAGCCTCCTTTATGTAACTGGATTAGAATATATTCTTCTTTAAGTGATCTACTTATTAAAACTGCAACTGGTTATATGAAGGTATTCAGGAGAGAGGTCTTCAGGTGCGATCAAACAGACTGGTAACCAAATAGTGCGCAAAAGCACCCCAGCGTACAGCATCAGCAATAGGAATGTGACAGTAAGTAATATGGTTATTGTTTTAGATAAGTCAATGCAAAAGGCACTGTTGTGGGATGAATATCTTGTATGGGGACTAGGTACAAGAGCTACGTGACTTGTAGAATACAGAGTATAACAGTAGAATGCAAAAGTTTTAATATGTCAGCCACCTAGGGCAGCTTTCTAACACACATAGAAACACAAAACACACACCTACATTCATGGAGGCGCTCAGTAAAAATCTGCCCAAGCAAAAGAGACCTCCAAAGCAGAAATGCAAGCAACCTCCACCCCCCAACACAACCCAAATGCCACATAGCCCAAATTCAGTGTTCCACTCAACCACAGCCCATAAGGCATAACAATGTACCCAACACTCTAGACATAGGTGACTCTATAGTCAGGTACACTGATGTTCCACTCACCAGGCTAAAGAAGGAGAAAGTTACTGTCAGCTGCCTGTTGGGTGCCATGATCCGCCACATAACGCACGCACTCAGTTCACTCCACAACAAGTACAGATATCTCTCTGTCATTGTCCATGTTGGTGTGAATGACCTGAGATGTACCTCCCTGGACTACATGAAAAGAGACATGGAGGAGCTCTCCGATCTCATAGCCCAGGCAGGTATGACCTTAGCCCTGAGTAGCATCCTGCCATCACCCAGTATGATACCACAGTACAAAGACAAAATTATTGACTTCAACAATTGGCTAAGCTTTTGGTGTCATTGTAAGGGGATCCAGTATCTGTCTGCCTGGGATGACATGATCAACAGACCATGATGCTTTGCCAGGGATGGTCTGCACCTGTCGCCCTTGGAATTCCGAATACTGGCTAAGGCTCTTGCCACCCCATAGTGCCCTTTTTAGGCAAGGTTCAAATGACAAATTCACCACCATAACAGGTACAAGCAAGCAAAATCTGAAGGTAATACTGCTCAGTGCTAGAAGTCTAAACCTTAAAATGCACTCACCTGAGGCACTCCTTAAAATGGAGAACATCGACATCTGTGCAGTGACAGAGACCTGGTTCAGGGCTCCAGAAAGCACCCTGCATTACCAGGCTATAATTCATACCACACCTTTCGGCCACCTAACCTGGACTGAAACACTAAAGGCAGAGGCATGTCCATATTCATTAAGGATATCCACATATCCAGGCTAGTTGCTCAGCATAATGCATTCGAGATTATCCAAGTGCAACTAACTCTGGGCAAGATCGCAATTCAAATTGTAGCTTGCTATAGATCCCCCACCATGCCCCAGGATTCCCACTCATCATTTCTTGATACACTGGAAAATATTAGGGTACAACCCAACACCCTAATAATGGGCGATTTCAACCACCCCACCATTAACTGGGAAAACTACTCATGTACCAACTTTTTTGCTCAACATTTTCTGGAATTCATAAATTGCAATGCCTTGGATCAACTTATTCACACCCTCACCAGGGGCAGCAATTTCCTAGACCTGGTCATTACCAACATGGGTGACCGGTTTTCCACACCAGAGGTCAATTCCTCGTTGGTCAGATCCAACCACAAGCTAATTACCCTAGGCATCCACATCCCACCCCCACCCCCCATTAGGGAAACCACTGTAAAAAAATTTCTCCAAAGCCAACTTCACGCTTCTTAAGACAGAAGTGGCAAACTTCGCGACACCCATGCAGATGGACAATAGAGGTATGACTGCTGAATCCTACACAAATGCACTTTATAAGCACTTACATGAGTGCATGGATTGTGCTATCCCTAACAGAACCAAGATGCAATCCTCCAAATAAATGAAGCCAATCTGGTGGTCCCCTGCCATAAACAAACTCTACAACAGAATAAAGAAACTGTTGCAAAAAAGAGTAAAATCCCATGATTGGAGGAACTCCCTGGTCAGCTTTAGTAAGAAGCTGAGATCCCTCATAAAATCCTCCAAAGCTAGTTATGAAAACAAAATCACCACTGATTCTAAAGACAGCCACAAAGCATTCTATAGCTATGTCAAGAATCTCAATGGCAACACTCAGATCTGCTCTGAGTTACAGCACAATGGCACTAAATATACAGAACCAACTGAGATTGCCAACATCCTGGCAGATAGGTTCAGTGCTAACTTTGCCCCCCTCTCACCCCCAAAAGGGCCCATCTCTTTACCGGAAGAATGCAAAGTTCCTGTAATCATGGCTGCACAGGTAAAAACCACACTCTCCAAAGCCAAGAACACAGCATTCATGGGACCTGACAACATCCCAGGCTGCGTTCTACACAAGCTACAGAACAAACTGGCACCCACCTAAGTACCATGTTCAATAATAGCCTCACCTCAGGATTTGTGCCCACTGAATGGTGCACAGTGATGGTTATCCCACTCCACAAAGGGGGAGCCACCACAGACCCTAGGAACTACTGCCCCATTAGCCTGACAAGCCTGGTCTGCAAGGCTATGGAACGTATCATCATGGAACTTATAAACAAAGACATTGGTAATCTCTGAACTCAGGTTTGTAAAAGGCAGATCATGTCTCCTAAACCTGATAGACTTCTTTTAAACAGTCATCAAAGCCGTAGACGAGGGTAAGGTTCACACAGCCTATCTAGATCTTGCCAAGGCTTTTGACACCATACCCCACTCTGGAATTATAGATAAACTCATTAGACTAGGTATAAATCCCTATGTCACAAGATGGGTTGCCAAATGGCTCACTGACAGAACCCACACTGTGAAAGTAGCAGATACCAAATCTGACTTCAGACCAGTGACAAGTGGAGTACCACAGGGTTCAGTCCTGGATCCTCTCCTGTTTGGTATCTACTTCTCTGAAGTACAAGCTAACACAGAAGGTTTTTGTCTAATGAAGTTCAGAAATGGCTGCAAACTAGGAGCCATAATCGAAACTCCTAACAATGTGGACATCCTACAAAAGGGCCTCACTGAGACAGATGCCTGGTGTCAAAGCCATGGCCTCAAGCTCAATGCCAAAAAGTGCATTGTCGTCCCCTTTGGTAAAAACTCTGTACCCATGAACTACCACATAGGCGGTAGTCTACTTAACACTGAAAGTGTGATAAATGACTTTGGGACACAGGTGGACAGTAGTCTCTCCTTTGATAATCACATTGCCACAGTAGTCAGGAAATCCTTCTACGTAGCACACCTCATCACAAAAGGTTTCTCATCCAGGAAAAAAGAGGAAATTGTTCCCCTCTACTCATCACTCATTAGATCCATTATACAGTACAACACCCCTTTTGCTATGTACCTCACGAGACATCTACAACAACTGGAAAGGCTGCAGAAATACCTCACAAAGAGGATTACTGGTCTCAAACAGATGCCCTACGCAGACCGTCTCAAAAAACTCCAGCTTTACTCCGTTGCATATCGCCTACTCAGAGGCGATCTCTTCCTAACATACAAAGCTATGTCAAACCCAGAGCTGTTGGACATGCTCCACTTAAAGAAATCCCAATCCCTCCGAGCTACACACTCTAGGGGCCTAAACCTTGTCACCACAATAATCAGAACTTGCTGGAGTGATAGATTCCTGCTCCAGAGACTTCCCATACTCTGGAACAAACCACCTATCTATATCAAACAAAGCTCCTCATTAGCACTCTTCAAGAAAAATCTTGATGATTGGATGGGGAATAGGATATTCACCCCGGGGATCACTTCTGTGGCTCTGCTAGCAGGGGCACAGGAAAATAATTTTCTTGGGTGGCAAAAGCCAGGGTACCTTTTTGGCTAGGCTTATATAGGCCCTAGGGCCACTAGCCTAGTACCTACCTATGAACCTAGGAACCTATGAACTGCTACTGTTTTCTGCAGCAGCTCTTTGTCTGAGAAATGGCTAGTCTCCCAGAGAAAATGAGATATTAAAATAGTACTGTGAGTGGCTATCTACAAGAAAAAGCCAAAAAAAAAAAAAACACTACAAATACTCTTTCAAAGGTGTACTATCTTAACAACAATAAACTAGAGTTTCTTTGCCGTGGTAAAATAAGAAAGCAAACAGGTCTCCCTAGCAACACTTGATCACTACTCTCCATCCATATTCTCACACCCTCACACTTTGATTGTGTACCACTATGTATCCTATTCACAGTACTGATATAATTGATTCGCTGTTAGGCTTGATTTGTACAGTACCACAAAAAATGTATTCACAGTAACTATTCTAACAAAAGTGCTGATATCAAATACCCTGGCTAGGTTTGATTTCTATAACAACACGATGACTTCATCATTATGTACTCTAATGTAAGTGCTGATATGAGTGTTTCCTCTGCTAGATGTGTTCTCTTATATAGTGGCATGAAATATACATTACGAATAAATATCGCTGTTTCAAAGTATTGCATGCAATAGTTCTATGTAACCTATTCCAAAAAGCTACATCTTCTTCTGCTGTTTACTATGTTTTAACAGAATATGCAATTAAGTTTGCTTGTTAATACTAACTGCTGTATATATGTACTATGTGTAGCCTAATAATCACATCAAGTAGCTTTTCTCTCTGGGTCTCTGCTGAAAATGGACCTGTGTTCAGTCGGACTTTCCTGGTCAACAAATGTAAAATAAAAAAAAAATAAAACATGACACCCACTATGTGTGGAAATTGACATTGTCGCATTGATAGTCTTCCTCTGTGGATATCCTTTTGGCTAGAAACAATAAGGCAGGTGACTAGAACTAAAGCATGTAGGGCAGCTACAGCCACAAAGGATAGCTGGGAAATTTAATGCAATGGACTTCAGGAGAAGACCTTGAGTCCACAAAGTTATTACTGCAGAACTCGTTAACATCATCATATGCAGATCTGTATGTGTGACATAGGAGAGAATTTCTAAGTGGTAAAACTTAAAAGGATGGCTTTTTATTAGTTACCTTGATCACAGTCCTTTGTTAAAAGGTCTGCCACTTATAAACAATGCAGATGTCATAGTTTACTTTTATACTAATGGGTCTAAATCATGATTCAGGTGTGGGGAAAATCACATTTCATTGTATCTTGTAATATACTATTTTGATTGTGGTAAGCTGGGTTAAAGTATTACATTTTAAATGTGATTTTTATTTAAAATAGTGGCACCACATAGGTACATGTCCATCTGTTGTATATGCTAACCAGGCTGATATTGTGCTCAGGCTGGTATATTGTGAGTACAATAATAAAGGAAGTTCTCAATAATGAGAGTAAAGGCGTACAAGAAAAAGGTAAGGACAGAAATGAGAAGCAATATGAAACAAAAACACTTTACAAAATCCAAATGGACTGTGACACGTGGGAAGGAAAGGGTACAGAAAATACAACCAAAAAAAGAGTAGTTATCATCATGTATACATGGGGAGGTAGAGATAATATGAAATAGAACTAGGTGCCTGAAAGGTAAAGTGAAGAAGAAAGGTGAGATGCAGGAAAAACTTTTAAATGTGAAAACATTAAGATGGAAGTAATAATTATGTAAGGTCTTTAATTGTGATATATTAGTTTAGTATAATACACAGAGAATACACAATTCTTTTCATGACATACAGGGGAAGAAAATGATCTTGGTCTTTATGCTAATGGAGAATATATGATACTTACTGCACTGGGGTTTTGTTACAGAAAACTACAATTATTGTTCAACAATTAGTTTGCATGAATAAAAATATTTGTCCCGTGATTTTTTTTCAATAATGTTGACTACAGAACGTACTTGCTTTGCCATTATTTATATCAGGTATAGAACAGTCATAACTCAATGAGTCACAGTGGAAGTGACTTATATAGTTAGTATATATACAGATGAGTTGCAGTTATATATAAAACTTTAATATATAGAGGATTATGAGTGGGTTACTGTTCATAACCTGTTTATTATGTGTTCGAGACATGTATTGAGATGTATCTTTGCATCCATGTAGAGAGCACATAATAAAGGGTTATGATTAGGAACCCAATCATAATTCTTTGTAGTGCATCGTGCTTTATATGCTCCACATACTACTAAATACAGAAAAAAAGTGCTCAGAGTCATAAAGCTGTAAACAAGCGCTGTCAGAAAGACAGTGTGACACAGTCCGTTTCAGTGATGAAGCAGCTTACAGTCACCTTGCTATGCCTCTCAATTGTCCAGATTTCCACAGAATGTCTAGACTTTTGTTTCATATATTTGGTCTGTCCCTCATAAAATCTGTAGTTTTCTGACAAGTCACTAAGTACTGAAGTCAGTAAATAATGGCACACATTTGAGTTTCAGACTTTGTATCCTTCAAAAAATGCAGGCCAGTATATATCCTGTTATTCTACCAACTTTCTAATTTTATATGAGCAAGTCAGGGACACATTACTGGCAGAGAGAGCAGACAGAAACAAGTCTGTTTTCATTTTGCCTCTGTTGTTTGCTGGTCAATACTGGCAGATTTGACTGCCTAGCATGGCACCCAGGCTTAATGAGTTCAGGAGGAGGTGCTTAATATTTGTTAAATTAGGGTCTCTCACTATAGAAGTGCTTGACTGCTATGTTTTTTTCCAGACACTGGAGATTAATCACCATGCTCTATGCACTATATTACCTTTTGTTCTGTAGAGGGGCTTGTATCAGATTATATTTGTGTTTAAAATGTCAGTAATATATTTTTTTCCTGACCATGGGGAGGTCTTAGTAGCTACTGAGGGAGAAGAAGTACAGAGAATTCAACTCTAAGAGGTGATTAAAAGTCTCTTGGAAAATAATGACACCTAAAAATTGTTTTCAATGGCTGTTCCATTTTGTTAAGTGTATAATATATTGCCCTCACATGTTACTCTTTATGATGCCACTGAGTAAGTATTTTATTCAGAGTAGGTTACAGTCTACTACTCCTTTGGGCCAGTGGTGGTCCCATGTTACTTTTCTTGCTGAGGGACAATAGAGTGCATTAGCTAGTAGTTTGGCATGTCAGATGTGTAAAAAAAACAACACCAAAGCACCATAGAAATTAAATATAGAATGCATGATACATGGTAACAACCCATCCATAAGCTACTGTTAAAAATGAAAAAAAAATGTATTTCCTTATGAAAAAAAGAAACAGTGAAGGCTACAATCTCACAAATCATGGCAATATCCCCAACACAGAAATTCTATTAATTTGTCATGCTCAAGTTTTATGATTTGGATGAATTGTTGGCATGTTACTGTGTAAGAAATCAACTATCTAACTACCTAAATATGCCATAACCCTATTTTTCTCCTACTTCATATCTCAGTTCCTATTTGTATTAAACTAACTTACCTTTAATTTCTCTAAACTGGCTAAAGTGTCTCTAAATATTAAATCATTGTCACATAACCTGGGGAACTACCACACTGACAATAAACCCATAGGAACTGACCCAGATGTTCAAGATTTGGGAACTTATGTGGACAGTGACTTAAGTTTCAACCAGCATGTGCCCATTGTCATAAGAAAGTTTTTTTCTGTATTGCATAGCTTATAAAGAAAGGGATTGTCTTTAGATCTAGAGATGTCATTGTCCCCTTTGCTCGGCCCTCACTAGACCAGTCATTGAGTATAATGCCCCCTTTGGGGTGATCTGTGTCTGGCATACAAGGCATCCCCTGACCCATTCCTGATGTTATTTACTACACATCAGCAAGTCAAATGGTATCAGGAATACTTGGTCTAGGGATCTAAATCTGTTCTGCAACATTAACAGAATGGTGTGGAGGGACGGATTTATCTCACAGAGGATACCGCTGCTCTGGAGCAGACTCCCCCAACCATGTACAACAAAGCTTATCCCTGTCCATATTCAAGTACAACTTGGATGGGAAACAGAAAATTTACACCAGGACTGCCCCCACACTGCTAATGGACAGAGGCAGCTCCTAAATGTCTTATCCCATGCATGGGTTCCCTCAAGTTATGGTATGATCCCATTTATTCTTGCTGGGGGCAATATATAATTATTGACCATGGGATGGGTAATACCAATCTAACACCAAATGGAATAGGTTAATTCAATCACTAAAAGGGTAACTGGCTTGGCTTAAAGAGGCCCTCAAGGACAGATAGCCTCGCACTTACCGATGAACCTATGAACCATAACTTATTTATTTATACTTTTTGTTGAATGTATTAGTCCCACTAGGCCAATGGCCTCTTTTTAGGGGATACCCAAAGTGATATTCATATTGACTTGGGAAAGATTTTGCAGGACACCAAGGAATTTCCCCTACTTATTAGGAAATTGCTTATTCCATTCCTAGTGCAGGGGTGGATGGGAGAACAGCACTCAAGGAGATCAAAGATGGTGGATAGCACAAAGACAATGCCAGTGCAGTGTTTGAAGATCAACAAGATTCTGAGGATCTGTTTCAGCAGAACTTATTTGTTTTATTGGAAGCAAACATTGAAAGCAACAATGGATGTGTTATTACAACCCTCCAGTCAGGGGGGATGTGGGATGATATTTTGGATGAATTGTTGTTGAAGTACAAGCATTAGAGTAGAAAAGATGTTTCATGAGGTGAAATTATGGACAAAATTGAATCAGAAGAATCAGAAGCCATTTTGAAAAAAAAATTGCCAAACAAAGAAATCCTATAGTGAAATTGTTAAGGAAACTGCAGGGAAAGTGATGAGAGATAAAAAGAAGAAAGTAAATGTCAAAAATCAAAGGAAATGTATGGTGAAAATTCAGAACAAAGAAGAAAAAGAAATAGATACGTGTGACATTATAAGTTAATAGTCCTATTGGGACTGAAGGCTCGGGAGGTAAGACACTTTATTCTTATTCATAAATAGACATTTTGTGACATTACATTTGAGACTGGTTCTGTTCTGGAAAGATTTTTGGGGGAGTAGGAGAAGAAAAATAACTGTAATCCATGGAATTTGTATGTAGTTAAAGCATTTCACGGAGAAACACAAGATAAAATATATGTTCAGTTTCAAAGAGAATTTGAAAAAAGACCTTAAAGAAACATTTAAGCAAAATTTGTTAAGAACTTATGGACATTAGCAAAGTCTATGACAACACAGGATTATGGACTGGGAGATGGGATTGCCATACTGTACTGAAAACAGAGAAAGAAAACAACTGTTCCCATCCCCAATATGATAAATGTAGAGGGTAACAGAGGTGTTGTAAATTATTGGGGCCAACTGAAAACATGTTTTTTTTTTTCCTGTGGAAAAGATGATCATTTGATAAGCAACTGTGAGAAGAGGAAATGTTATATTAGTAGGGAAACAGGTCATGATACAAAAAAAATGTGAACTGAGATGTTATAACTGTAACACAACTGGGTATTTATGGATGGATGGTAATATACAGCAAAAGGATGAAGAAGGAGAAAACAAAAGTGAGGACAGTATATGAAGAGAAGAAGCAGCCCAAATAAAAGATAAAGAGGAAGTAGTGAAGTAGGATCAGGGTAAACATAAAGATAAGGATAAAGAGAAAAAATGAAACTGTAAATAATATAGAAGAAGGTTATGAAATAAGTGATGAAGATATACATTGGAAAATGTTTATTTATTTTATTTAACATTTGTTTACTGGGAAAGTCTGACTTGGAACAAAGCCAATTTTCAGCAGAGGCCTGGGGAATGTATTTGTAATGCGAGAGGAAACTGGAGTACTTGTAGAAAATCTACACTAATGCAGGGAGGACATGCAGACTTCACACAGAAGGCACTCCAGCTGCACCACTTCACCAAATAGTGAAAGGTAAAAAGAATTCTATTGGCAAAAGAGTAAGAGACAGAAAAGGGTTAAAGGGATAAGTATAAAAGAGAAAAATAAAGGAAATTGATAATGTAAATGAGATAAATACTTCAAATGTACAGTTTGTGGTAAACAACAACATAGGTATAATGACAGCCTTAGAGTACTTTCAATAAATGTAAATAGTAGCAAAAACAAGTAGAAGACTAGGCAACTTAAATTGGTGTATTAAACGTGATGTTAATGTAATAATATTGGAAGATGTGAGATTTTTGAAACAAGAAGAGAGATTACAAACGAAGAAACTTTGGGAAGGAGATACAATATGGGACCTAGGAAAGGAACTATGTTCAGACATAGTTGTATGTTGTAGAAAGTCAGTGAAAATATTGAACATAACATTGGCAATGACAGGATGAGTAACTATTGTAGCTCTCAGATGGCATAATCAGGTATATAGAATTATAGCATTGTATGCCTATGTTACAAGTAAAGAATAACATTTTGGATTATGTAGTAATTAATATGAATATAATATTAATGGGAGATTTTAACTGAGATTTGAGAGAAAAGAAAAGAAGACAGGAAGTGATGTTAAGAAAAAGTCTGAAGTTGTAAAATGTGGCAATTTAATGATATGGAATAATGATTTGTGGATATATATAGTTGCAGTATATATAAGATGAAAATAGTTTATTTTATCATATCACAATGTCTAAATATAGCTAATGGAGAGACACTTGTAGCAGGTTTTTCAGATCGGTCAGCTTTATGGGTAGAAGTACAAGAAAATAATGAGTATATCGGACTGGAAAAAGAATAAAAAGAATAAATGACAAATGATGGGATAGAAATGGAAGAAAAATAAGTAGTTTTTATGGGAAGATCACATTTCCACTAAAAAGTGTTACAAAAATTGGTCTGCGTGGTGGCTAGCTTTGAAAGAAAAATATAAAAAATGTTGTTTAGAATGGCAGCCAGATGTAAGACAAGTGGAAAAAACAAAGTGTAAAACAATGTCTATGGATGTTTTAAAGGGTTTGGAAAGGAATGATAGTGAATATCATGTTATTGAATGGAAAAGTTATGAAAAGAGTCAAGAGAAAATTAAGGAATTATTATTATTTAAGCAAAATTATTATTTACAAGGTAAAAAAGAAGAGGCACCAGCTTATCTGAGTGGCATAGTTAAAGAAAAATGACAGAAATAAAAGATGACAGAGGAAAGGTAAAAAGATCTCATGAACAAATTATGACTATCGTAACAAATTATATAAAGAAAATGTTTCAAGATAGAAAGTACAGAAAGAATGACGTGAAAATTGACAGAACAGGAAAAATAAGGAATTGGAAAATGAGGTGTCTTTATATGAATTAGATAAGGTACTTAGACAAGTTATTTATAGCCAGCTGCAGGATCAGATGGAATGCAATACCAAGTTTATAAGAATTTTACTGACTAGCAGAAAAAATACTTCTTAAAAGTTATGAATGAGTGGTTAAATGAAGGTTTTATGCATGAAGATTTATACAGTGGCATACCTAAATTTGTAAGGAAAGAGGAAGATAAAAATAAAACTGAAAAAATGTAGACCTATTGAACAATAGACATAATAAGATTGTTATGAAAGTAATTCAGAAGAGAATGGAAGATAAAATGAAAAGTATTATGGAAGATAGCATATATAATTTAAAGGGCAAAGGATGTCGGGAATTATTATTCATTGAAAGGGAAATTGTGGATGACATTATAAACAAGACTGATGAGGCCAAGATCAACTGTCCATGAACTTTTGTGGACAGCTATGCAAGAGTATAACATTAGTAAGAAAATTAAGGATGGATATTTTTCTGCATATAATAAAAATAAAGTTATAAAGAATGGTATATATCAGGAATGTCCTATGAGTCGTGTATTATTTGCATTAGTTGTGAATGTATTAGTAGAGATGTAAATTTGTACATCAGAGATGCGACTTATAATACTAATGAAAGGATAACAATTCCAGTCATGTTATATGATCCTGTCATATAAGAGGCACGACTTCTAATAAAGAAACGAGTAGGGGAATGGGTGATACAGTAAAGACAGGAACAGTATCTTTCTCAGTGAAAGAAATCTCTGTATTAGGATTAAGATTTTATGGTAAAAATGTAAGCGAAGAAGAGTGGAATAGGAATACTAGATGAAATAAAGGAGCTTTGTTGTTTCTGGAAAATATACAAGCTATGCTTTAATAAAAAGGTTCATTTAATTAATTCAGTTACACTGGGAAACACTGAATATTATGCTAGTGTTTACATTTTGCCAATAATCTATGAAAAAGAAATAATACAAACACTTTTTTTCTTTTAAATGGAGTTCAAGACTGAATCCGGTGAAAAGAGGAGTCTTATACATGAACAAGGAAGTGGGAGATTTAGGATTAATACACCTAATTGTCTATGGTGCTTCTTTGAATATAGGTTCATAGGTTGGTACTAGGCTATCGGCCCTAGGGCCTATACAAGCCTAGCCATAACAATTCCCTGGATACTTCTTCCCACAATATTTACTTCCCTGGACCCCTGTCTAGCAGGGCAACTGACATGATCCCTGGGGTGAATTTCTTATCTCCCATCCAATCATCAAGGTTCCTTTTGAAGAGGGCCAAGGACGCACTCTGTTTGACATGTATGGGCAGTCTATTCCAGAGTATAGGTAGTCTCTGGGTCAGGAACCTATCCTTCCAGCATGTTTTGCTCATTGTGATGAAAAGGTTTAGATCCCTGGAGCATGTGGCTCTGAGGGATTGGGATTTCTTTAAGTGGAGCATGTCCAACAGCTGAGGGTTTGACATGGCCTAGTATGTTAAGCAGAGAGCACCTCTGAGTAGATGATATGCCACAGAGTATAGCTGGAGTTTTTTTAGATGGTCAGCATATGGCATCTGCTTTAGGCCTGTGATTTTTTTAGTGAGGTATTTCTGCGACCTTTCCAGCTGTTGCAGGTGTCTTGTGGGGTACATACCAAATGAGGCATTGTACTCTATAATGGGTCTAATGAGGGATGAGTACAGTGGGACAATGACCTCTTTTTTTCTGGATGAAAATCCCTTAGTGATGAGGTGTGCCACATAGAAGGATTTCCTGATTGTTGTGGTGATGTGGTTATTGAAGGTGAGACCACTGTCCACCTGTGTCCCTAAGTCTGTCATCACACTTTCTGTGTTTAGTGTACTGCCACCTATGTGGTAATTTATGGGTACATTGTTTTTCCCAGAGGGGATAAATATACATTTCTTGGCATTAAGCTTGAGCCCATGATTCTGGCACCAAGTATATACTTTTTGTTTTGGTTAAATGATAAAAATGGAAAGTTAATAGAAAATTTACTAAAGTGCAAATATAAGTAACAATGGATATGTTAAAAAAATTCAAAACAGAAAAAGTATGTTTAAATGAAGTAATGAGATGTTATCAAGAAAAAATATTTTATGAAAATAAAAATTGATAAAATAGGAAATAAAAGGAAAGCGTGGTAGAGAAATATCATGGTACACTATTATTATGCTAATCCATGGGCTGAGCTAGCAAATGAAAAAGTTAAAGCTATAAAAGTATGAAAGCATGACCTAATAAGCAAGTAGACTGTCAAGTTTTTTATGGAGATTAGGGAAATATACCATATAAATATATCAGTGAAGCAGTGTGTATATATTGTGGTAAAGAAGAAATATGTTTTTTTACAATGCACAATGGTTTCAAAATTGTGGGAAAAGTTGTGTGAAGAAAATTTTTTTGAAAATATAAAGTAGGTAAACAAAATAAATATGGATATGATTATGTATGAATCCGTGGTGCAGCGGTAGCGTTGTCGCCTCACAGCAAAAGGTTTTCCCGTTCGATTCTCGGCTGGAGTGCCTTTTGTGTGGAGTCTGCATGTCCTCCACACGGTTGAGTGGTGTTTGAAAGACATGCGTTAATGGGTGTGCCTTCGTTAAAGGTTGGGTGTCGGGCTGTCACCTTAGCATCATAAAAATCTACTGCCAATTATTAGCGGACCGGAGTTCTGCTGTGGCGACCCCTAACCGGGAAAAGAAGAACAACAACATTACAGCCATAAAAATAAGAAATATGCTGGTAAAATAGATAAAAGGATTATTTTATTTTGTATGGACCACCTGGAATGAACGGTTATATGAAATCATGTTTAATGGTAAGTAGGACTAGCAGTAATTTTAAGGAAAATTAGATGGTGGTTGTGGAAAAATGACTTGGGGGGGGTCAAATAAAATGAGGATGAAAGTTTAACGTAATAATGAAAAGTAAGATATCTATGATGGTATGACAATAACAGAAAGGAATGGAAATTTGTACACTGTATAAATTTGAAAATATGTAAACATATAAGTTTGTAAATAGTATTATACATAAGTTCTTTTTTTTTAATAAAGAACCCCTACTTTTTTGATTGGGGCCATGTGATCTTTTACATCCACCTGAACTACTATCATCTCAGGCAGATGAAGCCTTGGTTTAACATTGCATCTGAAGATACAGTACCTCCCTTAAGTTGCACTGCAGTGCTAGTATTGGGAAATTAATCCAAGTACCTAGTGTGAGAATAGAACAAACAGACTTCTGCATCAAAAGGGAGTGTGCTACCTTTAATCTACTGAGACTAGAAATTAAAACAACTTGTTAGTTTTCTAGCCCGTCCAAGGAAAATAGCACAGAAAGAGACAAAACCTGTACAAAAAATGCAGCAACAAGAAATTATTAACACTGCTTCAGCTTTCCAGTACCTCTCAACTTATTTGGTCATGAATTCTGGACAAAGTCAAAAATAATGGGAGGATAAAATCAGAAAGAATTTTTAAATATTACTCTAATTCACTTGAAAGCTAATAGAACAACAAGTTTTGCATTGATCTGCATTTTTGAACAATAAGAAGTTTACAACTGCAATGATGAGCATTACCGACTGACCGCAATAATGAGTGATTGACAACAAAAATCAAAAATGTTATGAGGGACATGACAAACATATGAAGTAAACTCAGGGACATTATGCAGAAACAGGGACAGATGAGAGGCATGGGTAACACTGAAAAGGGAATGTCTGGTCACAACAACCCATTCCAGGATTTGAATACTGTTTTGAATGTAAAGAATTTTAAGCAATGTAGTTGTAATTTTCTCAAAGTTATTATAAAGTACAGTTGTGTACACTTACTATAAATGTAGATGTTTGAGTATATTCACTGTTGCAGTCATCACACTTGGGTTATCCTGCCATGGGTAGCCTTCAGTCGGCCTGAATACCAGAGGCTTAGTATTTCTGCATCGGTTGCTGTCGCTTCAGTATTGACATCAGGTCGTCAGTGGTATAAAAACAGGCAGCAAACGCCATAACATCAGTCTTTCTTGCCCCAAATGTCAGGAGCCCCCAAATAGGGAGCTAAGTTATGGTGGAATAGCACAACCAGTAAAAAATAAATACCAACAGCCTGTAAGGAGTGAGGTAGAGAGACAGAGAGAGAGACCAACAAGGGGGATAGAGGGAGGGAAACCAGGACTGCAACAGTGAATACACTCGGACATCTACATTTATGATGAGTGTACACAACTGTACTATGTTCTTCGTGTTTCACTGCTGCAGTCATCACACTTGGGTTAATTCCCAAAGCTGAAGAATGGGTGGAGGTATTCTAGAAGAGTTGGGGCTGGCTAGTATGTCCTGCAGGACTGCGGTTACAAAGCCTGCCCTGGATTTGGAAAAGATAGGCATGTGGTAATGCTTGGTGAAGGTATGAACAGAATTCCATGCTGCAGCTTCCAGAATGTCCCTGGTACGGACTCCTCTGAGAAAGGCTGTAGAGGTTGAAGTTGCCCTAGTGGAATGTGTTGTAACAGAAATGGATACAGTACACTATCCATTTGGAGATGGTTTGTTTTACTATGGCCTTGCCCTCTGCCCTTGGTGCAAATCTGACTAGTAACTTGTCAGATTTCCTAAAGGGCTTAGTCCTATTCAGGTAGAATCTGAGCCGTCTGTGCACATGTAAAGAGTGCAGGATCCTTTCCCCCTTATTTTGAGGTTTAGGAAAAAAGGTGGGCAAATGAATAGATTGGGTGAGAGCCACACTGGACACCACTTTAGGCATTAAAGTTGGGTTAGTCCTCAGGGAGACCCTGTCCATATGGAAAATGATGAAGGGTTCCACAGCCATAAGTGCTTGTAGCTCACACTCTTCTAGCTGAAGTGATGGCCAAAAGCAAGGCTGTTTTCCAAGAGAGGAATTTTAACTCTGCTGAAGCTGCAGGCTCAAAGGGGGGGGTGAGCTTTTCCAACACAAGTTAAGGTCCCAAGCAGGGGTAGGGGCTCTTCTTGGAGGCCTTAAGTTGTTAGCCCCTCTCAGGAACTGCTTGATGAGAGGGTGTGAGAAGAGAGGTGGCTCAGTGCTGTAATGTGCAGAGATGGCAGAGGCATCAATTTTAAAGGAAGAGAAGGAAAGGCCCCTGTGAAGTAAGTCTGCTAGGTAATCCAGGATGAGAGGTAAGGATGGCTGTGTTGGTTCAGCTCCTTTAGCCTGGATCCAGGAACAATACCTTTTCCACTTGTCAACATAGGATTTTCTAGTACTTGGTCATCTGCCTTCATGTATAACATCCAGGACCTGCTTGCTTAGGCTGAGTCAAGTCAAGAAATAAGCCAGGCGGCCAGGTTCAGGGTGTGCAATTGTCGATGCAAGAACTCTCCCTCCTGCTGAGTCAGGAGAGTTGGAATCTGAGGGAGGTGCCATGGAGACAACAGAGACAGACTGCAGAGTAGTGGGTACCAGTGCTGGCGTGGCCAGTCTGGGGCAATCAGGATTGCCCTTGGTCTTGCCTCCCTTATTTTGAGTAGTACTCTGGTAAGAAGAGGAAGGGGGGAAATGCATAGATTGAGAGGTTTTCCCAGTGGAAGGACAGGGCATCCACTTTTCAGGCTTTACTATGAGGTTACATGGTGCAGAAGTTGCTGAGCTGGTGGTTGTAGGGGGCAGCAAACAGGTCCACCTTCGGGGTACCCCATTTCTGGGTCTTAAGGCTGAAGGTGTTGTGGTTTAATTGCCACTCGTTTGGGTCTAGGAGATTTCTGCTTAAGTTGTCTACCAGTGAGTTTTGGTTGCCTGGCAGGAATTGGGCTTGCAGGTGAATATGCATGGCTGAGGCCATGTTTCAAAGGGTCATGGCTATCCTGCAGAGTGGGTAAGAGTGGGTTCCCCCTTGCTTGTTGATGTACCACATCACTGTGGTGGTGTCGGTTTTGATTAGAAGAGGCCCCAGAGAGAGTAGGGATCTGAAAGCTGTTAGAGCGAGATGAACAGCTGGCATCTCTTTCTGGTTGATGTCCAGATGAATTTTATTGGGCTCCAGTGACCCTGAATGCACCTGCCGTCCAGATGTGCACCCAGACATAGTCTGATGCGGTTCTACCTGACTTCGTCGACAGCGCAGAAGACCGACAGCGGAATTCGGAGCTCCAGAAGACCGAAAACGAAGAAGACCGACGCGAATCGCGAGTGGCAGAACATCGACAATGCAGAAGACCGACACGACGGATGACAACACCAACGCCGAGGATGCCGACATGGGGAAAGGCTGTGTGAGTATGCGGTAGTGACGGACGTTAGGGTGCGAGGCAGGTAAGTGTGGAGATTGACGGTCTGTGGGGATAGGGGTGGGTTAAGTGAGTTAGGGTTAGGGAGCGATAGGGGTGGGTTAAGTGAGTTAGGGTTAGGGAGCGATAGGGGTGGGTTAAGTGAGTTAGGGTTAGGGAGCGATAGGGGTGGGTTAAGTGAGTTAGGGTTAGGGAGCGATAGGGCGGTTAAGTGAGTTAGGGTTAGGGAGCGGGTAGGTAAGTGTGCGATAGTGACGGACCTTAGGGTTAGGGTAAGGTTTAGTGTGGGCTTGTAAGGAGTTTGGTGTGCTTGTGTTGTGTGTGTGGTTTGTGGAATGGGGATGTGTTTTGTTTTTAATTGTTATTGTGGTGTGTGCAGTGTATGGGGTTTCGTGTTTGTGTACCGTCGGTTATTTCGTTGTCGGTTATGTGTGTTTTCGTGTTTATGGACTGTCGAATATGTGGTGTCGGTGATGTGGTTGTCGGTGTTGTGTGGTTTCGACTATGTCAGGTAGAACCTCTGATGCATCTGTGGTTAGGGTATGGGCAGCATGGGGTTGTGTAAAGGAAAGTCCCTTGTTGTGGTTGCATGCTGCTGCCCACCAAGGGAACTCTTTCCTTAGAGAAGGTATCATAGGTATGATTGTTTCCGGTGACAGCATGGGGTTGTGTAAAGGGAAGTCCCTTGCTGTGGTTGCATGCTGCTGCCCACCAAAGGAACTCTTTCCTTAGAGAAGGTATCATAGGTATGATTGTTTCCGGTGACAGCATGGGGTTGTGTAAAGGGAAGTCCCTTGCTGTGGTTGCATGCTGCTGCCCACCAAAGGAACTCTTTCCTTAGAGAAGGTATCATAGGTATGATTGTTTCCAGAACCTGAGAATGTTGGCACCAAAGACTTTTAAGTACCATTGAAGTTTCCTCATATGCAGTCTGGCATATGGAATTAGTAGAATGCAGGAGGCCATGAACCCTAGAGCTTGCAGGATTTTCCTTGCAGATAACTGGGTTCTGGTGGCCATTTCAGAGAAGTAGCCTGTCAGATAGGCTTGTTTTTCTGGAGTAAGGAGTGCCATCTGGGATGCTGTGTCCAAGCTTGCTCCCAGGAATACAATTTTTTGACTGGGGACTAGTTTGGATTTCTTTTCATTGATAGTGTATCCCAGTGAGGTTAGAAGGTCCTTTACAAATGTCAGGTGCAGCAACAGCTTTTCCTGACTGTCTGCCTGAATTAGACAGTCATCCAAGTAGGGGTAAATTTGAATATTTCTTTGTCTGCAAAAGACAATGGCTGGAGCCAGGCATTTGGTGAAAACTCTGGGAGCAGTGGATAAGCCAAAGGAAGTGCAGAGAACTGATAATGCATAGATCCTGCCCTGAAACGTAGATATTTTCTGCAGGAGTCCCTGATTGGGATATGCAGATAGACCACCTTTAGGTGTAGGGCGGCTAACCAGGCATCTTTGGACACCATAGGGAGATGCTGCTGTAGGGTGAGCATTTTGAATTTTGATACCACCAGGAAGGTGTTTAGAATGGATGGATCTAAGATTGGGCACCAGGTGCCCTCTTTTCTGGGTACCAGGAAAATTCTGGAATAAATACCTAGGCCCATCTGTTCTGCAGGAACAGTTTGAATTGCCCTTATGGAGACCAGGGACTGAACTTGGTTTTGTGCCTCTGCCCACTGGTTTGGAGGAAGATCTGGGAACCTTTTGGGGTTGGCAGCATGTGGAAATAAAATTTGTACCCCTGGGATACTATGTTGAGGACCCATCGATCGTTGATGACGGAGGCCCAGTTTTTGCATGGTAGGCAAGTTTTCCTCCTAGGGGCACGAGCAATTGGGCAGAGGTGAGGGGAGGAGTAGAGAAGTCATTCTGAATTCTTTCCATAAGGGAGTGGCTTAGCACTCCCTGTTTCAGAAGTGGAGGCACTCCATTGCTTAGATCTCTGCATACCCTGAGCCTGTTGTCTGGGGGGGGGGGGGGTCTGCTTCCACTAGGTCTAGTCTGAGGTGGCCTTGAAGGGGCTGGAAAGGACCAATGTTTTGAGGGGCAATGCCTACTGAATTTTGGAGGCTGTACTTGCAAAAAATATTTGACTGTCTGCATAGACTTAGCTTTTTTTTTTTCATCTTTTTTAAAACCTCTTCTGCTTTGGTGCCAAAGAGATTGTCTTTGTTCAGAAGTGTGTCCAATAATTTTGATTTGACATGGTTTGGCAAGGTCTGTTTCTTAAGTCATGCATGCCTTCTAAGTACAGAACCTATGACTACTGCCCTGCAAGATGATTCTAGGGCATTAAATCCACATTGCAGGGTATGCTTGCTGACTTGGCTTGCAGAATGCATAAGCTCCTGTAATTTTTTATTTTCTGCACAGTCAGGGAAGGTAGATAATTTTTGCTTAATAAGTTCCATAGTATGCTACTGGTATTTCAGCATGTGGAACTGACAATTTAATTCTCTAATGGCAAGAGTTGCAGAGGTGTATACTTTTTACCCTATCTGTCTAACGCTCAGCAATCCCTGTCCGAGGGGGTGGAATTCTTAGTTGTAGTTGCTTTTATTCCTTTAGGTCCTTGGGAGATGACCTCTGGGTCAGCAGTAGGATTCTTGAAAAGGAATTTGTGTGAGTCAGGGACTCTGTAGTACCTGTCAGGTT
This sequence comes from Protopterus annectens, assembly GCF_019279795.1. Taxonomy (NCBI): domain Eukaryota; kingdom Metazoa; phylum Chordata; order Ceratodontiformes; family Protopteridae; genus Protopterus; species Protopterus annectens. The sequence continues at coordinate 1,272,273,676 of NC_056725.1, read as the reverse complement.
TCCTGGGAGCAGGAGGTAAAGTATCAGGCGTTAGGCTGGATTTCATAAAGACATCATCCACAGCATCCAGAACAGGAGGGATAGCTAAGGGTCTGTGCTGTGGTAAATCTAAAAATTCCGAGTCTTTTTTTTGGACTGAGGATAATCCTGGCATTCCCAATGGAAATGCTCTCTCAAAGTATGTAGGGTTTCACCAAAAGAAAAATGCTCTGGAGGAGAGGCAGAAGGAATGGATTTCTCTGCATCTGAATCCTCATAAGCAGATAAGGGCATGTCTTCATAATCAGAAACCTCAGAGTCGTCGGACTATGGGTCAGATAAAGCTGCTGGGGACAGGTCTCTTTTCCTTTTAGCAGGGGAAGGCTGGCTTCCCCGAATCAGCATGATAAGGTCTTCCACCATTTTAAGCATCTGTGATTGTGGCAAGGAAGCAGGCGCTGAGTTTGGATCATCGTTTTTTAGGTGTAGCTCTTACTCTGGGCCTTAGAAACTCTGTAGTTTTAGAAAGAACTGAAGACATGAAAAAAGTCGTTGGTTTGTGTCGAATATTGGTAGTGTGAAGAACTTCCTCAGAAGCCGGCACCTGCACAGTGGCTCTGGACCCATCCAAGATAGAGACATCTGCAGGTTCCGTAGTCAAAAGAAGAGTCTCATGGCATACCAGACTCCGAATGGGTATCGGTAGTGGCCTGCGAATCCATCGAAGTGAGCATCAGGGTCTACAAAAGCACCTCACTGAGTACCGACGAACTGGTGACTAGCTTAACGGAAGCGGCCTCTGCAGTCTTGGACCTGTGCAGTCTGTCTCTGTCTTTATCCTTACATTTTTTTGGAAGATCGGTAGTCGGATGGCTAACTGAAGCCATTTCAGAATACGGAGATCAAGAGCGAAAGTATTTAGCTACAATAAGGGCCCGATGATGAATAGTTCGGGCGTTGAACAAAGCACAAAACCGGCAGCAAGGGACGTCATGGTCTGGGCCTAAACACGTGATGTAGTAAGAATGGAAATCTCGGTGCGGTATTTGCTTTCCACAGACGAGACAATTGTTAACTTTTTCTGACATCGGTTAGAGCAAGAAAAAAGGATCCCCAACGGGGTACTTAGCTTTAAAAGACTTAAATTTCGTAAATGAAAACTCAGGTAGCAGCCGACCGGCACTCGTGCAAACTGCTTCTGCTTTTAGCTCCTCGGCAAGGAAGACTGATGTAATGGCATCAGCTGTCTGTTTTTATAGCACTGACGACCTGACATCAGAACTTAAGTGACAGCAACCGACGCAGAAATACTAAGCCTCTGGTATTCGGGCTGACTGAGGGCTACCCATGGCAAGATAACCCAAGTGTGATGACTGCAACAGTGAAACACGAAGAACATCTGTCTATAAACAAGTTTCAGCAGAAGACTTTAAGAATTTGCAGTCTTAAAGACTGAGATAATTAAAATTACATATCCTTTCATTTTTAAGCTGAGGTTTCTTCATTTTCAGACAGTTTTGTATGCCTTGACATTACCATAATATCCATAGAACCAAAAAGCAAAAGAATTAAAGAATCTGCAGCCATAATTAGCTTTCCATCTTCAAATTATGGAATGCTATACTATCTGTCATTAGGTAGAACAAATGGGCAAAATGTGGAACATTTTATGCTTTGTTTGCCAAATAGTTGTTAATGATCTCTGGAGAGACAATTCAAGTTGCAAAAATTCAAAGCCTGAAATGGGCAAGCCATGCAACCCTCCTCCCACAAAGAAAAAAATAAAAACAGTCAACTTCAGTGGGCATCAGGTAATCATGCTATACATGTAAGAGCAGGCTTGCAACATCATGAATACTGTACCATCCATAACACTGACAAGCAACAGAACTAAAGAAACTACAGCCATAGTCAACCTTCCATCTTCAAAATGCAGAATACTTCACAATCTTACACAATGTGGAAATGGGTAAAACAAACATTTACTAACACGCAGGAAGGAAGCTCACACCATGGTTAAACTGTTATACTTATGAAAAGTTATTTGATAGCCCTGGTCACTCTGTGCTTTGAAGAACAATCACTTGGTTACAGTGTAAATGTTTCTTACAAATACCATTTGTAAGACATAATCATTATTCAGTAAGTGAATGCATTGTGTTTTACCACACACCCAGCTCTTCAAGTATTAAAGACATGAGAGTAACTTGAAAAAGTCCAGGACAGCCCCCTACCCCCACCATACACACAGACACACACACACACACACACAAACACACACACACACACACACACACACACACACACACACGCACACGCACACACACACACACACACACAAATATTTTCAAATTCTCCCTTTGCATCTCTAGTTTCAAATTCTTAGTGAAAAACAACCTCCAAGAATAAAAAGTAACCAAATACTAATAAAAGTAAAAAGAATCCAGGCCACCTTGTTGAGGTAAAACAGTCTTTATAACAAAACGACAATTCCAAATATGAGCGCTTTCGTCTACAAGCTAGACTTCATCAGATAAGAAACATGCACATCTGCTACCCTTTACTTAAATACCATTTCCCCTATATGTTAACCAATTAACATTTAAAGGGGAACACCTTTTAAAAATTCACTTTTTAAAAATTTCTTCTTTATACATTTCCTAAAATACAATACCTAAGAAAACATTCTAAAATGTCTATGAATTAAATAATTTTATCAAAATATACAAAGATATACAAAGAAAAAATCTCATACAACTATGAAATGTCTGTACATACTTAGATGTACCAACCTCATACCCCAGATGATATAATATTATTATTGTTGACATAAATGTTATCAAAATGTTTGCTAAGGACATCCATACATCCCAAATATTTGTTTATAACAAACAAATACTGAAAAAATAAATAAAAGAATTATTGAAAAAATACTTATTTCAAACAGGAAAAAATTAACTTTCTGTGTAGTATGAAACTAGAGCAAAACCTTTTAAATGTTTTCTGCTTTAGATATTAGAACAAGCTTGATGGTTACATATTCATTCAAACCAGGTGTAATAAAGGATTTTAATCTCAACTGCCATTTCAATTCTTTACCTAGCAAAGCATTTTTTATGTCTCCCCCCTTGAGGTTGTTTTCTGTGATGGAATCAATAATACCAAATTTAAAACCATTATATGCTTGGCATACCAAAGAATGTTTATATAAGGCACTCGTCTCTTTCCCTGTTCTTACGTCGTATTGGTGCTCATACATTCTACCTTTTAGTGCCCTTTCAGTTTTTCCTATATAGAATGCATGGCATCCATCACATTTAGCCATATATACTACCATCCTGGTTTTACAATTTCCCTTACAAAATCTTACCACACTAGTTAAACCATTGTTCAAACTGATCCATGTATCTCTAAAAATCAACTTTAGCCTTCTTCTTCCTATAAGTCATTATTACTTTATTCTACCCAGTACATTGTCAATACTGCGATCTTAGACACACATGCACGCACTTCACATGTACACATACATGCAAACACACACACACACGCACACACATACACATATGCACACACGCACACACACACACACACACACACACACACACACACACACACACACACACACACACACACACACACACATATATCAATTACAGCCACTTGTATCACTGTATACCTTGGATACTTGCTTATGATCAAATGAATAAATAAATGTATAAATAATGGCCTATAAATGTGTTTCAGCTTGCTCATGTCAGAACCATACAGTACAACTCCCCTTTTAAATATTTCATTTATTCACTTAGGAAGTTCATAAAATAAGCTTTTTCTAAAGGAAATCTGAAACTCATATGCCTGTCATTATTTAGGGACAAAATTCAACAACAATTTGCCAGAAGCCTCAGAGTGTACAAGGAACAGACCAGAACACACGGCTGTTTCTTTGCACAAGAATTCTGGACAAAGCCAAAAATAACTGGAGACATAAAGGGACCCTTTCAAATAGTATTTATTTTATATATTTCTTAGCCAGATAAATCCAATAGGCAAAGTGCCCCTTATCAGAGGTGACCTGTGAGCTCTGTCTGGTTAAGTGACTTGCTCAAAGTCATAAAGTAGGTGAATGGAGGTAAAAGGATTTGAAACCTGTGCCTTTCACTACAGGAAGAAGTTTATTAGCATAACTGAAGTGCCAGACAACTCCAAACCACTTAAAATACTAACAGAACCATAACTGTTGCATGAACATGCATTCCCTGCACAATAAAAACCTATTAAACTTCAATGGCAGGCATTATTGACTGACAGTAATCCTCAGCTTATAACCAGAAAAGAGAAGTTAATGAGGGACAGGGCATAAATATGAGGCACAATCCATGATGTTCTGCAAAACTGGGGACAGATAAGACAAACTTCATATAAAAATCTAACAGAACAACAGGTTTTGCATCAACATGCATTTTCTGAACATCTAAACAACAACTATGAAACTCTGTTAAATGGCATTACTGACCAACTATAAACCTGAATGATTTTTAACCCTTAGTGATTTATCAGAAAATGAAGACATAGCTTCATAGGATCATAGGTATTTACTAGACTAATGACCACAAGGGTATTTTTATGCCTAGTCATGCACCCCAAATCTCTGACAAGTTCTGGTACCATTGATAAGTATAACTAGGGGCTTCAGAGGTGAAAATTTACAAGCAGAGGCCTGGGATATGAACATTTACAGGCTGCCTGTGTCCATTAGTGACCTAGGTGCCAAACCAGGGATGAATTTCCTGTCCCCCATCCAGCTGTACAAGTTGCACTTGAATTGGGTTAGGAAGGAATTCCTCTTCACATGGATGGGGAGCTTGTATCAGAGAAAGGGTAGTCTTCAGTATACATACCTGTCTCTCCAGAAGGTCCTATTTCTATCACAAATAAGGTTTAAGTCTTTAGAACAGATAATTCTGGTGCTGTTTGTTTTGTGGATTTGCAGGAGCTCCTTCAGAGTAGGGCCTGACAATGCCTTGTATGCCAGGCATAGATCCCTCCTCAACAGCCTGTAGGAGACAGAATACAGGGATAAAGCCTTGAAGCGGTCTGTATAGAACATGTTACTTTACACCCTATACTCTTTTAGTGAGGAACCTCTGTGTACATTCCAGTTGTTGGATATGCCTGGTTATGTACATACCAAAGGGAGCATTGTACTCAATGATAGAGCTGATGAATGCTGAATACAGTGGAACAATTACTTCCTTGGACCTAGATGCCATACCTTTGTTTATAAGTTGCACAACATAGAATGATTTCCTCACTAAAGTAAACATGTCATTGTCAAAGGCTAGATTACTGTCCATGTGTTTCCCCAAGTCCCTGGCTACTGGATCAACTCTGTGGGGTGTGTTGTCAATATGATAGTTACCATGGATGGATGACTTCCCAAAGAATACTATTATGCATTTCTTGGCATTTAGTTTTAGTCTGTGGATATGGAACCAGTTGTTCGTCTGTGTTAACCCTTCCTGGAGAACATTTGTGTCAGTGGATGATTCAATAACAACTCCTAATTTGCACCCATCTGCAAATTTAGTCAGCCAGAGGTCAATGACATTGACCTTGACTTCAGAGAAGTAAATGCCAAAAAGGAGTGGTCAAAGGACCAATCCCTTACACTTGTGACGGGTATGTTTGTAGAGGTGGACTCCCCAGTTCTAACTTCCTTGGTCCTGTCAGTGAGCCAGCTGGATATCCATCAGATTAAATAAGGGTTTGTAACTAATTTTCAAGTTTGTCAACAATGCCCAAGTGGGGGGTTATGTTAAATGCCTTGGCCAGGTCACGGTAGGCAATATGAACCATTTTTCCCTCATCCATTGCTTTGGTGACCTTCTCAAAGAAATCTAGCAGGTTGAGTAGGCATGACCTACCCTTGATGAAACCAAATTGGGTTGGGTCCAGTGTCTGGAAGTTTCATATGTCATTATTGATCATTTCCATGATAATTATTTTTCATGGCTTTGAATATGAGACTAGTGAGACGTATGGGTCTGTAGTTTCCAGGGGCTGTAGGTGCTACCTTTGCTCAGAGGAATGACTGCTGCTGTTCTCCATTCAAGAGGCATTAAGTCTGTTTGGAGACTACAGTTAAATGGCAATTCCAGAGGCCCTGATAGGTCATGTTTCATGCTATTTAGAAGGCATCCTGGGATATTGTCTAAGCCCATTGATGTGGTGTTCATGGCCTTAGAGAAAGTATTAAGGACCTATTCCCTAGTGATATCAGGTGGAGTTATATTTAATGTTATTTAGGTCTAGTAGAAAGTGTAGAGCATTAAAGCTCTAAGCTTTTAGTTAGCTGTTTCCTATAGTCAGAGTTATAGGGTTTTATTCTTTCTTCCCCCATTTGCCTACTTTGTGACTGTGAGTAAGTTGCTGAACCAAACCGTGCTCCTTGGTTGTTCCTTTACCTGGATTCAGTAATAGAAAAACGACAGGGCACAAGTATGAGGTTATACTCATGTGCTGTTCTGTGACAATAAGAACAGAGCCGAATAATGATTCAATGGGCCTAGGCAGAGTAATGGACCATCCACCCTGCATGCCAATATCACATTACTTGGCTGTTTCTCCTTATTTGCCATAAAACACTGTTAAAACCTGTTAGTGTGAGTACTACAATTGCCTTTACTTTTATAACGATCACAACGATTTGGACTTAATTTAAAACTTTTATTAAAACTTTAGAGCAAAAATACTGCTAAACATTTAATGAACAAAAAAAAAACACCCTCACAATGAAAACAGTGATCATGGGCAACAGTAAAATTTCCTACCTTTGAAACTTTCATTTATTGAAAATGCATCTGGCAATCCATTACATTACAACAGACATGCATGGATTCATAGTCAAGCAGCAAATAGAGAGGCACTAATTAGGGGCTGCATGAAACGTGAAGGAGTTCAAAAAACAAATGTGTAATAAATTTGATAACAGTTCAGGAAAGACTACAAACAAGTATTATAAAATGAAAAGCTCCAACAGTATGAGCAAAGTATAATCAAGGACAAATGCAGGCCTAATGGGATAAGAAATACCACACTGTCCAAAGCTGAATCTGTACTACAGTAAGGCACATTCCTGGTCTGTACCCAGTAACTCAGTTAGTGCACTAAGGAACACCGCCCCATGAATCTACTCCAACCAACTAATCCTTAGAGAAATGAATGCAGTATATGATGTAATTATACAATGTCACTGGAGACAAGATTCTTGCATGCAGGCACTCAAAATAACAATCAAGTTGTCAGTAACACACACACACTCTACACGCACCACACATAATATGCTCCTGCCACATAGGCCAACATATGCTGAGACACTAAAACAACCTTTCTAAACCCCAAAGACAAAGACTTCCCAGACACAGGACCCAAATTAAGTATGCTTAGCAAACCCGCAAGCCTTCTACTGAAATAACATCCACCACCACACATACAGCCACACCCCATGGAGACTCACATAAAAAGCCAATAAGGCAAGCCAGCACACTACCCAACACTCTAGTCATAGGAGACTCTATTTTGAGATAAACTATGCCCCAGTCACCAGGCTGAACAAAGGGAAAATCACTGTCAGTTGATCATCAGGGGCCAGAATACACCAAATCACTCATGGACTCTGTCATAGTCCATGTGGGTGTAAATGACCTGAGATGTACCTCCTTGGACTATATGAAAACAGACATGATGAAGCTCCCAGACTATGTGTCCCAGGCTTGTTTGAGTCTAGCATTGAGCAGCATTCCACCATCACCAAGGATGATACGAGTATATGAACAGGAGATGATTGACTTTAATAATTGGCTTAGCTTATGGTGTCATTCAAGGGGGTACAATATTCATCCACATAGGTTCATAGGTTCATAGAAAGGTACTAGGCTATTGGCCCAAGGGCCTATGTAAGCCTAGCCAGCAAGGTTCCATGGCTTATGCCACCCAACAAAGTTATTTTACTGTGCCACTGTCGAGCAGAGACACAGAAGTGATCACCGGGGTGTATTTCCTATTTCCCATCCACTCATCAAGATTTTTCTTGAAGAGTGCTAATGAAGAACTTTGCTTGACATAGATGGGCAGCTTGTTCCAGAGTATAGTAAGTCTCTGGGACAGGAATCTATCCCTCCAGAGTGTCCTGTTTATTGTGGTGACAAGGTTTAGGTCCCTAGAGCGTGTAGCTCAGAGGGATTGGGATTTTTTTAGGTGTAGCATGCCCAACAGCTCTGGGTTTGACATAGCTTTATATGTTAGGCAGAGATCACCTCGGAGGAGGCGATATGCTACAGAGTAAAGCTGGAGTTTTTTGAGGCGGTCAGTGTAGGGCATTTGTTTGAGGCCAGTAATCAATTTTCTCATATACTTCTATGGCCTTTCCAGCTGCTGCAGATGTCTTGTGAGGTACATAACAAAGGGGCGTTGTACTCTATAAGCAAAAACCAAAATAAAAAGATGGAGGCAATGAATGAAACTAGTAACCAAATGAAATTGCCAACACACCACCAAGGAAACTCGCAACTCAGCTGGATGCCAAAGTTTAATGAATGCCACAAGATAACGCTTATAATCCAAGTACGTTTTCGATAAAAATCTTCGTCAGAGACAGTACTGTTTCTGACGAAGATTTTTATCGAAAACGTACTTGGATTATAAGCGTTATCTTGTGGCATTCATTAAACTTTGGCATCCAGCTGAGTTGCGAGTTTCCTTGGTGGTGCGTTGTACTCTATAATGGGTCTAATGAGTGACAAGTAGAGGGAGAACAATGACCTCTTTTTTCCTGGATGAGAACCCTTTTATGATGAGGTGTGCCACACAGAAGGACTTCCTGAGTACTGTGGTGATGTGACTATCAAAGGAGATGCTACTGTCCACCTGGGTCCCAAGGTCCCTTATCACGCATTCGGTGTTAAGCAGATTGCTGCCCATGTGGTAGCTCATGAGTACAGAGTTTTTACCAAAGGGCATGACACTGCACATTTTGGCATTGAGCTTGAGGTCATGGCTCTGACACCAGGCATCTGTCTCAGTGAGGCCCTTCTGTAGGATGTCCACATCATTTGGGGACTTGATTATGGCTCCTAGTTTGCAGTAATCTGTGAACTTCATTAGCCAGAGGCCTTCTGTGTTAGCCTGTACTTCAGAGAATTAGATACCAAACAGGAGAGGTCCCAGGACGGAACCCTGTGGTACTCCACTTGTCACTGCTTTGAGGTCAGATTTGGAGTCTGCAACTTTTACATTGTGGGTTCTGTCAGTGAGCCAGTTGGCAACCCATCTTGTGATGTAGGGATTTATACCTAGCTGAGTGAGTTTAGCTATAATTCCAGAATGGGGGATGGTGTCGAAAGCCTTGGCGAGGTCAAGATAGGCTGTGTGAACGACCTTACCCACATCCACGGCTTTGGTGACTGCCTCAAAGAAGTCAATCAGGCTCAGGAGGCATGATCTGCCTTTCATAAACCCGAATTGGGTGGGATCCAGAGTTTGGAGGTTACCATTGTCTTTGTTTATGAGTTCCATGATGATACGTTCCATGGCCTTGCAGACCAGGCTCGTCAGTCTAATAGGTTGATAGTTCCCGGGATCATTGGTGCCTCCCCCTTTGTGAAGTGGCATAACTGTTGCTGTGCGCCATTCAGTGGGCACAAAGCCTGAGGTGAAGCTATTATTGGACACGGTGCTTAAGTGGGTAGCCAGTTTGTTCTGAAGTTCATGTAAAATGCAGCCTGGGATGTTGTCCGGTCCCATGGATGCTGTGTTTTTGGCTTTAGAGAGAAGTATATGGTCAACTGACCACATTGCTTTGACAAGGATGGTCTGCACCTGTCCCTACTAGGCTTTCAAATATTAGCAAAGACATTGTCCTCCACCATAGCATCTTTTTTAGGCAATGCCAAACTGCTCAATGGCAGAAACCTAAACAAGAAACTCAACTTCCTATAAGTTCTCCTCACCTTGGAGAGTACAGATATCTTTCCAGTTACTGAGACAGGGTTTAAATCCATGGGGAGCTCCTGGCAGTGCAAGGATACAATGGCTTCTACACATTTAGACCAGCTACTGCACAGGCATGGAATAAAGGTGGAGGTGTTTCAGTCCACATCAAAAACAAGCATATCTCAAGGTTGGTCAAACAGGATGAAATACTTAAGCTTCTCCATGTCCACATTACCATATGTAGAGCCCCATATCATATCCTTGCAGGCTACAGCTCACAGTCTATGACCCAAAAAAACATAGTTCATACTTAGGCCTACTTGGAGACATTTACCATTCAACCCAATACCATATTCATCATGGACTTTAACTACCCATCTATAAACTGTGAATTCTACATTGCCTCAAGTATGCAGGCCCCAGGGTTCCTGGACTTTGTAAACACAAACACCCTTAACCAGTTAGCCCATTTGCCCACTAGGGGTGCAAACATACTGCATCTGGTACTCATAAATATTGAAGTACACTACTCCCCCCCCCCTCTTTCCCCAGTGTAGTGTCCCCTCCAGTAAGGCCAGACCATAATGTTGTCTCCTTCAAAATAAAAATCAATGGTATGACCCCAGCAAACCCTGCAACATTTAGGGACTACTCTAAGGCAAACCACCTACTATTAATTACCTAACAACATTTCAAGTCCTACCAAACCCAGAGAATGCAGTTGTCTATGTAGAATTGTAAACAGAAACCCTATATGATCATATTAATAGAAGGATGGAGAAAGCTTTGCTTACCAGAAAAAACCCAGAACAAACTCAAAAAACAAACTTTCCGGGTAGAACCCAAACATAAACAGATTGTGCAACAAAGGAAAAAAGTAATAGCTAAAATTAGTAAGTGTAATGTCTAGCAGGATAAAAACTGTCTCATCGGGATAAACAAACAACTAAGAGTACATGTTAAGTCTATCAAAGCCAATGTTGAGGTAAAGACAGCCTACCAGGCCAAGGACAACCACAAGGCATTCTTTAGCTATGTCCAAAACCTCATAGGTGGTGCACAACAATTGGCAGAACTGTTTGTTCATGAAGCCAATTACACGAGCCAGAATATATAACAAATATGATGCCCAATAAATTCAGCTCTAGTTTCACCCACCCTCAGCCACCTTCAAAGTAATACCATCAAACATACCCTCAAAATGTTGCTAGGGAGCAGGTCCTAAATGAGCTTGCTAAGGCTAAGAGCTCTGCATCGATGAGGCCCAATAATATCCCATGATACTGCCTAAATAGTCTGAGACATGACCCATCTGGACCTATAGAGTCACTACTTAATCATTGCCTCTAGAAAGCCTTTGTGCCATGTGAATGCAAGACAGCAATGGCCATCCCCCTGCAAAAGAGTGGTCCAGCAATGGACCCAGGGAACTACAGAGCCACAAGTCTGACTAGTCTCATATGCAAAGCCATGGAAAGAATTATCACAGATATGGTTAATAATCACATAGGAAACCTTCAGACACTGTAACCAACCCAGTTTGCCTACTCAGCTAAGAGGACCTCTTTGAAAAGTTCACCAAAGTAATGAATGAGAACACAATGGTGCATATTGCCTACCTTGACCTGGCTAAGGCTTTTTATACAATATCCCACTTGGGCATCGAAAACAAACTCACAAATTAGGCATTAACCCCAATTTCATGCAATGGATATACAGCTGGCTCTCAATTATGACCCATGAAGTTAGGATATGGAAGACCATCTCCACAAAGAGCCCAGTCCCTAGCAGAGTCCTTCAGAGCTGTGTGCTGGGGCAGCTCCTTTTTTGCATTTACTTCTTGGAAGACAAAGCCAATGCAAAAGACTTCTGGCTGAACACATTTGCAGATGACTGCAAACTGCAAGCCGTCATACAATCTCCCTAAGACACTAACATCATAAAGGAAGAAATAACACAGATAAATGACTATTTCAAAGCTGCAGCTTAAAACCCAGTGCCAAGAAATGCATACTAATACCCCTTGGAAAGTTGGCTACCCTATGAAACTATGTCACTGATAACACAACCCTAAGAGTGGACTCTTAGTCGGGGATTTTGGGATGTGTACGGATAATAACTTAGCTTTCGGCTAATGTGTATCTAAGCTAATGAGGAAATCGTTCTATGTTGCTCAATTTATAAACAAGGACATGGCGTTTAGGTCTAAGGAGTTCATCATTCCATGGAATATGTCCATCATCACCCCCATCATTTAATTCAATGCCCCTGTTGGTATGTACCTGACCAGGGACATGCAGCAATTAGAATGTCCACAGGGGTTCCTCACAAAAAGAATACATGGTGAAAAACATGTTCTTTGTGGATTGCCTCAAAGAGCTATCTCTATACTTCTCTATACTTGGCTTCCTACATACTGTTGACAGGCAGACTGTGCCTTGCATACAATGCACCTTTGGATCCTACTCTGATGGACCTTTTGCACATCCACAAAACCAGCAGCATCAGATCTACTCGACTTCCCATCCATGTGAATTCTTCTCTAACTCTATTCAAGCATAACCTGGACCAGAGAATGAGAAATCAGAAATTCACCCCTGGTCTAGCACCTTTGTCTTTAATTGACACAGGCAGTCTATAAATCATACCCCAGCTTACATATACCCTTTACAATAACCTCTAAGGCTCAATCAAACTTGTGAGATACATTTGGTATGCATGAGAAGGCTTATAAAGGCCCTAGTGGCCATCAGACTAGTATACACCTATGAATCTCTGAACCTATGCTACATATGGCACAATAAAGACAAGCTAACATGTCCAATTCAAAGCACATGTATATTTCCCATGTAGTATACATGCCAGCATCTCACACACTGCATAGGAAGGGCAGCATACCAGCCATCAGATCGAGTAGTATGGAAATGCAAACTAATTGGCAACCCTGCTCATCATACATGTGGAAAAGAAAGAAGGTATGCAGCAGAGTAGGAAAGAAGACAGTACCAATCAGACGGAAAAGCACAAGGGTAACCGTAAGGAATGAAAGATAGGAAACAAGGTGACTTTTTTCTGGGAAACATCCCTTTTTTACATTTATAGAAAATAAAGATAAGTGAAGAAGGTAGTGAAGTAAGGCGGGAGATGGGATAGAGGGAGAACGGCAGGTGTCAGGGGTAGAACAACAAACATAAAGCAGCGCCTCAGGCAGACGAGCATGGTGGACACATGAAAGGGTGGAAGGAGAGTGGGTGAACACACACAAACAGGGGTTGCAGACAAGTTATAATAAGGAGGTTTAGACAGTAACTGAGGCATGGGAAAGGATGCGTTAGGAAGGGAAAATCTGGTATGAGGAATAAGGTGAGGTGAGGTCATGGCATGATCAGGTACCAAGTTAGCCCAGAGAGCAGAAAACTTGGACATCATTCACTTCGGTGGCTGACATTAAAGCTTCCTTGCTCCTCTGGTGACCACATGAGTAGGGCTTGCTGGTCATACAACTTCACAAGTTATGTCAGGAGGAACTCCACATTGTTAAGATGGATACCTAGTACCACAGCAAGTTGGCAGATACCATTCTCTACAACTGGTGCTTGAAGAGTGAAGCAAACCCCTTTTGTTCACATTTAGAAGAGCATTTACCCCCTTTCCAGAGAAATAGTCATAGAGGGTACCACTGACCCTTACATGTGACCTCTATCAAGGAAACTATTGTTCCCCTGCTGATAGGCAGCCCTGGTGACCGCTGATGATCCAGTGTTATAGGCTTTGGCTAATGCAGACAAATAGGAGCTTGGCCTTACTTCCAATTCTTACACAACTGGCTGTGCAGAAGGGCAATGCAATGAAAAAAAAAGATTACTCTCAAAAATGCTAGAAATACAGTTACACATTTGTACAGTGTACTGGCACAGACATCATACATGCACCACTGCTGGGAGAGTTGTTCTTACCTTCAGTGACATTTATCCATGTTAAACTCACACTTCTGTGATAGCAGTATCCTCAAGTGTCTCTCCCTAACCATTGCCTCCTGTTGTCAAAGCAAGTCAGGGTGGCAAAGTAGTGATGCCAGCACTGCTCACCAGAATGGTGATGCCACTGACATCACCCACCAACCTGGCAAACTCAACAATGGTACCATATCAGGTACTCCCCAAACTCCCTGTGCAGGAAGAACAAGAAATGTTTGCTTTCCTTGACACAGCCAGTTAAAGCTCTGCATACTACAGCACCAAGAGTAACCAAAGCTACTCACTCACTCATCTTCAACCAGACAAAAATGGTAGCCCCATGCACAGGTGCCCAGGGACTCATTTGTAGATCACTGGTCTGCAATGTAGCACTGCACTGCACTGTGGCACTACTGTATGTCCCTAGTAATACATTATGGTGCTAAGAAAAAATAAACGAATAAATAAAAAATAAATAAGTGTGTGTGTGTGTGTGTGTGTGTGTGTGTGTGTGTGTGTGTGTGTGTGTGTGTATGTGTGTGTACAGTGCTGCACCATGGCTTTATAGGCATACATATGCCACATGCAGCAGCAGCATGAGCACAGCAGCCACATGCCAGTGTGATGGGCATGTCTACCGCCAGCATGTTTGGGTAGCATAATGTGCCATGGCAGCAATTCAGAGACAGTGGCATTAAATATCCTTATTTGCATAGCTACGGCTCTAATTGTCTACTGTTATTATGGTATAAAGACTCTGTCTCATTTTGCATAGAGTTCTGCCTGATAAAGTACCTCAGCAAGAACAACAAACCAGGTCAGTCACCCTGTGGCAAACATTTTGATGTACATTTAACTTTGAACACAGTAAAGTGGCATTCCACTGCACCTTCAGCCTGTGGGTGTGGGGGCAATGATTACTATGGTAACCTTGTAAAGGCCATGACACAGGATTATTTGGGGTTCCAGTGCCACATACCATGTCTTAGCTGCAGTATGTCATTGGGGGAGACTGTGTATAGCACTAACTGTAGTCAATTAACTGCTGCATAAATTGGTGTGTGTGGCCATGGCTGCTGTACATAAATGGGGGAGCTGAACTATAGCAGTAACTGCAACTGATAAATAGGTGCATAAAAGATGGGGTCCCCTGAGTATACAAGCCTGCCACCCTGTTTTGGGTTTTTTCGGCAATCACTATTTCATGAGAAAAAACATGTTATGTCCTTTCAGGATAAATGCTCATGGTCCCTTACTTCTACCCTTCCCTACCATGGAAGACATCAAGCCCCAACACCTCCAACCCAACACATTGAATAATGACGGTGGTCACATCATAGCATCTTGACCCCAATTGCTGAAGGAGGTGATCCCTAACAGACCATTACCTTTCAGAGTACATAGCTACAATATTTGACTCCTGTGATTGCATTCACCTCATGTTACTCTGTCCCTCTTCCACCTGTATATGTGATAATGACTCTGCCATGACTCCCTCCTAATCAATTCAATGTGATGTGTAACTGGAAGGTCAGTCACATACATGGGTTTGAGCCACATGACCCAGTATTTATTAGCAGTGTTTATATTGTTGGAGCTAGCCAGTGAGGGATGTAAATGAGTAGCTCACTGTGGCTTGTCTCATCTGGTGGAGGTGTAGATAACTTTCCCACTGTGGGATCTATGATTGTGAGTGAATCTGAAGGCATGTGCTTCACCTGACTGAAGTGGTACACTAGGACATGAACTCACAAAGGTGTGCGTCCCACTGTGGCATCAATGATTGTGAGTCAGTCTACAGGCATGTGCTTCACATGTATGAAGTGGGACACTGAATCATGAGCCAGAAAAGGAGTGTATCACACTGTGACTAGTTACAATTGGAATGCTGAGGCACAAACTCATGTTGGAGGCTTACTCCAGCAGGCATTGTACTGTAACTGGCAACCAACGGGAAGAGGAGTTGAAAAAAAAGTCCACTGACTCCCTGATGATGGTCTCTGATCCCTGGCATGGTAGGAAGTGAGAAAATGAGTCAACTGAATGAAAAATGAGGGGATTGATGGTCAAAGAAAGACTGGTGACCAGAAATAGAAAAATAAGTAACATGATGTGCAACAAAGTGGATCTAGCACAGAAACAGACAGAGAGCATCCATTGCTTTTACATTCTTTCCTGACAGCTTTGCTATTTACTTTGAATCTCTGTGGTCACCTATCTGACAAGTTCAGGAGACCCCATACTTGCACATACAATGATGTCACAATCAAAGAATATAATTGTTATTGCAGTTCAAGACAGCATACAAATTACACATGATTAAAGTAAAGAATATCCTGTAAAAATGTCAGCAAAAACAACAACTAGAAAATTACACTGGTTTTGTTGCATAAAATACAATGGAAGTTGTTCAAACACAAAGAAACAGTTGTATCAATGTTGCATATGTTTTTATTACTAATAACACCTGAAAAGCAACCTGAGGGTTATGAATCAGAAGAAGGCTGACTGTCTGAGTAAACAGCAAGTTAAGGAGAAGTGAAGTAGAAAAGTAAAATGTGCAGATTTGCAGATAATTCCAAATTAGGAGCCGTTAATGAATCCCCTACCAACACAGGAAGGGCTAACACAGACAGATAACTGGTGTCCAAGCCACAGACTAAAACTAAATACCAAGAAATGCATAATAATATTCTTCAGAAAGTCATCCATCCCTGGTAACTATCATACTGACAACACACCCTAAGAGCTGACCCTGAAGTCAGGGGCTTGAGGGCATATACAGACAATAATCTAGCCTTTGACTGTTGTGTGTCTACAGTAGTGAGGAAATCATTCTATGTCATGCAACTTAAAAGCAAAGATATAGCATCTAGGTCCAAGGAAGTCATTGTTCCACTGTACTCGGCATTCACCAGACTGCTCATTGAGTACAATACCCCCTTTGGTATACAAATAGCCAGGCATATCCAACAATTGGCATGTCCACAGAGGTTCCTCGCTAAAAGAATACAGATCATAAGTAACATATCCTATGCAGACCTCTTCAAGGCCCTATCCCTGTATTCTGTCTCCTACAGGCTATTAAGGAGTGGCATACAAAGCATTATCAGACCCCACTCTGATAGACTTCCTGCATATCAATAAATAAAGATTTAAACCTTATCTGTGATATGAATATTCTGGAGAGAAAGGCATGGATCGCAGAGACTGCCCCCTTCTCTGGAACAGGCTCCCCATTCATGTGAAGCAGAGTTCCTCCCTAACCTATTTCAAAAGTAACTTGGACAATTGGATGGGGAACAGGAATCATCCCTAGTTTGGCACCTATGTCTCTAGTGGACACAGCCTGCTCGTAATGTTTTATCTCCCAAGCCCCTGCTTACACTTATCATGGGTACCAGAACTTGTCAAAGATTTGGGATGCATGGCTACATTTAAAAAGGCCCTCGTGGTCTTTAGCCTAGTAAATACCTTTGAACCTATATATTTCACTTGCTCTGTATGAAACATTTCATGCTTTTCAATGCTCAGTTTCAGCAGCCAGATGTATTAAGTGATACTGCACTCTACCTTGTATTACTGTGCAGTCCAAAAAGTCACGTCACCTTTCCAGCAACAGTTTGCCAAAGAGATATTAGGTGTTAACTACTATAAATGATACCATAAACTATGTAGCAGGCTTATACATTATATTAAAGTGATAAAAAAATGTTCATTTACATTGCAACTGAAATAAGGTCTGCACTGAATATACACATTCTACATAAGGAAATTGGCTACATCTGTGCTAAACAAGCTGAAATTCTTAAGTTTGTAACTGATACTCATTGCTGTGATTATTATTTCTCAGCAAACTTAATATTATGTAGTGCATGTGCCCTGATTATGCTCCAAAACTTGAAACAACATAACTCTTAACATGCTCCTGCTGTGTGAGACATGACCATAACAATGCTTCCACACTCCCGTCCTGTCATATAGAAGGGAAGTTACTTCAGTTTTAACTCTCCTTGAAGTACTGGCTTCATGTTTTCATACTCTCCACAGAAGCTGATAGACATCAGTGTGTAAGTAATTTAGCTACCTATGAAAAGAGTTTAAAAATTGTCCCTGATTTTACTTATCTAATATTTACTGGTCTACGAGACAGCAAGTGATAAATGATTTACTGGCTTTAAAAGCTGGTAAAACACTTTGTGCTTTTTTGTTTGTAAAAAATGTGGATTCATGCAACAGAATGAGTGCTAAATGCCTGCATTAAGCAAATAACCTTTTGGTGACCATATAGATTTGCCAACCTGTTCTTCTGCATTGGGAGGAAAATTATGTATTTGGTTCACCATACAATGACAAGATTGCTCTTTACAACAGATTCCTACATGATATATTAATACTTTGGAAGGGCAGTGAGGATGATGCTATGTCCTTTGTCGAATATCTAAACAGTACTACTACTTTTTTTAGATTTACCAGCAAGTGAAATGAAAATGAAATAGAGTTTTTGGACATCAAATTGACCAAATCAGGAAATATTCTACATAGCAACATTTTCAGGAAGAAATCTCACAGTAATTCCTTGTTACATTATAATAGCTGTCACCCTCCTCGTCAAAAAAGAGGAATAGTGAAGGGCCAGATGGTAAGACTTTCCAGATTAGTGAGTGATGACGACACTTGTATTAAGGAAGTGTATACTCTTACTGGTTTCTTTTTGGATAGGGGATATCCATTAAAGATGTTATTAAAAATTAGAAATGAGGTTTTGGAGAAAAGGAGGAGTATATATCAACCTATTTTAGGGGGTAACAACACAGGCATGGTCCAGAAGAACAGCACCTTTGAAGGCAAGGCATTAATTTTGAAATATAATAGTCAAATGAGTGGTGTTGTTGAAGTAGTGAATAAAACATGGGACACAGTATTCAATGAAACTATGAAGAAAGATTTAGGAAATTTCCCCAAAATAATATATTCTAGGGGAAAGAATATTAAAGAAATCTTGGAGGGAAACTCTTATAAGTGTTCCAGGATGCATAAGTGTGGAACCTGTAATATTTGCAGGTTCATTAATGAAGGACCATATGTAGTGGTGTCCAATTATAATAAGACCATAGGGTGCCCTAGTAGGTGTAGTTGCAACACACAGAAATTGGTATATATTGCCACCTGTGTTAGTTGCAATGCATTCTATGTGGGCAAAACTGTCCGTAGGTTAAAAGATAGGATTGCAGAACACCAGAGGGCTATAAAAATTAAGGACACACACAATGCATTATATACGCATAGTACACACTGTGTTGATTTTAAGAACTTTATTTTCTTTGTGATTGATAGAGTGACATGTTTTGAAAGAGGAGGTGATGAAGGGTTGAAGGTAGAATTATTGGAATATAAATGGCAAATAATCCTGGATGCAACAACTCCACCAGGTTTGAATGAATATATTTCTCTTAAACCTGTTTTAAAAGATAGGGCTAATAGAATCTAGTATAAATAGGTGATTATAAGGTATTTATATTTTTATACCCTTATAAGCTTTTTTCAATTTGCTACTAATAACACTAATACTTTGTATATTTTTTATTCTTTTATATTCATTATTAATATACATTTTTTATGTGAGTTTTGCTTGATTGAAGAGATGTAATTTTATATATTGTAGATAAAATGTTTTACATATTAGTTTCAACAGCAAGTTTAGGCATTAGTATGTTTTACTGTGCGTGGATACATTCAGTGTTTAAATTTGGTTAGCAATTATTCAATTGTCTAATTAATTTTTATTGGATGTTTGAGTAATTGTTTGGGTATTTAATGTATGGTATGGATGATTTTCACTTACTCTGAAGAAGCCATTTGTAATGGTGAAAGCGCTTAGCAA